>NC_080430.1:125765994-126069209 GCF_028018845.1 Melospiza georgiana | reverse complement strand
TATTACTATTTCAGTCAAATGCTGGTTTAGAACTGTGCCTCTTGCACAACTATGTGAAGATGCAGCCTGTAATTACATGAGATGTTCTAAGGTGTTTTTTTTCCTGTGGGATTCTAGCATCATTGGTGAGCAGAACAGCCAGTGACCACTTGGTGAGTACTTGCTCAGTAATTTGATTTCTTTCTGTTCTGCCTGTGTTTGTGCATCTTCCTAAGCCAAATGTTGCCCCAGCTGTGTTCTGCACAGAGGATTATTCATTGGTGTTCCTCAGGGGCTCAGAGAGCACAGTTTCTCACCACTGCTAATGCAGATGTTGTTAGACACCTTCAGGAGCAGAGGAGCAAGTTTTCACACCAGTGTTACAACTTGAGTGATGATGGCATCACGATGTTACAGGAAAATTTCCTCCCATAGCAAAAGCAGACATCCTCTCTTTCTTGGTTCCTGTCTCCGGCTTCCCACTCCCACTCTGGCAGCACAGTTGGCTGCCTCCATAGTAGCACTGACACCGTCATTTACAAGGCTGGCCTGTAAATCATCTGCACTGCAAGCCCACAGACAGTGTCACCGGGGCATTTGTGGAGCTGCCACACAGAGCAGGGAACAGCATAAGGGCAGATGTGAAGTGAAGGAACTGAATTTTGATAGAAAATCTTCATTTAACTAAACCTTATGGCTGACAGAGAACAAGAACAAGCGACAAGGTACTTTGGATTCTGAATCTTGAGACAACTTTTTTTTTTTTATTACTCTTTCAAAGTATTTAGCTTTTTTTTTGAGGGGGGACTAGAAGTCTGGTGACCTCAGCTGTAGCCATGACAATGCAGGTTGCATATCTGAGAATGGGGCACGTACCTGCAGTGGCCACCAAGCCAGACTTTAAGCTGCTGCCCAGAGTTGTGTAAGCAGCTCTGTCATGCATGCTAAGTGGCATTTAACTATCTTGCTCCTGAGACCATCCCATCTCCATCATGCCTCCCCCACATCACTCACATGGTCCAGTTTTTGCAAAACAAGAACCGAAGCCACCCAGACATCCCTCTAAGTGTCCAACTACCATTCATCCCCAGAACACCTTCCACCACAAGCACTGCAGAACAGAGGCACCCTGTGGAAAACAATACACAATCTACCATTACAACCTGCAACATGCTGAATATATGCAGGAGGAGGATAAATGAAGAACAAGCCCTGCAGCATAATCTTTCAGATCATATTTAAAGCAAAGAGAGGACACCCATCATCAGAATTCATGTATGTCACCACAAGATCATTAGCAGGCTTGATGAATGCTGTAACTCCACAACATGGCCTTCTGCCATTTGAGCTGGAGGATTAACCTCTGTCCGTGGCAAATTGCCATCTTTTACACTGATGAGCAGTGCAAGAGCTTGATGGTGTCTCACTGTTATTTACTGACAGCAGAGGAATAGCAAGTTGTGGGTGCAGCTGTTCCATGGGCAGAGGACATCCCACTGCCCTGAGCTCTGCAGCTGGGAGGGATGAACCCCTCCACGGCTCTGTCTCCTTGCCCTGGCTGTGGATGAGCAGAGGGCAGTGCAGGGGATGAAGAGGGATGGAGGCAGAGGTGAGCGCTGCGGCGTCCCTGGAGCCACACCGGCTGTGGGCAGTCGGCCCCAAGGGGTAATGGGCGCTCCCCCAAGCTCGGGAGGAACTGATGAAGAGTGCTCCTGCTGCCTTTGTACTTCCTAGGCACACTTAAAATCCCTCCCGTTCAACCCGCTGGGTATCTCTGCCTTGCACAGAAACCCTGGTTTTACATTCCTGCCACCCCCCGCACACCAGGTCCCTCCAGGCAGCTGCAGCCGCCACACTCGGCTCTTGCCAGACACCGGAGGAGGAGACTCGCAGCACCATCTGCCTGCGGCGCCTCCCGCCCGCCCTTCCAGCCGCCCTGTCCCGCCTCATCCTCTCTACTTCCCGCCCTTCCAGCAGCCCCTGTCCCGCCTCAGGCTCTCTCCAGCCCCGCCACCTCCCGCCCTTCCAGCCGCCCCTATCCCGCCTCATGCTCTCTCCAGCCCCGCCACCTCCCGCCCTTCCAGCAGCCCCTGTCCTGCCTCAGGCTCTCTCCAGCCCCGCCACCTCCCGCCCTTCCAGCCGCCCCTATCCCGCCTCAGGCTCTCTCCAGCCCCGCCACCTCCCGCCCTTCCAGCCGCCCCTATCCCGCCTCATGCTCTCTCCAGCCCCGCCACCTCCCGCCCTTCCAGCAGCCCCTGTCCTGCCTCAGGCTCTCTCCAGCCCCGCCACCTCCCGCCCTTCCAGCCGCCCCTATCCCGCCTCAGGCTCTCTCCAGCCCCGTCACCTCCCGCCCGCCGGCCCCAGCGCTGCCTCCCCGCGTTCAATTCCTCCTCTTTCGCCCAGGGAGAAAAACTCGCCAGCTCGGCCCGCTGTCGCTTTCCTATGTTAATTAAATTCAATAAATATAACAAATGGTTACTAAATGCTGACTACATTTGCACGATTCCTCCCCACCCCGAAAAAAACCACCCTCCCCCAAACCAAACAAAAATACCCCAGACCAAACAACAGAAAAACCCCACCACGCAAAAAAAAAACCCCCGCAGACGCGCCAGCACTGCGTGGCGCTGCTTTCTTCCAGTTTGTCTCTCTCAGCTGAGCTCTGTCGGTTCTCCCAGCCCCGGGCGGGCTCGCTGTGCCCCGGCCCCCGGGCAGGCCCCGGGCCGGATCGCGTCTCCATGGCGGCCCCGGCCGCTGAGCCCGCCCGGCGCCTCCCTCCCGCTGCTGGCCGGGAGAGGCGGGAGCGGCCCGGCCCGGCTCTGACAGCCCCCCGGAGGCCTCTCCGGCGAGCCGGGGGGGAAAACTTAACCGGAGAGATCATAGGGGTAAATCTTGGTTTTCCACCCCAGAGGATGACGCAAGTTCAGGGAATGGCCTGTGAGAGGGGCTGAGCGCCTCAGGGCAGCCCTTTCCAGCCAGCAGTTTTCCCGGTCTCTGGTGGACTAGCAACAGCAGCTTGTTTTTTCCAGGGGGGGGGCTGGTGTTCCCCAGGATAATTCTGTGTCCCTGTGGAAAGCACACCGGTGGCTTCCCAGGGCCAGAAGTGGAAAGTCGTGGCCAGCACACAAGGGTGCTATGCCAGGGAAAGAGTCAGTGGCCTGCTCCTGAGCCGCTGGGAACGTGCCTTTCCAGACAGCTCTTTTCCAAGTGCAGTCAATACTCCACTCTCAACCGTTCAAGGTTTTACTAAAGTAACATAGTCAATGGAAAACCCAGCCATAAGTGTCTCCTCGAAGGTACCACTGCTGATCAGTGGGGGGATGACATCATAGTCAAATTGATCTGAAACATTCATTTCAGACCTTTATTCATTCTGGGATATCTCCATTTTTCTACACATAAGCAACATTTCAGTCACAAGAAAGACGAGAAACCACAGCAGCACAGTTAATTCTTTTCATTTTGTTCGCAGTTTTGATACTGAAATCTTCCATGAAAACGGAGAACAAAATGTTTTTACAAACACCAGGGTTATTGAAATAATTTAACTTTAAAAATAATTTAACTCTTAAAAAATAAGAGCATTAAATATAAGCATCAACACTACGTTGCTAGTGCTATGTAACTGCATGCATTATGTCATGTCTTATTCTAGGAAACTCAAGGAAATCCATTGCTTCCAAATGATTCACTCCTCCAACCTGGCACCCAGTTTCAAGTGAGCAATACAGAAGAGTAACACATCCTACACATTCCCTGCAAACTTTGTTTAAAAGTCAACTTCAGGAATCCGGGATGGGCAATGCTCTGCCACAGCCAAGCTCTATACAGATATTGCCTTGTGCAGAAGCCTACTTGGCTATGTAACTGTATAAACTTGTTTGATATTTTGATTATTATATTGCTGCTAAGAACTCTCACCCAAATTAAATAGCTTCAGAGAGTTGCTTTCCAAGCACATGTGAAGATTAGAAGCCCTTTAAGGTTCCATTTATGGGCTATTAATTATTATTATTATTATTTATGTAATTCTCTTCTATGCTAAGTACTTGTGACTCCATGTGCTTAAGGAGCTTACTGGAGGGATTCCAAAGCAAGGATGTTGCGAAGGAGGAGAGGGAAGAAAAAGCTGCTGCTGCTTCTTAGAAGAAAGCAGTGTGTTGTGTAGGCCTCATGGAGGAAGTTGTTGCATTGAAATGTGTAAAAGGAGGAAAGCATGGGAAGGGACAGTCGCAGAGTTTCAGGTGTGTGCAAAGACAGTAGAAACGAGGAGGTAAATTCACACTGGGGATTTAAAAGATGCCAGCACCCCTTTGAATCTCAGCTTTTAACATAGAGCAACCACAGATTTGAAATGAGCCCTCTTCCCTCCTGAAATCCCAAATGTCAGCAAACTGAACAGGGATCTCTCCAAAATAGCTGTAGGAAATGCTAAGGAGAGAGCCACAAGTTAACCCCAAGGGGCTAAGGGGCTTAGGCTCAGATTCTTAAAGGTAATTAGGTACCTTTAAATACAAGTTAGACATCTAAATCTTTGAGGCTCAGGATCTTACTTAACTAACTCTGGACTGGAGGAAGTCTCCTTAATGGATTCACAGTCATGAACCCTTTCCTGGATTTGGATCTTGTTTTGTCTTGCAGAAACTGAGCAGGGCACAGTTTTATGGTGATAGTTAGCCCAGCGTGGTGGGGACAAATACTCTCCAGGAAACAAGAGATAGAAATGTAGAGTGGTTAGGAAATGTATATTCACTGGTCTCTTGTGGGGAAAAAAACCTATATGACTTTTGGTCAGCAATGAGATTTTCTTAGTATAAGAAAGCCAGTAAAACTAAGGAGTAAAAGCCCTAATTTATTGTGCCATGGAGCAGAATCTCAGAATTCTTATAGGCCCTTTATTTTGATGGACATTGCTCATTTCACAGCTCTATTCCTATATTCTGGGAACACAGCAAACTTGGTTTTATTCATCTCAGGCATAAAGAGCCTTGAAATTGCAGTAACAATAATTTACACTACACACAGGAATCTTATAGTATTTATAATTAATTCCTTGAAGTATTTGTGTGCGTTCTTTGGTTTGGGCCTCTGGCATATTGCATTCCACACACAAGTCTTAAGGGATTCAAGAGGATTCTGAGAGCTACATTATTAGAAACATAGTCATATATTTCCTTCTGTATAATGTTCAGCTTTTAATGAATTACCTTCTCTCTTTGTCTCTCTCTTCTGTCCCTGTTGCCTACTGTCATAAACCTACAGTTTTTGTCCTTAGGAATTTCAACATTCATTGTTTTGACATTATTTGTGGTGTAATACTCAGTATTTATGAACCCTTTCATGCTGTTATGAGGTAAATAAAGAAGAGCTAAATTTAAAAGCATCAGAGCTCATTTTTGTACCATGTGAGAAATTCATAGTAATAGAAAGGTTTCTGTGATTTTAAATCCAATGGAAATAATTTTCTTTCAAGTTCCTTGAAGCATTTACAGCCCAAACATCACAGTGTTGCAACATTAAATTACACACCTGCTAGAAATAGAATGTGAAAATATTTGTTTCCTTTCAGCCACTGATGGAGTGAGTCTGGAAAATTGACTTCATTTTTCGTATTTCCATTTTTAATAACTTGGAATACAGCAAACAGAACAAGTCACCTCCTGAATAACAATGCATTGAACCAATTCATTCATTTTTCCACAACAAAAGATGTCAAGGAGTCTGAAGAGCACTCCTCTTTCTTGCAGAGCTTCCTGTGCAACATCTCCTCCCAAAGGACTGCAGCCTTTTGCAGCTCTTTCCTGATCTCCACACAGCCAGACAGCTCACCTCTTCCTGCCCCTTCTCCCAGCTGCTTTCTGCCTTACAAGCCTTTGCAACCTCCACACCTGGCTGGAGTGGAGCTGTGTATTTGTCCTCAAGGGAACAGCACAGGAGCCCTGTCAGTGACTAAGGAACCCGTCAAGGCCAGGCCACAGCAGCTGAGGAATTGTGAGGGATCACAGTGGGAGCAGAGAACTGTCACACCTTGAGTGCTGTGTAGCACAGTCATAAACACTGCCCCACCTGTAGCTGCTGTGCAGGGAGTGCTCACTGTGGTGACTCTTATGTACTGTTGGGGCTGCTGGAATGAATCAAAGGAGTTCAAGGGCTGCTGAAACAGATTCAGTTCCCAATGTGTGCTGATCCCCTAGAACCCAAGCAGAAAAAGAGCTGCCTTGGTACATGAAGCCACTTCTGCATCCCATCCCCCATCTGTGCCTCTGAGAGATGATACAGCTCAGCATTTGGTGCCTCGTTATCCAAGCCAGCAGATGTGGTGTAAATCTAAAAGGTTTTCATGGCAGGAAGTGGTAGGTGGAGATATCCTAAGGGCTGGAGCAAGGCTAAGACACAGCTGCCAGGGAAACTCGGGTGGGTGAGTGGGTGGGAGGAGGCAGGAACATCCTGGCAGTGGAGCGCCTTCCCAGGGATGAACACAGCTGAGAGAGGGTTATTGAGAGAGCTGAACTGTGCAGCAGGGATGGGCTTTGTCCAGTGCTCACTTTAGGAACAGATGTGGACACAACTCCCTCCATTGCATTGTAGAGAAGTGAAGCAGCAGAAGTGTCAATCTCCTGTCTCGCCTCTCCACCTTTCTGTTCTCTCCAAGTAGAAGAGGAAATCTTATGGAACAAGGGCATTATTTCCTTAGAGCAAAAAACAACCTTTTCACTCTTGCCAGTATTCTTTTGGCATTGTTAATCAGTTGTGCTCTTGTTACCAGCAAAAAAAAAAAAGTCTGAGGAACTCCAGTCTCTGCTGGAGCTGAAAAATGTTCTGAACTGAGACCTAGCTCTCAAGTTTAGGAATGGAAAGTGAGTGTCAGATGACATTCATGGAAATTCCAGCTGTGTTGCCTTCTTTATAGGGCCTAACTCTATTTGTTCTTGAAGGCAGCTCTGAGGAAGCGTGACTAGGAGGCTGCAGGCACCTTCCAAGGAGTGAGTGGGCTGGATCACCTAGAAACCACTGCTGTCTTCAAGGGTGTCAGGAGGATGGTTAAGATGTAGACTGGTCAGAGGCCATTCTCCCACTAAATCTGATTGCTTACCAACTTCTCCAAGGGGAAAAAAACCCCAATAATTTGGTCCTGATTTTATTGGGAGATCTTGCAGCAGTAATTGAGAGGTCTGCCTGTGGGCTAAAACAGCTCTTAGAAAGTTGCAAGTAAGAACTTGATAGAAAGCGCTTCTATAGGAGAGAAATCCTAACTCCAGGTGGGAACTATAGGCTTGCACATTGTCAGCTGTGTCCAGGTGCTCCCAAGCTGGCATTACAAGTAACATAGAGGTAGAGGTGTCTTTGCTGAAACTGGAATGCAAGAGAATATCAGCTATGGCTCTAAGGCAGTTTTTCACATTCATGTGTGTAATAGTCTTTGACCTTGGAGTAGGTTCATAAAGCCTGTTACTCAGCAAAAGGCTAATATAGCAAAAGCAGATTAGACAGTGGTTAAGACTTTTTTCCCCCATTTCCTAAACTAGTTGCACGCATCTGGATTTGGTCCCTTTGTTCTGGGAGCAGTAGCAAATATTTGTCATGTGAACATACTCTCTACAAACTTCAGGCAGTTTGTATTTTTTAAAAAGTGCTTTTCAGCTTGTTGCTGCAGACAAAGGGGTTCTCCAAATCAGTTGGGGCAGACAATACAAAGAAGCTAGAGAAACAAGTCTGCCTACTGGGACTTGAGACTTTGTTTCCATATCCTTTTGCAAAAACAAAACTGAAAGCGCAGGTCCTTCAAAATGCTGAAGTGAATGTGTTCATCTAGGACAATATAGTTGAGTCTCTTCTAGTAAAAATGATTCATTTGACTTACAGTAGGAAAAGCAGATGATTTCCTTTGTTTGGGACTCGGTGGAGAATTCCTTATTTGGGAACTGTGCAGTTCCCCATATTTGGGAGAATCTGATTGCTGTTTCCTAAGGGTATTTCTAACTGTGAGAACAGCCTAGATTTAAAAAGCAGAGGACTTTCTTCCTGCTAGGAATGCAGGCTACCAAGCTGCTTCAGCTGCTTCTCTGTCCAGTTGAACAGTTGTCTTTCATCTGAATATTGAATTTAATTCTCTGTTTGGAGAATACAGATTGAATGATCATCTTGTTACTGTGTCCTTTTTGGACTGTAAACTTTAAACAGATAGTAGTTTTAGCCATTTATCTGAAACAACAGGTGGTTTCATTAGGAAAGTACAGGACATAGCAATAGACAAGAGATTATGCAGCTGGAATAAATTACAAGTCTCAATATAAAAGTCTGTATTTACCATGGCTCCAGGAGTGTTTTGCATTCATTCACTAAAGCAACAGCATGGGATTTTGCAGAATGGTGTTTTTATGCATGGCAGAAAACTAGTAAATGTCAGTGTGACTGGGAAAATTCCTTAGGATTTATGTTTTGACTTAGTGCTTAATCAGACTGCAAAAGTCAACCAGTCTGATAGAGTGGTGAGATGGGAGTCAAGGCAGACACAAAATCCCTATTATAACATCAGTAATAACATTATAGCACCATAACTAGTAGCTTTGTTTTCAAAGTATGCTGTAAAATGTGCTCTGAGTTGAAATACAGTGTATGTAATTAGATTTTCCTGCAAAACTTGTTTCTGGAGGGCTAATATTCCCAACTGCTCTAGGTCAAAAAAGAAAAAAAAAAAAAAGAAAAAGAAAGAAATTCAGAGAAAAGCTATAGAGAGTACATCAGAAATCCATGCAGAAGGCAAAAAACTAAGTTTGTAATCTTCATGGTCTAATTAACATGCAGGTACTTCTGATTTTCCCATTTCTGCTGTGTCAGAGTACGGCTGCATCTCACTGCTCATCAAAAAATTGCTGGGATCAATATAAAACAGCTGTTTGACTTTGTCAGAATTGCAGTGAATATTTGTCTGTTACTCCTTTGATCACTATATTTTCTCCTTGTGTGGCTGTGGCATTCCTTGGAGGGGATCTAGAAGACCGAGAGCTGGCTGATGGGACCTGGGCAAATGCTACGGGTTGCAAGATTAGAGGGAACTCATTCAGGTAGGCAGATAAATGCAGGGCTTCTCTTTCTTGTACGACAGTCATGGTCAGATGTCTTCTCCAAATGTAAAGAGCTTGTGGGACAGAGGAAGAGAAGTTACTGGTCTTCATCCTATTCTGGAACCCTTTTGCCTGGTAAAAGGCAGCCATAGGCCTTATTTTCATGTTCTGGGTGTAGCTGCATTTAGGAAAGACACAGTATGGAGACTGCATATGGGCTGCACATTCTGCATCCAGAGAAGTTTCTCCTTGCAAAATGAAGAGCTATTCCTGAAGCAGCTGGGGGTCATGCTGTACTGCCAGTCCCCCCTGAGGACCAAAGGGGAAATTAGTCATCTACCGTAGAGCAATAGGAACAAAAAGATGATAAACAAAAGCAAAGTCACATGGATTTCATTTTGTTTTTATTTCTAAACCTGTACTTTCTTCTGGTAAGAGAGTCAGAAGCCAAGGATTTTGAAGGGAGGAGAGATACAAAATCATTCTGTTTAATATCTTTACTGATGACCTAGAGGAGGGGATTGGGTGCAGCCTCAGTAAGTTGGCAGAGAACTACAAGTTGATTGGGAGTGTTGATCTGCTGGAGGGCAGGAAAGCTCTGCGCAGGGATCTGGGATCCAGCTCAGGCTGGATCTCTGGGCTGAGCCCACCTGTACAAGGTTCAACAAGGCCAAGTGCTGGGTCCTGCACTTGGATCATGACAAGCTCAGACAATGCTACAGGCTTGGGAAAGAGTGGCTGGAAAGCAGCGCAATGGAAAAGGACATGGGGGTGCCTATTGAGAGCCCAGCAGAACATCAGTCACTGTGTGCCCAATGGCCAAGAAGGCCAATGGCATCCTGGCTTGTGTCAGCAAAGGTGTGGCCAGCAGGATCAGGGCAGCCATCATCCCCCTGTACTCAGCGCTGATACAGAGGCTGCACTGAACTGTGTCCAGCTTTGGGCCCCTCACTGCAAGAAGGACATTGAGGTGCTTCCAGAGGGACATTGAGTGTGTTTCCAGAGAAGGGTGAGGGAGCTGGGGAAGGGTCTGGAACACAAGCTGTATGGAGATCAGCTGAGGAAGTGGGGCTTGTTCAGCCTGAAGAAAAGGAGGCTCAGGGGAGACCTTATTACCCTCTACAACTGCGTGAAAGGATGGTGTAGCCAAATGGGAGTTGGTCTCTTCTCCGAGGCAACCAGCAACAGGACAAGAGAGCATAAATTCAACCATAACCAGAGAGGTTCAGGTTTGCCATCAGGAGGCATTTCTTCACTGATAGAGTGGTTTAAGCACTGGATCAGGCAGTCCAGGGAAGTGGTAGAGTCACCATCCCTGGGAATGTTAAAAAAATGACTATCGCTTAGTGCTAAGGTTTAGTTGGCATGGTGGTGTTTGGTGAAAGTTTGGACGTAATTAACTTGGAGGACTTTTCCAAACTAAATGATTCGGTGATTCTATGATAATTGTAGATGACCTTCGCTCTTTCTGCTCTCCTCTCCAGTAGAGTATTGCAATTTCTTTTTTCCTTTCTGCACATCAGATCAAGTGAACCCAAGAGTGTCTGTACTGCTGCAGAGAAATGTGAAAAATATGCTACAGCCTCACATTACCTGGCGCCCACAGGCTTCCCTCATCACTTGGCAGCCAGGCAGAGTGGGGCTGTACCCACCCATGCTAGGGGCACAGTTTTGCCTTTAGAACTCTGTAGTTAAAGCATAAATATGTTTCCTAGATTCCTCTTTATGATAGCATGAAGATACCCGAAACTTTGCAGTATCTAACTGATAGTGAAGTATTCTGCTGCTTACACTTGGCAAGTCCCTTCATTACTAGTCCTTCCAATATTTCATGCTTTCACAGAGGTTTGGCCCTCTAATCCCTTTTGTGTTCCTGCTAGGTTTTCATTACAGGTATTATTTTCCTTTCGAAGAAATTGCATAAACTACTTCAGTGCAAAGATCTCTCAATGTAAATCAGTCTCCTTGTTTTTATGAGTTTGCAGTTTTGGCAGTATTGGTGATTTTCTAAGAGATCAGAGACTTTCAAGTCTTTAATATACAACTGTTAATTAGATTCTGCTGCCATTAAATCTAAATAAAGATTTTCTAAGATATTTAGCTCTGTTAAGACTGTTCAGGCATCAAATAAATGAGCTTTGTTCTCATACCCAAACAGTACAGGTCACAAACATTCAAAAGAGTCTCTAGGACTGTTGTTTCAGCTTCATACCTAAGAAAGAAATGTAAAGTTGCACTATTTATCGAATTCTGATCAAATCCATGTGGGCCTAAGCAGTCAGTACATCTCACAAAATAAGGGCTGTATTCAGTTTTTGTGGCAAGTTTTTAGTTGCAGGCAGGCTACAGGGGTGGCTTCTATGAGAAGACCCCAGAAGTTTCCCCTTGTCCAACTGAGCCGGTGCCAGCTGGCTCCAAGATGGACCCACCACAGGCCCAGGGCTGAGCCCATCAACAATGGCGGCAGTACCTCTGGGGTAATGTAATTTAGAAAGTGAAAAAACCCAAACCGTCAAGTTTGGTTGGGAGAGGGGAGTGAGAATATGTGAGATAAGCATCTTTGCAGACACCAAGATCAGCGCAGAGGGAGGGGCAGGAGGTGCTCCAAGCACTGGAGCTGGGATTCCTTTGCAGCCCATAGTGAAACAGCTGTGCCCCTGCAGCTGGTGGAGGACCAGGGGGTGCAGAGATCCAGAGGGCTTGTGGCCCTGGGGGGGAGCAGCTCATGAAAAACTGCAGTCCATGGGAAGGACCCCTACTGAAGAAGTTGGTGGAGAACTGTCTCCCATGGGAGGGCAAGGGAAGAATGAGAGTCTGGAGGTCTTGAGGTCAGTGCTGGGAGAGAGGAGGGAGAGGAAACTGGGAGCAAAGTTAAGCCCAGGAAAGGGGTGTGAGTGTGTGGGACCAATTTAAGGTGTGTTAAGATTTAGTTTTTATTTCCCATTATCCTACTCTGATGTGATTGACAATAAATTAAACAGATGTCCCCATGGTGAGTCTGCTCTGCCCATGATGGTACCTGGTGAGTGATCTCTCCCTGTCCTTCTCCCAACCCACAAGCTTTTGTTAAGCTTTTTTCTCCCCTGCCCAGCTGAGGACTGGAGTATTGGAGCAGCCTTGGTGGGCAACTGGCATCCAGCCAGGGTCAACCCACCACATTGTTTTCCAAGTTTATCAGCACTTTAGACAGAAGTAATTTTTTTAGACAGTTGTAATCTGAAGTGAGAAATGGGAGGTGATGATTAAGGCTGGCTGAACTGTAAGAACAAACTTACTGTCACAGTGTTCCTCAAGCCCTCCGGAAACAGCCCCCGCTCAGTTATTTTCAGAGCACATGTTTGTGTCTCTATTAGGTCGACCCATTTGGTCTAAGTTAGGAGTGTTAATCTTTTGTTGGTTTGAGCCAGTCATTCTGACAGCTACTTAACAATTTGCTCAGTGTTCATATGATCACCTTCTTTAGCCTAAAGTACTGTCTTGATACTGAAATGCTACAAGACAGCACTAACCCATGGAACAAATATAAAGGAATAATATGACATCTCCTGACAAATTTTGGCAAAGTTGCTCGAACAGTTGCCGTGAGTATGAAAGCATTTAGAAGATGAGCCCATTTACTTGTTACCAGCTGTCATTGTTTTATCCTTGGTTTTGCACCATGAGTAGGTTTTTTCCCCATAAAACCACAAACTTCATCATTGGAGCTAAGATTATGCAGGAATTTAGCCTTTTATTTTCTTTGCCATTGATAATTCCAATGGTTGCAAAGAAAAAGAAAAAGAATTGTATTCCATAAAATGTTGGAATTTAGAAAGAAAAAAAGCAATGCCTAAAGTTTTCATGGCTTCTGATTTAGGGAGGCCTGACTTACTGTGACTGGGTTCTGCACATGGCCGCACAGGTGCTATCATGGCAGGGAAGCTGTGGAAGGAAGTTTACTAATTATTTTACAACAGTTTGAAGTGCTTATATTTCTCTATATGCATTTTTCATAGTAGCTGTAACTGATTCTCAGATTAAAATGAAGTGGTTGGATAAACAGATTCCCAGGATTTCAGTAGAAGGTTTGTTTGGCATTTCAAGTCATTTCTTTGAGGAGTGCTCACCTGTGACGGATTACCATGACTACTAATACCATGACTACTAATTTATGTCTCAGCCTGTTTTACATTAGTTGTCCCTTCCTGACTCCAATAACAATTTGTTTGTTTAGTTTGTGGCAGATGTGCCAAGCTTGAGGATTAAAAAAATTAATGACTTCTCCTCCACACGTCCCCCAGTTAGGTGTCTCCACACTGTGGTTATTTATTTTGGGCAACATTGTTAGGTTCTTTTATTTGCTTTCTGGTTTCTGAGCTTGAGAGTGGACCTGACTCACATTTTCCAAGCTCTGTGCAAGTGCTAGGAGGGATTGTTTGGTTTTTTTTTTTCTTTAGCAAAGTTCTCTTCTACTGCAGTTTCCCTATTCCTGCAACCCAAATCTTGAGAAAGAAAACCTATTATAAAATGAGGCGCAGTAAACCCACAGAAGCTGCCTCTTACTGTGGAGCATTGCTTAAACAAGAGAGAGCTCAGAAACATTGCATGGTGGTCTGTTTGTTGCAAGATGAGAACAGTAGGTGTCCATATTATTTGCTGTGTCAAAATATTATGTTCTAGGGAGAAGTAAGAAAATTACAGACGGCACGTGATTCCAGTTATCACATGATCTTTGGAAAAAACAAACACATACTGCTTTATGGACAAGGCAACAATTCCTAAACAGTAATTTATAATGAAAGCAGGCCAGAAAGGCTACCAGCATCCAGCCAAGACCCACCACTCATGCAGAACAAGACTTGCAGAAGATGAAGGTAATTTTTTAATTCTAAGCACTTACAACTCCCTGTTGTATTAAATCTCTGAAGTGTGACTCCACATCTCGCTGATAGGGGCCTCTTTCCCCTCGAGATGTTGGTTCTCTGGTGGCTGCCCCTGCTGCACTGCACCCTCCTCTCCAACCAAGGAGCTGTGCAGTCACCTCCAGTCCCTCCAGCCTGACTGGCCTCATTTATTCAAGGAGCTGTTACAGTTCTGGCTACAAAGCTATTATTCTGCAAAGAATCTGAAAGTAAAAACTTTCCTCCAAGTGTACACAGTGAATTTCCACTCCCTCAGATGAAACAGCCTAGTAGAATTCATTCCTTCCCTTTTCCTGAGATGCAAGTAGGAAAAATATATTGCAATCTATCACATTAAGAAAAGTTTCCGGAGGATGTGGAGATTTTCCCTCAGTCTGGTCTCAATTACATTTATTTTCTACTTTAAATGTGACCTAGTGTGTTTATAGCAGTTTCAATGCTAGAGTGCTCTCCTGTGGTCCCAAACAGAGCTTTGTGTGTCCCGACTCCATTTTGTGATTCTGTCAGTCACATATATTGGCCGCCCAAGTTTTTCTTCATGTTGGACTCTGAGAGCCTAAAAGCCTGAAACCAAAGCATGGAACCATTACAAACCCATTAGAAGGGAAAGTTTGGAGATGTAACTGTCATTGCTAAATCAGTTATTGCTTACAATTTGCTACATAGCTCACACTTTGCTACATTGGTCTAATTCCAGGTAATTTCAGATATCATTTGTCCTCCTCCAGCATAAAGCCACCTTAAAGGAAGAAAAAAAAAACCTAAATGGACTGGTCTGCCTGTAATATACTATAGAGCTGTGGCATTAGGCATATGAGCCCTTATGTTTCTTTGAATTTAAAGTTGGATTGTCATTCCCTATGCTTGAGGAATGTAAATATGTCTGTGTCTGCATGCAGAAACACAAAACTCAGAAATAAAATGCTGAGAATCTGACTGCAAAAAAAACCTAGCTTTGATTTTGCCAACCTTCTGGAGCCTCCCAGCCACAATACTAAATTCTTATTGCAAATCAGCAGTCACAAGCAACATACTGTATTTACTTTGCAATCAGGACAGAGAATGTGCTAGAAATGGCTCATGGGGAGGAAATGAGAGTGCTCAGAAGTCCCATAAATTCGATGCAGGAGGCGCCAGGCTGGTGCTGCATTTGGGTCTCAGTGCCATTCTACAGAGTTAACTAAAACCAGCCTGGCTGATTCCCTCCTTCCTGTGGGCTGTCAATAGGCCCCTACACAGAAAATCACAGAATCTCTGAATTGTTTGGATTGCAAGAGACCTTAAAGATCATCTCATTCCAAGCCCCCTGCCATGGGCAGGGACACCTTCCACAAGACCAGGTTGCTGTTTCAACTACCTCTGGTGAGAGGATTAAAACAGATAAAAGTGTTACCAAAGACACAGGTAGGGACTTGGATCTCCAAATGCACTTTTAGATCCTTGCTGAGAGTTTGGTATTTGTTCTGCAGAGCATGCCAGTACCAGTGTCAAAGTATACAGCAAATCTATTCCATCACTGGGAGATGGAAGCTGGTAGGCAAACAATTCCAATTCTGGCTACTTAAAAGCTGAAGTATCAAGACATGAACATAAAGACAATTTATGACTTCTTTTGCCTATAATGGCACTGTTTTCCAAATCCCTTCACATCTCCTTTTGACAAAAGGCAATCTAAACCTTCTTAAAACCAAAATTTTTAGCTCCTCAGCAGAACACATGCTGTCCTTTGGGATGGGGACAACATGGTTGACAGACAATAGAGGTGCATACAAAGGGCAGAGTATTTTAAACTCACTGTTCTGTTGTCTAATTTAGAAAATGAGTTATAAACTCATTTTCTGATGAAGCTCTGATGGAGTTTGCAGTGGAACTACTATGACCAGTCCTTTTTGAAGAATTATACTTTGGAAGCTCCAATAACTGTGCATATATTTATGCAATTGGTTAACACGTGCACTGAGAAAACCGCGACCGTCATCCAGATTTGGTGATGACCACAGCCCCTTGTCACTGTTGGTATATCTTTATAACAACACAGTCAGGAAGAGAAAAACATTTCAAATACCAGTATCTCAGTTTATTTTACTAATGTAATGGTACTCTACCTAAAATTTAAAGAGAAAAGCATGCTAGTAAGGTTCAAGCTTTGCTCCAATAATTAAAAAGCCTTGTGAAATGCTGAGAGAGCGAGCCCTGGCTTTTCTTTTACAAGCACTTGGCAGGTCATAAATAAAGCATGAGAGAAACAAAGGAAGTAAAATTGTGCCAGCCCCCAGAGCACCTTAAGGTTCATTTAATTGCTAGCAGTATTTTCCCAGTGAAGGGAAACTGCTTGTGTAAAGCAAGATGTAAAGCAATCGATATTGGCAGCATTCAGTTTGCCGATGTCTTACCCATTTTGTTTCATTTATCTCTATTTTTTCGGATATTACCAGCTGCAAACAGGGTAAGTTCAGGTTAGATTAGTAATGAACATGCCCTTAGAAATTTTACTGCTGTGCAGTCAAATGCATTAAGATCAAACATGTATTGGATAGTTAAGCACTTTTAATGGACCAAGCATGTGGCTGCAGCAACATACATCTTTGTGAAAGGGTCTGACTGTAGCAGTATGGACTGTTCAGCAACAGTCTTCACACCCCCAAAAAAGCCCACAACTCAAAACCAAAGAAATTTTCGTATCAGTCAGTTCAGCCCTTTTTGCATTCATGATTTGCCAGTTTGTTTTAACGCAGTTTAGTTTTACATTAATTCCTCTATTTAGTTTATCCAATGTTGGAAGGAAATAGCCAGCACAAAAGATGTCCACGATAGATTTCTGTCTGTTCTGTATAGCTTGTGGTGCCTGATTCTGTGAAAAGTGTCAGTCTATTGAAACTAAAAGTGGTGTGCAAAACCCCCTCACCATTAGTTCCTGAAAAAATGCAGAAAGCTTTTTGCAAGTTAGTCTGCATTTTTTAAAAAGAACCTGAGTCCACTGAACAAATAATTGAAAATTCAGATATACAGGACCAAAATTAGTCTTAAAGCTACAGATACAAAATTTCATTGACTTCCAAGTGCAGCTGAGAGTTAAACTGATATCCCAGGTTTAAGCCTGTTCTATAGGCTTTTATACTGATTATTTTTTACTATGAATCTGCTGTGCGTTCATTCATCCTCAGCTCTTCCATGTCCATCATGAGCTATCTGTATATTGTGTACAATTCTTGGACCTACAAGACTCAGAAAAATGACCCTGTGCTGGCTCAAATAACATCTCTTTTCCCTGTGAAGTCTAAGGATTTATTTTCTGCCAATGGAACAGTAATCAGCAGTTTTAGTTCCCAGTCTAGAGAACCTGCTTAAAAAGCTTGGCATTTTTGCACAATCTCGGCCAAGTCAGCGGGGCTGGCTTCTGGTGGGACTTAAGTGCTCTCTTGCCTTTAAAAGATTAAAGCTGTAATAACATCTTCAATTTGAAAAGAATGAAGAGCAAAGAGTTATATATATATTTACTATTGTACTTTAGTGTTCTAGGGCTGCACTGTTACATACCTCAGTTTCTAGAAGAAATGCATGAGACTGTGCATGTTTAAGCTTTTTTATTAGACATTTTATGAGAAAGCATGACAGACTTGACAAGAAATTAATGGCTAAATATAACTTTACATGTATCTTTACAGCTTCCTGAAAGCTAAAGTTTGTACAGACTTGCTTTAATTACCTAATTATAAAACAATATATAATGCCAAAAAGCTATCAGTTGACATTATCTGTGTATGTCAGCAGCAGTTTGTTTCACTGAGCTTTTGCTTAACTCCTGACTCCCTTTAATCTTCATTCTCTATGGATCTATCAAAGGTAAATAATACAGCTTTGCCCACAATAAGATACTATGATATTTTCTGCACATCAGTGCTAAGAATCTTATCAGAAGCACCAGCCACTTCTAAAGAAGCTCTGATCTAAAGAATTGGATTCCAGTCTGAGGATTTCCTTGGCAGATGCAGCATTGGCTGATTTTTGGTGGCACTCTTTGCCATGTCTAACTCATACACACACGAGAGTTGTTATACCACATTGTTTTGTGAAATGAAGAATAAGGATAAAGGGCAAGTCTTACTCTTTGGCCCAAGTAGCTGAAAACCCCTGGAGTTCTCTGGATTTGCAACAGTGGAATGGCTTTTCCATGCATGCATACTAACAAACCCTGTTTGCCTCAGGAGGGAGCACCACTGTACATACCAGCACTCAGCTGGCAAAAACCTTTCCAGGCTTTCTCAGGGTCCTGTTGCTGTGAGTTCCTGGCCATCAAGGCAAGCTCCATCCTATGGAATCAATTCAGTATTTCAGTTCTTCAGATGGGACTGGGTGGACCATGCAGGAGCTGTAAGTCACCCACCCACCTGACCAGCAGATGAAGGCCAAGGGAGGTGCCCTCAAACATCTGAAATCAAGCATCTGGATTGAGCCCTAGCTCCCTTCTTATGAAAGGGGTTCCTTTTATAAGGATTAAGAAGGCACAATCAGCTCCTGGGTTAAGTTTATCATGTTTTAAAGCAGACACATGGCTGAGGTGCAATCCAGTACTGACATAAATCTCGCTCGTGCCTTTGATTGCATGGAAAAGCATGCCTGGGTTAGGGGGAGAGATTGTGAATGCTTCATATACATCATCATAAATTAGGAGTGGCAGCCACATTCTCCAAAGCTAATTAAATGTAACTCTTTCAGCCTTCCCAGCACATGCAAACAGATTCTTTTTCCTTTAGCTAAAAAATGTTGCCTGCATGCTTTCTCTTTCTTCTTTTTACTTATGTTTATTGTTTGTTAGAACATCTGGCCTCTTTCCAGAAGGAAGCAGCTTTGATGACTCTCCTGCTGGCACAACTCAGAGAAACACATGGAATTTTTATTCTTCATTTCCATCTTAGCAGCAGCAGTCAGAAATAACTGTCCAGCTAACACTTAGAAAGAATGACAGCCGCACAAAGGTTTTAGGAAAATCAAACTGTGTGAAAATGTCTGTCAAGGATTTAAACACCATTCCAGAGACAGACCTGGGGACACCAGATATGTGTTTTGTTTATCAGAGGATCACTTTTATTTAAGAATATGACTGTGTATATGGAGTAAGATAATTAAATACAGAGAAGAGACGCTGCTTGAACTAGCTGTGTTTTCAGAGGAGCTGGTGAAGGGTCTGGAGCACAAGTGCTGAGAGGAGCAGCTGAAGGAGCGTCACACTCTTCAGCAGTAGCCCAAGGCAGTTGTGTGGATATGAGCGTGGGAGCAGCGCTGGATGTGCCACATTTCCCTGGAAGCAGCAGCAGCTCAGGGACTGGAGAGTATGAGACAGCACTGCACAGAGGATCACAGCAGTGATTCCACAACGTGGGGAGCTTTACAATCAGTACTGGCGTTTGGTAAAAAGTGAAGATAAATGGACTTTTTTGTAATTTCACCATGGTAATTTATAAAAGAAAGGTGAGGGACAAAGGACTGGCTCTTGCTTCTTCATTTAGACACTTTTATCTGGGTCTATGCAGATTCCTGCAAATCAAAGCTACTGTTCCTACTGCACCTCTTGATGAGGATCTAAAACAAATCAGCTCTGAGCAGATGCTTATAAGGGAATAGAGTGGGATTTCAGGAAGATATTTATCTCTAAAAAAATAACCAATTGTTCAATTAAAATTAAAAGTGACTTAAAAAGAAGGCTATCATTCTTAACACATTCTAGTTTATTTGCAAACACTGTTTTTCCCCCTTCTTCTCATTTTCCAAAAGGCTATCCAATACAGCAATTTAATGAAGATTTAATTTGACAATTCTTTATGCTAATCTAAACAACACAGATTAGAATCTATGCAAAAGCTATCTGAATGACTGAATATTTTGCACAAATGCAAACAGGCAAGCTCTTTCTAATGAAAGGTGCTACATGGCTGAAGATGGTTGGAATTACCATTCAAGACATTTCACAAATAAAGAAAATACCAGCACAAAACCATCAACTATCAAGGAAAAGCAATAGAATATGGCATCCATGTTTTCAAAAATAAAGTTAGATAATTTCATGACCACAATGCCTAAATTAATTTTCATATGTTGTTATGAGCTGGAAATAGGATGCTGAATCTGAGATCTACCAGCCAGCCTAGTTGGAAAGCATTTGGAGAGCGTAGGTCTTCCCTGCATCCTTTGACTGATTCCTGTATATTCCTACCTTTTAGATGAGATTTTTTTTTCTCTGTACTGTATTCAAGTGTTTGCAAACTCTTAGGACCATCAAGCAATTCCCCAAGACTCTGTGTGACTTGAGGTAGTTAATATTTCAATAGGAATAAATTTCTTTCAGACTGGCCAGTATCTTAGCATCCTCAGTGATCAGTATCACTCATCAGCCCCTCAGATACTTACATAAATTAAGACTTGGATGTTTGAAGACACTTAAGGTAAAACTCAAGTACTTTGAAAAATCAGGGCCTATAAACTTAGATTTAATAAAACATTTGCTAAGCCTCTTCAAATTAAAGAACTTGCATTTTAAGAAGTTGAAATTAATGATCCAGAATTAATATTTTGCTTTGGATTTGCCAATTTTCAAGAGTAACTGATCAGAACAGTAAATCTGTGTAGGACTGTGCATGACCAGACAAATTGGAGTTCCAATCCCATTACAAAGTGAAGCCTCTCAGAATTGGGTGATTTTTTCCAGAATGTCTCTTGGTACCTGCTGCCCTGGCTGTTGCTTTACAGTGACAGCCACTCTTCACTGGCTTACGTGGGAATCACAGAACAACTTACATAGGTTCAAAAAGATGCTGATAAGTGAAATGATTTTTCATGCAGGCATAAAGATCCACCACTGTCACATCCAGAGCTGTGTCACTGAACTGAGCCACTGAGGCTTAACTGGGTGTGCTTCTTTTGCTGGAGTAGGCTGGAGGGCAGGGGCTGTGACATAGGAACTCAGAACCTAAAAAAACGCCAGATCTGAAAATAAAGCCAACTCACCAATTGCCACAATCAAATATGGGATTGGAATTCATCCCCTGGACCTGTATTTGCATCAGGTCCATTTGAGAGAAGCAAAAATACTGTTTGTCCTGCTTAATCCAAGTTTCACCCTAGCCCAGCATCTTTGGAGGGCAAACACTTTTAATCCTGGTGGGTAACAGACACTTCCACAATTAATTCAACATCTGCTCACCACTTTGAGTCACACCTAACAGATGGGCCACATCAGCTGGGAAAAAAAATTAAATGGAAAGGGCACCTCATCAGTTCCCTGACTGAAACACTTTGTGACATATTGCAAATGGCTATTAAAAAGGAAGGAAGACAGCTGTAGGGGAGGAAGTTATCTTTAAATTGTATCCATTAATACTGTGCAGGTAGGAACAAACCCAGGGTCTGTTTTGAATCCTGCACCCCAAAGCCATTATTCCTTTCACCTCACTGTCTTTGCCTGGCAAAAGGTGGCAGCTGGCTCCCTAGAGCTGTAGGCATTCCAGGGAGGTGGGATTCTGCCTGCTTGCATTATCACAGGACAATCAATCTGATCTCTGGAAGGTGCCCAACTTGTTTAAAATGTGTCTATGAAACCTGCTTGATGAAGTTACCCAATTTGCATGATCAATGAGAGTTTGATTAGTGAGGTTTGTGACATCAGAATAATTCGAGGGCTGGTTTCCAAGCTAACACAATTGTACTTTGAGCAATGGGCACAAGAACAATCAAGTGCAGCTTAGCTTCTCACATTACCAGTCATCTTTTTCATTCTCAACGTGCTTCATAAACATTAATGACTGCCTGTCAAAATGTAGCTTCTACAAGTGTGATGAAGATTTAATCAGACTGAGGAAAGCTTCCAATCAGCATTATTGTGAGCACTTAACGTGACAGAGAGACAGTAGAAGGTTTCTGAACAAGTTCTGCACTATATAAATGCATTCCCTTGTGTTAAGTGACAATTTGTCAAAATACCTTAAGTAATTTTTTGTCCTTTCTAGGACCCAACCTTGCAACTCCTAGAGTAAGAAGGAAATTGCTTTGTTTTAGAAATGGTACATTAGCCAAGGGACAGGACATAAAAGCCAATGATTACTTGGCTTTTCTTTGAGAGATTTATTTTAAAAAAAAGTATTCTAGGCAGGTCCAATCAGGAGCCTAAAGAGCTGCTGAGTCTCATCAGCTTTAGTTCCATGCCTGCAAATAATTTTGCAATTGTTTCTGTCCACCTTCCCAAACTGGCCTGTTATAGACAGAACACAGAACAGGCACTCAGGCCACCCCACACAGCTCCTTGTGCCCGTGTGACTCACCTGGACATTGCTTGTGCTGCTGTCTCTCAACCAAAATGATGATGCAGGGCACAAGGAAGCATCACTACTGGATCCCATGTTCAGTCAGTGCAATTCCAAGCAGTATTCACCATACAGCCACAGAACAGGGCTAAATGAGGTTTCCATTGTGGCAATAGCCATTGCCCAGACAGACTTCTTCAGCAACGTGCTCAGCAAACAAAGCATTAGCAAACAATTTATCCCTAATGTTCTTCAGAGGGATGTTGGAAGTCCCTATGAGAGCAGAGGCATTACAACACCCCATGAATTGTTTCCTGAAAAGCTCTAGGACAGAGTAGTTGTGAGTTCTTGCCCTGCACTATGTTAGAAATAGGCCACAAAAAACCACATCCACAACTGAGAACTAATCCTGCTCTCACCACTGTGACTTCCCCCACCTCAATCACTACTTCCAGTAAAGAGACGGTGCTGCACCAGAACAGCTCTACAATGAAATGTAAAGACTATAACACTTAAAGACATTTTGTTGGTTTCAGCTTCATTTAAAAAACCCTAAGCCACAGCAGGATACTGAAGCAAAACAAAATAAGTGAGGACGTGCAAGATTGCAGGTACTGCTTCCTCAGCAGGAAGAGAAATACTCCTCTCACTCCCAGCCTGTGCAGCATCACACTGCTGAAGAACTTGGGTAGGAAAACCCACCAGTAGTTATCATGGTTTGTAAATTGCTTTTTTCCAGTAATTATTTTGGAAGTTAAGAAATTCTATGCCCCCATTTTGGTCTTTGGTAGAGCCGATGTAAGCAAAAGCAGTACAGCTCTAGGGTAGCACCATTTGCCTATGCCTGTTAGTGCTGTGATCCCATAAAAGCAGACACGTAAAATAGTTGTCCAGTCTATGCCTATTTCAAGGAAATTTCCTTTAATTAGCTTTAATTTGGTCCTACACACAGGGAAGCATTTGTGGTTGGAGCATACCTGAAGTATGTCTTCATTTAGTTTTGTCCAAAAGGAATTCAATGAAGTGTTCAGGGAGCTCAGCAATAAAAACTACAGGTGTGTAAGTGGGGGTGATGGAGAACTTCAGGAGTGAGCTCCTGATCCAAACTAACTCAAGACCTGGATGCAGTTACTTCGGCTTTGACTGCAGTGGAAAGCAGCACCTTTTCTTTGTCCAAACATAGACTGAACAAGTTGAAATGTCTGCACCTTGATCCTGCAAGAGCTACAGGACAGCTCGAGTCCTCTGGTCTCTCTTATCATCCCAGAAAAAGCCCAGGGAAATGATGATGAGCACTGGGGCTGTGTCAAGTTCTAATTGGATCTGGATGGAAGGTCTTCATTGTTTCTCCCAGCACCAGTTTTAGACAGTCAAGTTTACTTCAGCTGCAAAAATGATCTTTTTTGCCTCTGCATCCCTTTGGATAGGAATTATTAACAGGCAGATAGTACCCAAAATATTCAAGAACATGAGCTGAAATTCCCAACCCCAGGGTGTGGTTGTTGTATTGTGGGGTTTTTTGTTGTTGTTGTTGGTTTTTTTTTGTTTATTTTTTTTTTTAACTGAGCAATTATTTGCAGTTCCTTTTTGCAAGGTGAAAAAATTAGATCCAAATGCCAGTCTTCAAGTTCAGTGAGAATGTGGTTCAAGTTGTATTTCAGAACAATACATCATTTGAATTTATACACTTAGTAAGGAAGCCAAAAAAGTTCTGAAAACAGGTCAAAGAAAATAAGGAGGTGAGAAAAGAAGACTAGAAAAAGTGGTTGTAATTGTTTTACACTTGGCTGGAAACAAAAAAAAAAAAAAAAAGGAATGGTTACAACTACACAAGAAACTTGGCATAGATAAATTTTCAGTAAACAACTTTTGTTAATCTGAAAAAAGAGGTCTGAGTACAGTAACTTCTAAACAAGCTAGACCCAAGTAACAGCAGAGCTGCCCTTTTGACAGTGTCTGTGCCAACTCCAGTATTTGTTTTACATCGGAATGATGTGACAGGGCTGATTTGTACTTTCCTTGGCTTTTACAACAATAGTAGCAAAGTGATAAAGCTTAAGGGTAAAGTAGCTTATTAGCACTGGCACCTTAGCCAGCAAACATCATAGAAAGGACTTAAATCAGAAATTGCATCTGTGCCCCTTGCTTTTGGCTGATAACAGCAAAACACAGGATACCAACAAATCAACCACATCAATCACCAATGCTGCTAAAACTGTCAAGGAGCAAGATTAGTGCAGACCTGACAAAATGTGTCAATGCTGAGCCTGTTGTCCCTATCACCCACATAAGGTGTCAACTCTATTAAAAGGCAAGGGAGAGCTTGGTGTCAAATTTGAAAGGATGAACATAAACCATTTCTCATGACAGAGTTTACTAAATATCTAACCTCAACACTGTCATACCCTACCCTGCAACAATCAAAGAAGGGTGCAAACCAAATAACAGCAAGCTCAAAATAATAACCCTTTTCCCTGGGGAGAACACTGGATGCCTGGTGCACTTGCCTTTTGTCCCTCAGGATGATGCCCAGGAGAAAGACACACACTACAAAGGGTGAGTGTTGCTTCTGGGCAGAGAGGAAACTCAGACCTGACCAAGCTTCCAGAAAAGGTTTCTGTGTCACAAGGCTGGTGGCATTTGAGTCCCAGCAGCCCAAGCTTCAGCAACACCTCGCTTTCTCCCACTTCACTTGCCCAAAAAATCTTCTGCACTTTTTTAATACAACTGCATTCTGTGCCATGTTTTATTCATAATTACAGCTGTGCCTGAGGGCACACAGCTCAGCATGGAACCACAAGACATTACTTCAAGGCAAAGTTGGCATTAAATTAATATGACATGCATTAATAAGATATTCCTTTGGCCATCCTGAACACAGAGAGGTCAAATGTTCAGGAACAATCTCTGTTTTAGCACCTGAAAAACAACACACAGCTTGCTTTTTTCTTTTCTTGACAGAAGCTATGTAGAGTGTAAAAAATGCCAAGTTTCAAACTGGTATTTACTTGCCAAGTAAAGCTAAACGTGGTATGAGAAGTTTGATGTTTGATTTGGTACAGGAAATGCAGCTGAGAGAGGTGGAGAGCAGCTGCATTTCAAAGGGAAATCCTGATCTCGGGTCCTCGAAGGAACAAAGGGACACAATCTGAGCTCCAGCTTGCTTATCTAACAACTGCAAGATGAAAAACAAAGCTCTGTTGCATGTGAAAATACATAAAAGATGATATCTGCAGTGCATCAATTTCATTCCATACTGAATACTTACAGAGTATCAAACAGTGGATTCTGAAATGCTCGATTAAAAACACCATTAGAAAAAATAATTAACCTTTAAGTTGGGAATTGAAGTCACACTAAACCCAAAATCTGCCCTGCACATAGCAACAACAGGTTGCAGAGCTACTGCTCCAATGCACTAAGCTCTTGTACACTGTTTAAAGGGATGCAGTGTAAGCACAGAGTTGGAATCATCCAAGCGCTCGAGCACAAAAGTTCAAATTCCAGCCGGGCTGACTCAGTCCTTCCGCCTTCCAAAGTACATAAATCTAATTCCATGCAGTTTTACTGTGGAAGGAACTCTAAAAAGCAGGGGTCCTCCTCCCTGCTCTGTCAAAGCTGAGGATTCCCTCTCCTATATTTTCAATTGTTCCCTGCCATTCCTCATGCCAGAACTGACTGGCAGGCTCCATGTGCAGCAGTCAGGAGGTTTCTTGTTGATATCAAACACGTTGCTTTGTGAGCCCAATATCAAGTTATAGAAATACAAATGACCTGGTGCAGTAATTTACAGTTAGTGCAATATAGCTCCAAAAACTGGTGACAAAAAAATCCCCTAACTGCATTTAAAGATGCATAACCTAAAACATTGTAGAACAGTGGCACCAAATCCAAAACTAAGAAGTTACTGTTTGTTTTCTTACAAATACTTTACTTACAAAGAAATGTTCTAGAATGCTAGCAATATTCAGGATACACCAAATTTGCAGACAATTTACAGGCAGAATTGTTTGGCCAATGTCATTTGGCCAATGATGCAGTCACTAAGGATTTACTGCAACTGTTTTACCTCCTGTAGGAGGTGGGGGGAAAGCCAAGGATCTTCATTAACATCAGTAAAAGCAAGGCAGCATCACACCAAAATGCAGAAAAGATACTGATGTCAAATATTTTCATTATTCTTTTTATATCAAGTAGGTTTTGCAGCTATGAGTACTGAACAGACCCAGATCTCCCTAACTCCACTGAAGTCCTTTCCTGCAGAAACTCATTTCCAGCATTTTTGCACTGACAGTAAGGAAATAAGGCAACATATCTAGAGAGACAATCACTTCAGAGCCAGCTAGTGGAAGTGCAGAAAAGATAAATATGTGTTTAATTGAAGCAATCCAGCAAGTGAGGAGAGAAAAAAGGAGTATCTGGTGCAAGACAAGCAGGTGGAAGTGTGTCTGAGAAGACTTGTTTGAGATTTTATCCTGTGATGATAAAGAAATGAGTCATCATCCATCACTATGAATAAACTCTAAAGTTAAATCATTTGATGTGGTAACTTAAAACCACATTCAGTTTTAGATTCTTTTCTAAAGCTACATCAAAGAACAGGAACTTCCAATAATTCTCATTAAATACCACAGATTTACACAGGTACTCCAGTACTTTGGCTCTTGAAAAACAATTTTCTCAGTGCTTCAGGACAGCTTTATGAAGTATCTCAGGGAAAAGACAGTTATCTACAATGACACCCCCAGGGCAAAATAACCCCCCAAACATGAGCTAGCAGGTCACAGCACAAAGGGCAACAAAACAGCTTTAAGAGTCCTGTCAGATGCTGCAGTCACAGGCACCATTTCAATAGCCATGGTTATTAAAGCAGCACCAATAGTGACAACTGCACTTAAGAGTGTTCAGCATTATCAGATCACACTTTTATTCATTTAAATGGTGCATGAGCATCAACGATCACACATTCCGACTGACTAGTGGCTTCTTCACAATACTGTGCTGGTGTCAAAACTAAAATGCTTCAGAGAAAGGTGTCAGAAATTCTAAGGGAAGTCTGCTTCCAGTCTGAAAATATATACATACACCTTTTTAGTAGATTGCAAGGGGCTTTTTAGCCCTATCAGTTATAGTGGTCACCATGCTGCTTTCCACATCTTCCAGACAAAAAACACAATTCGAGGAGGAATGCAAAGCAGAATAATTATCAATAGAAAGCTACTGACAGCTCCTCTGTAAACATTATAAAATCCTATCTCACTGTTTCTAGAAAGCAACTAGATCCTCCATAGTTGCAAATTATCTTTGAGCTATCACAGGAAAGATTCCTTAGAGATAAATCCAACAGTTCTGAAAAAACTATGACTGAAAATGACAATGGTAATTATTGCAAACTTAGCCAGAGTAATATAATATATCCTATGCAGCTTATAAACATCTTGGCATATCAAATATCAGTAAGGTTTAAAAGCAAGCATTTCCCTGAATTCCAGTTACTCAAAGGCAAGAAATTAACCTTCCCACTCCCCATCTTTCAATTATCTCAATTTCTGAAAAAGATGAAAAAATGTATAGACATATTAATATTATATCCCATGACCTCAGCAGTGTGATCTCCAAGTGGATGCAGAGGATAACTTGCAGAAAGATGGCATGACAACATCTAAAGAGCACATGCAGGTCACTCACTAAAGCAGCATTTCTTAAGGAAAATAGTTACTTAAAGAATGTTTCAATTCAAGCAATGCTTCAGAAATTTATTTCCTACATTTCAGCAATGTGAAACAAGAACAACATTCCCAGGTAAGATTTATTTTGTGACACTTCTTCACTGATAATGTTTTGCAACCTAAACCCAGGAGGAGGAACTTAAGGCTAGTTTGAATAAGATGTATCCTATGCAGGCAGTGTTTCAGGAGAATGCAGCACACACTGACTCATAAAAGTAACCCTTCCAAGGCAGAGGCATCTTAGGTTTATAGAAGTGGGATGCAGCTACTATTTCTTGTCAAGCTGACAGTTTTGGCATTCAATATCAATAAAATCTCTGAAGGAACTGGACTACTACTGTGCTTCTACTGCATGAACTTTTGGAAATAAATGCATTGAAATGGTATAATCACTTAAATGCTCAAAAAAACTCTCTTCATTTGATCTGAAAATATCAGATAATTAATAATCAAAAAATATGCCTGTTTCTCAGCATAATCTTGGTATCTCTTAACAGTTAATCCTGCATGCATTTCCAAGCTAAAGGGCCAAAGGGAGGCTGATGTTAGGTCCATCCTTTAAAGGCCAGCATTTCAAGTGTTAAGGGTTTTACAGCAGCACCAGCTGAGCCCTGCTGCAAGATAAGCACCTTTTCCTTGCTGAATGCACCCAGACTTCAGGCCCATTAACAAAGCTGCTGCATTCATGCAGCACTGGCTTTTCCACCACCCTCCCTCCTGCTTTGCAGTTCAACTTCTAGAGCTCCTTGCTGTCCCAATATTAATTC
This sequence comes from Melospiza georgiana, assembly GCF_028018845.1. Lineage (NCBI taxonomy): Eukaryota > Metazoa > Chordata > Aves > Passeriformes > Passerellidae > Melospiza > Melospiza georgiana. Next base: position 126,040,474 of record NC_080430.1, on the reverse strand, counting down.
TTACCTAATTAGATTGAATTTGCTGAATTCTAACAAACATACTTTTTCTGCAGCTGCTTCTTTCTAGCCACACAGTTAACACTGTTCTGTGGACTCTGAAGCTCTTTCCTAACATATTTCAACAAAATATAATCATTCATATACATCTAACAAAAAAGAAATCACATTACTGTATCGCAATTAACAAACTTAAAATGCATGCAAGTCTAAAGACAATTCTGAGAAACCAAATTCAGATAATTAAAAATAATGCTGAGGTTATTTGTTCAATGGCCTAGAAGTTATTTTCCAGGCTCTTGCCAAACTGAAGCTCTAGTCCCCTATGAGACCATTTCCTCACATGCTCTAGGTACAATCAGATGTGCAGATCCAGGGAATAGGAAAAGCTAGCCTTTGGTCTTCAGTAACCCCTGGTATCCCAGTCAAGACACACAGGCAGACTTGCCTGTCCAGGATATCAAACCTAAAGCTTTCTCTACAGGGCAAACAGAAAATTTCAGTGTTCAAACCCTTCAAAGACCCAAAGGGATGATCATCTGACTGAAGAAACCCATTTGTGTACAATCTACCAAAAATAACCCACCTTTAGAAGATAACAGAAGCCAAAGCACCAGTTTAAACATGTATGCAGGATTGTTCAGACAAGAAGCTTTTGATAAACCCAGCTGAAACCACTTGCTCCAAAATTCTTAGGTTGGTGGAGCTGGAGGGAGGAAAGGAAACAGCTGGAGAAAGCCTCTGAGCACACACAGTACTGCAGCATTTCTGAGGGGATCCAAACCTTCTGCTATGCACTACCCTGGGGCTGAAGTACCCCATCTGTGACCTGCTCAGCTTTGCAGTAGTTTGTCTAAACTCCAGTTTTAGGTATAACCACCTTATCTAGATTGTTTGTTGGAAACTAGTCATCTTTAAGTCGGCATAATAATGTAAGTCTAAACCTGCCTTATTATGAGAGAAGTTTAAAAATACAGCTTAAAATAACAGCTATTTTCTACAAATTCTATTCTATGTCAGAAGCAGAAATTATTTGCAGCAAGTTGTTGGGTTTTTTAGTATTAAATGTTAACACTTAACCATCCAAAGAAATCTCTCTTCATCTAACTTGTGGAGGGTGAAGAGGCAAGGCACAGAAAAATAGAACAAAATGGTTATTTTTTCAATTTATTTGCAGCATGGTAACTTAAAGACTGGTGCACAGAGTATTATTAGAAGTCTTGAAGTTATGTTTACATACCAAAATGTTAGTGAGAAGTTATTACTTTTATCTGTATCCTGAAGTGGCTAACCCAATTGATTCAGGTAAGAAACATGTATAGCTTATTTAAAACATTCACTTCAAATTGCAACAATGTCAAATACAAAGTACTTGTAAGCCAATTTTATTTTCAAGTTTAACGATCTTTCTAGTGTAGTTTTAAGTTTTTTCCCACATAAAATTATTTTTACAACCCATGAATTATATATGGAATCTTTAATGTTAAAGGGTTCTGCTCAGCAACACCCCTTCCCCTGGATTTCAAACCTGTATTTTCTTCATTACATAGGAATTATTTTATTACAGGTTTGTTAAGATCCTAAATGAAAACCAACTTACTTCTCTTTATCCATTGTGTCAATATTTAACCTTTACCATACTGTTCAGCAATGCACAGTGATGTGCTATTAAAACGTACAAAAGACAAAGGAGCAAACATTTATCAAATAAAAATTGGGTAACAGATCACACAGTGAGGAGGGATGCTAAGAGAAGGATCTACAGTAAAATATCTCCAGAAAGCTACTCAGTGCTACTACCTCTGCAGAGCCTGAAGCACATTCTGAAGACACTGAATGAACTCAAAACTGGGCTTCTTGCATAGCTTCTTCATCAGAAGGTGGTCACCAACTAGTGCTAGAGAAAAGTACAGTGAATTGTCCAAAACATTCAAGTAACAAACCAGAGGAGTTGTAACAATGCAAACTCAAAACAGCCTTTTTCTTATTACATTGCACTCCACATTTTGCTCCTTTCTTCTTTTGGCACAAGTTTTTTGGGCTGGTGGTGGTGTCAAATGTCTTGCTTTCTTTTCAGTTCCTAAAGCCATTTAAATACAACAAAGTAAAAAAGGAACAGCAAACAAGGTACAGTACTTCCAAAAGTGAATTTTGCATCTATGTGGAATCAGCAGACTACAAAAGTATTTTGGAACAGGTGGGAGACTTGTGTTACTGGGTGGCAAGAGCAAGAAGAATCAAGTGAAACACAACTTAAAAGCAAGCTAACAACCGAGATTGGCCTCATTAAAGCAAATCCTATTAAAAGCCTTACCAACTTAAAGCTAGGAAGGAAAGCATCTTCTGCTAACAGCATTACTGCTGTGACCCACAACTAGCAGCATACCTCATGCCAGTGTCCTGGCCCCAACTTTTCTTCACTTGACAATGCTTATTCTTGTCAGGAGAAAGTAGTGACATGTAGTGATACCTGAAAACTGCATTTGCAGAAGGCTGCACATCTCAAAAACCAGGTGTGCACTGTGGGAACAAGTAACTGCAACTCATACTTCTCAGGATGCATGCTGACAAGTAAATGCAACTTCTGGTTTTCAAAACTGGTTTCACAGCAGAAATTACTTTACTAGAGGATTGTTTGGAAACTGAACTACAAAATTTGTCTAAAAGTAATTGGAAAATGCCATTTTCCCTGCAAGATTCATCTGTCATTACCATTGAAAAATGCTTTCTAATGCACTGTAGTAACTCTGACATAAGGCAAACACATTTTATGTTGTCTTCCTTGCATCATTTGACCTACTTTGACCAGAACTTCTACTTGTGAATCTAAAGTGAATTTACTTACTAATTAAAATTTTGTCCTGCATCACAGTGCCCTGCCAGAAACTGCTCTGTATGATTATCTCTAAAAGATACCCACTACTGCTTGAAGAGAGCAGAAAGAAAACAAAAACCCTCACAGAAAGGGGGAATCCCAACATCAGACAAACTTTGTTTTAATAACAGACATTATTCTTTTTATAAAACTACTTGTGTGGCATTGCCCAAATACACAAATTGCAGACATTTGGGTTGAGAATTATTTCATCAGAAGACAAAATGAAAGACTGAATATCTTTTCATTTGATAAATATGACATTTTAAGGGCATCAGTCTTATTTTAAAATTGAAAAAAAAATCTCAAAACAGACAAAATCCATTACTGTGTTACTACAGCACAACTTCAGCATTTCTTGAGGGAAAGAATTTCTTGCACAAAGAGAAATCTATTCCTAATTCTTATAATAGTGAAGAAACTTGAGCTGTCTCTCAAGAACTAATTCTTCAGAAGTTTTTTTTAAATTAATTTAGAACTATACCAAATCAAGCTAACATATTTAAAAGAACTTCTAAATAAAACTCAGAAAAGCCAGACTGGAGATAGCACCTGAATTCTTATGGTTCTCCAAGACAAGAAGAGTGGACCTGCACTGGAGTATTTCACACCATTTGCTAGAGACAGTCACCCTCTCTCTCCAACCTACAACGGGCAATTACATGCAACTTGTAAAAGCAAGCAGTTAAGCTTTACCAAGGAAATTATGATTGTCACAATGCAACAGAATATTAAGGCCAATGAATAATAACTGAATAATTATAAATAACACAAATGTTTACTTAGGCCTGCTTTTCCAAACAGAACCAGAACAAAAGCACAACAATTCTGTAGTGTACCAAGTGTATATTTCAATTTACTGTAATGCAGTCTAACAACAAATTTGGTCATAATTTACCAGATATACATAAATGACTTAAGTAGTAAAAGAAGATTCAGTTCCAAGAGAATAAGTTCATACCTTGAAGAAAAAATCCCAACAAAACAAAAGGGAAAAAAAAAGGAAAATACATTAAGAATGTAGAGCCAGGTCCAGTTTCTAAGCATTAAGTGAGCAGTATTCTAATAAAGCAGATTTAGGTGAATTTCAGATATATATATATTTATATATATAGACAGATCTACCAATTGTAAACTATGGTTTTAAAAGGGATAAATGGGATGGAAAAATCTTTATGCTATACTTACATATTCACAAAGCAGAACATTACTTTAACGTTTAAAATACTTTTTCATTCATATCATCTTTGCCCAACTAATTTCTACTTTGGACCCCACCAGAATTACACATTACTCATTTCAGTCTAGAACAATGAGAATAAAATGTAATCTTCAGTGTAAAAAAGGTACCCTGCCCTCCCCACCCTCCCCAAAAAACTATTCATGTCAGGATTACAATGATGTGGAAACTACCAATGAAACAAGTGGATGATAAAAAAAAGCATTTTAATTCCCATATAACTGTAGTTCAAACTTATCATCTCAGTTTCCATCAGCAAAAACAATGTCTTAACATTATGTTACTGTTCTATGGACAACAGTAAAGCTTGTCTCTTTAAATACCTACCAAGTCTGATCAGATGGAGCACCAGTAAGATTTTGTCCATCAAAGCATAATTCAAAGTTATCCACACAACTACCATAATTTAGTTACCTGACATAAAATAGGAAAAAATATACTCATTTTAAAATTAAACAAAGTTGAAAAATATGGTGACCCTCAATTGTTTTTTATACAGTACTGTCACACTGGCCTAGCTACGTGTCATGATAAATGCTCTGCATATTTACTCACTGTGACATAATAGTACATCAGACTTATTGTTCCAATGATTGCCTGAATTAACTTGCCTTAGGCTAGACAACACAGAGGAGTTTAAGGTGAAGGTGTAATGCCCTCCCCTCCCTATGAAAGGGGCCTGAAATCATTGGTACAATATTACAAGCTTAGGAAAAAGAAAAAAAAAACCAAAACAAACCCAACAAAAAGAAAAAAAAAACTACGTGGCTACAAAAATTCAAGTTTCAATGCCTCCTAGAAAATCTGAAACAAAGAGCATAGGGAGCATATCCTCCTGAAAAGTAGACAACTCAAAGAGCATTTTTTCCTTTGGACTTTTGTGTTTCTTAAAAAAAAATTCCAGCAAATGAGCAAGTTAAATGTAGTTTGTTTATATTAAATACTAACAATGACCCATGAAGTACAAAAGAATAAAAAATAGTTTGTGTTCAATGATGAACGATGGGCACAATAGCCTAGTGTCCAATTCATATCACATAAACTAGCCAAAAAACGGACAAGTAAGAAATTATTGACCAAAAAGTTGTTTTAATATGACACTTTCTCCATTCCTTGCATTTTTATTCTGTGGGACTGAGGTATACACCAGGGAAACAAAAAAAATTTTGAGAGAAGGGGGGGCCTTAGGAGAGAGAAGAAACATTATTACATCAGATACCTTTTAGCATGACTGTCTCTTTTGACTAAGTGGCACAAGAGTTACCCATGCTCTGATCAGCCTATTATTTCATTACTGGTCATTTCTTCTGCATCATCGTTTTAAAACTGATGAATCAACAACAACCTTCTTTAAAAACAGACACTAAATTAATGCCATTAAAAACTTCTCCAGTGCTTATCACCCATAGCACCTGCCAGCATAGAGCCAAAAGTTTTCAACCCAAATTTCAATACGGTGTTGGCAATATCTGTGACACATATTTAAATGATTGGCTTTCACCTATCAGATTACAGGAGAGGTAAGGTTTGTATGGCAAAGACATGCTTGTGGAAAACGAGCCACCAGCCCGAATTAGCTTCACTGACTCGCTGACAAAAGTACGAGTGGATTTGGGAAAGCTGTCTTTGTATTTCCATACCAAATTGCAATTTTCTTCATTCATGTTAACAGGTACATGAATGTGCAACATAATTACAGTTACTACTATGTCTGAATAGGACCCAAGTAGCTATAGCCTATAAATAATAAAAAATACATTTTTCTTTTGATAACTGACTGTAGATGTGAGGACTCTGTATAATTCAACCAAATGGTTGTATGCTGTACAGTCCTGTGCAAATATCATAAAAAAATTAATAATCCTTTTTTTGCTATAAGGCTTTGACCCTACATTTTCACAGCAACATAACTACCATCCAGCCTGTACCATATTTCGCAAGCCTTCAGTCCCAGAATTCAAGCAGTCAATCCGTACAGTGTCCACCTGCAGCACCCTGAAGGCTCGTGCTCGGTCAGTCATCTAAAGGCATACAGACTTCCCCGCCTTCATCCCACCGAGACTGCTCGTTCTGTTCTTCTACATCATCACCCAGCTCCTCATCGCCTTCTCCCACTTCATTCTCTTCGTATTCTTCATCCCTAGGGAAATCTGTGTCCTGCGCCTGGTCTGCTCCCTCCTGCCCTCCAGGCTGAGATTTATCTGCACAGTCTACACAAACTCCGTAACGCCGTGAGCCGTGTCTTATTCCAACGCTGGCTGCAAGCATGAAAATCTTCTTGCACACCATACACTTGTACTTTTTATCCTTTTTATGCACCTATGGAAGAGAAATTTTAACAGCTGACTATAGGCATATCAGGCTACATTTGCATATAGTACTAGAAAACTATTAACAACAACAATAATTATTAATATAAAAATTCCTATTTTTAACTTTTCCAAAAGATACCAAACACTATTCAGAGTAAGGAAGGATTACTGGAGAGCTATTTATGTATTCCTCAGCAGATATGATCTACTGCCCACAAACAAACCACTTTGTAGGAGCTCAGCAGGTCGCCTGTTCTGTACACAGGAGAGTGTTCAGTTCACATCTCCTCAGGGTACAGAGCAAGACTCAGAAGCAATGAGAGCAGCACAAACCCTTCCACTGCACACAAGATAGCTCATTTAGAAAATTGCTTTTTACAGTTTTAAATTCTAGAAATACTAAGAACAAACAAGAGTTATTATACTCAAGAATTCAAAGAGCAAAATTCTTCTTCCATGACTTCTCCTTCCCAACACTATTAAAATTAACATCAACTTTCCAGGTCGCTTAGGTAAGTTTTATGTCCTGTATTTGAGTCTGTGTGTAAAATTAGAAGGCTGCTGTTGACTAACCATAAATTTTGATTTTGAATTTGGAAGTATGTTGCTTGTACAAGTAAATGAATTCAGCAACCATGTATATTAATTATTATCTATGAAAAAATGAAGTTGAAGACTTCCTTCTTCTATCTGGTGTTCCCACAACAGATTACAATTATGTGCTCAAATATCTAATTTGAAGTCCCATTGAAAAAGTTGCAATTTTAGATAAAAGAAATTACCACCTAAATGAGGGGAAAAATAAATTAGGTCATGATACAAATAATTATTTCAGCTCTGCTGTATAGTCTGTAAAGCTGATATGTGTGCTTTCCTCAGCCTCTAGACTTGTTATATAATACTTCACACAAGGCAGAATGTTTGAGGTTTGTTGAGCTGAGAGGGGAAGGGAGGGGGGAAAAACATCCAGAAAAAAAAAAGTGTTCTGACTTCGTCAGAGAAAGAACACTTCAATTAAAGCACAGAACTGCTCTGAGCTCACTCCACAGCTGTTTTCACATTGTCTGACTTCATCTCCTTTCCTGGAGGAAAAAAAAATCTTCAGCTACAAGTCCTGGTCAGACAATGCAGGACAGAAAACTGAAGTCCCACTCTACTCTTCTTGGTAGACCAGCTAACTCCCACTGATGCCATCTTCTCAGGTGAGCCAAAAAGGAAGGAGCATGGCCATCAATGAGGCAATAATGCCCCAATTCTCTGCATCTGAGAGGTGCTTCATCCCTCCAATCATTTTCATAGCCCTCCCCCGGAGTAGCTCCAACAGCTCCATGTCCTTCCTGTTTTGGGGACCCCAGAGCTGGATGCAGTGCTCCAGGTGGGGTCTCATGAGGGGCACAATGCCCTTCCTCACCCTCCTGGCCACACTGCCTTGGATGCAGCCCAGGATACATTTGACTGTCTGGGGTGAGAGAGCACACTGGTGGCTCATGTCCCACCTCTCACCCATCAGCACCCCCAATCCTCCCGGCAGGGCTGCTCTCGATGTGTTCACCCAACAGCCTCTACAGACACTGAGAGTTGCCTCAGCCCAGGGCCAGCACCTAGAAGAAGAGCAATTTACCCACTCCATGTGCTAACTAACCTTTTCTAGCTATCTGCAAAACATCTTGCAAAACAAGGGGAATTTTTAAAATCACAGCTTGGAAAAATGTTATTATTTTCTCACCACCAACATGGTCTTGCTTTTATTACAGTCCTAAAACACACCTTGGATTTTATACAGTATATATTATAATGGAATCTTAATTTCATGATAGACTAGATATAAAGCACATACAAAATACCCAAGACAGATAAAACTTTCTCTGGATCCACAGATAAATGAGTACTCAGATCAAATCCCGAGTTATGCAATGTGCACAGAACAGGGTAAGCTGAACTCCTGGTTGTGGTACTGGCAGAATGCAAGTCAGACAGATGTTTACTTTCTGCATCAGATATTTTTCATTCTTTCCTAATCTTAAAGCAGATACTGTACTATAGCTTTGTCTAGTTGTGAAATAAACATTTCAGAACTACCTCAAGATATTGTGCAATTGCTGAATTAACAGGGTGCCCTGACAGAAAATAGTGATGCATCATTATAGACCAAGATGTGATGTTCTACTGCAGTAAAGCTAAGCCAAAACTGCTTTTCATTATCTACAGAATACTTATATACACTGCATCCCTTTATCACATCACTTTCAAAATAATCTTGAAATTACTGTCTTCATTGACACTGCATTTTCCATTAAGAAAATGAGAGGCACAGTTATCCAAGAAATGTTTATCTTCATCCATTTCAAATCCAAGATAAGACAATTTACATTATGTCAAATCAGAGAACAGTTTGTTCCAACTACCAAAACACCTGAAAGCCCCATAAAACCCCACTCCTACATGTGCATACATATACATGAACACTTGAGATTACCTACCAAGGAATGTCTCTTTACATGCTCTCTTCGTGTAAACAGCTTCCCACAGATGTCACAACTGAACGACCTCACTCCTGTGTGAATGAGCAAGTGTCTCTTTAGTGTTCTTCTGTATTTGGCTACATAATTACAGTGTGGACACTTCAACTTGTTCATGATTAAAGCAGAGGAATCACCTAAAACATAAGAAGCATCAGGAGAAAAGATGATGAAACACACAAAAAAATAATCTAAATTTGTTCTGTCTGGTGCACAAAAATAAACAGGTGCCAAAACAATAAAGCAAAACACATGACTTTTCATCAGTGAAATCAGGACAATGCCTGTCTGCAGAACTCAAAAATGTTGCTAAGTTCTGCATGTACAATTCTACTAGAAAAATACCTACTTGTAATCAAGTCATTTTTACCATGGAAATCTTATTTCGTGAATTGATGTTAACTACAATTTACCAGTATTTCATTTTCCTAGATGTCACTTCTACCAGAAAACATTTTCTTCTGGATTAGAAACCCTCTAACCCTGCAGCATTTAGACAGTTGCAACCTTCTCTTCCTATATTCTATTTAGAATTACATGCAGGAACTGCCTACCAAGATCTGACCTTAAAAAAACTATAAGTAAGAAGAGGAGTAGGACACTAAGAGGTAGCAAAATTCTGAAATTCTCAAAAGGGAAGTTATTGGTTCAGATTTTACCACTTTTCTACTTTGATCTAACAGCAGAAAAAATAGAAAGAGCAGAAAAAACTTCTGGAAGAAGCAACATCTCACTTCTTCCTTATGATGGAAGAGAGCTCTTTATATAGTTTGCCCAAAGGATATATGCAAAACAGGTTTAATACAGCTGCCTATTACTGTGTGAAAAAACACCACAGGATTCTATGGCATGGAGAAGGCCACACAGAAATACAAAGGTTATTTTGATAATAACATACTGACTCAGCTGACTACAGGTGAGAACTTATGAACATAATCATAACCATCTAGAAGCATCCAAAAAGCACTGGCTAAGGCTACCTGATTATGTGCAAGAGTTTCTAGTGTTCACACAGGCAAGAAGAAAACATAATTGCACATTCTGTGTACATGCTCACAGGCATGTCTCTAGAGTTGCCTCCTTTGAGCTTTTAAATCCATCCAAACATGCAAGTTACATTTTGCTAATATTCACAAGTTTGCATACTGGAGCACTCATGTGAGCTGCATGTCCACATAACATCACATGAAGAAAAGTAAATCCTATGCAGGCAGACATCAGGGCTGTAAAATATATGGGAATTTATTGGTTTAAGAACAGGCGGACTTCCTAAGACCCAGCTTCTAATTTCTTGACTGCCAGCAAATTTCACCTTGTGATGACCACATTACTTCTACTGTAAACCCCAAAAAATTTAAAATAAACCATAAGGCACATCCCAGTAACAGCCCAGTTAAAGAGAAGAGGTAAGCATTACTGTTACCCAGTACTTGATATGTTCTTTTTACTGAAGACTTTACATATTGTAAGAAACTGGCAACTATTGTTTTAGATATGGTGGTATTTTCAGTATGTTTTCAGACAGAGAAATAATTACAGATAACTGCTTGCTTGAACTGACAGAAAAAGGCTTAATTACAGCTATGCCAAACTAAAAACATTTATTGCAATGAAGTTTTTTATTTTTAATAGCAAGACATATGCTGAGATCTCCTTTTAAAATTATATTTATTTCCATATCTTCACCATCCAAGTTTTTTATTTCAAAGGCCATTTATCTGTATTTAGCTTAGTAAAGAGACAGGCAGCTCACGTTAAAGACCTCAGGTACCTTCACACTGAGTCACAATACCAGAACTGATATAAATCACATTCTGGTTTTACACTTCCATACATTTGAATTCCTTTTCCTCCCTCCAAGGAAGTACATTATCCAGAAAGGCAAATGATATGGAAGAAGATTGACTAAATAATTTCCTAACCCTCTACCTACTCTCCATCAGACACACTTACCATTTTCCCAAGCTTCTTTTGGCCAAGATTCTGGCAGCAATCCATACTTGAAATCACTTGAAGTACCCGGTAGCAGCCCATACTTGAAGTCACTTGAAGTACCCGGCAGCAATCCGTACTTGAAGTCATTTGAAGTACCCGGCAACAGTCCATACTTGAAGTCACTTGAAGTAGCTATTAAAGACACATTCTTTCTTTAGCTTCCTGGGTTCTAATCAGTCATCAATCTCATCTGTTTAGCAATATAGATCCTTTTTAAACTGTGACAAAAACGTTTCTAACCTTAAAATAGTAACTATAGCATGTTTTCACATAGTACTCAATACTAAAACAAGAAAGAACTGTATTCCTAACTTCAATGAAATGGGACCCTTGAACTACTCTCCCCAGCACCATTTCTTCTCCCCATGCTGAGAAAAGTTGAAAACCTTTTTCCTACTACAGGGGCTTTGATGCTAAGGATATGTATTCCCTCATGACCATCATGAGGGGGCTGAAAGGTTTTCCATCAGAAAACCTCTCTCTTCAGAACTGCTTTGTGCAGTGACTTCACCTGGACTGCCACAGTAGTCTAGCTGGTACAAAACTAAGTATTTTCTACTAGAGGCATGGTGGTTTTTTATTGCCTTAAAATATCTTCATGGTATATTTATATATAGTGCTTTAAATACCTTTATTTATATAAAGGATCCTACAGCTATATGTCTAAATCCTTTTCTGAATAATCATCTCCATTACTCTAAAACCACATCAATTCAAGAGAACATAATTACTTGGAATATTACAGTCTAAAAGACTAGTTTGCATATTTACATTTGCTCTTAAGACAAGATCTTCTGCAGTTTATGTTGCCTTTGTATTGTTTTTTCCTCTTTAAAAAACCAAAACCATTCAGAAGTGTGCAATGCCTTTAAAATATCTTAGCTTGTTTACTTCCATACTTTGTAACAAGTAAGAACTGCATCAGTGACCATGGAGTCACTATTGCAGAGCACAGAGAACTATAAATAGAACACAATAAAGCTGCACTAAGAATTTGACAAAATCATATTTGTTGGGCAAAAGCTCTTCTGGCAATAGTGCAAATCAATGTTCCCCCCAATCCCCAAGACAGGAGTTTGTTGGAAATCATGAACTCATAAATCCATTACTTTCCTCACAGGCAAACAGTTGTTAAATAAACAAACTGCAGTGGTAACTAGCAGATTTCTTTTTATTTCTCTAGATGGTAGTTGGGTCCTCACACTGGATTCCAAATGTCACCACTGTGAAGTCTTGAGGAGATGTATTTTTGCTTTCAAGCCTGAAACTATACATTTTAATAGCCCAAAGACTTCTTTTTATCCTTACACTATTCATTCTAAGGATTTTTTGGGAGAGGAAATTCTCTTAGGCTAAATCAGAATTTCATGCAGCTAATGGCAAGCTGCATATTTAAACACTTCCAACCTGCAGTTTTACTGGAAAAAAGTACAGATTACAAATCCTCACAGTATGAGACACATACAGTAGTTTCATATACTGTCAGGCAGCATTAACACTGGCAGCAGTGATTCAGTCTGCACCATAAGACAACAGTTCAAAAGGATATCACTCAACAAGTAGGAAGCTTATAATTCTATCTTATCCATTAGACAATGGCAAACAACAAGCAAAGCTGGATCATGACTGCCAAATTAGGCATTCTACCAGAGCTTTTAAAAAGCAGAGCATGAGTGAATGCAGATGAGAAATAGTAGTATTTTAGTTCATCTAACTACTTATTTTGCTATAAAAGGAAGAAGAGGGAAGGGAATAAACTTCCCTCTCCCTTAAAAAACACAAAGCAGTGAGGAAATTTTTTAAATTACTGACTCTAACTATAATTACTGACCTAACTTCTGTTATGTCCAAAAGAGGCAAGAACTCCTTATACTAATTTGGAGTGATGGACTCCAGCAATGGCATCTCAACAGCTCAAGGAATAGAACACAGATACCCTATAGACATGCCAACTACACATTCCTTTGAGGTGAGGAGGAAGATTTCCTTCTGTAAAACACATGAAAGGATTAGAGAGGAAGCAGTGTTGTGATCTAAAGGCTAAAAGCCTCCAAATTACAGCAGGCTTCAGGATCTAGCAGAAAGAAAAAAAAAAAAAAAAAAGCAAACCTACTTTAATAATGTTTAAAGTATTAGATCCTTTCGTTATAGATTTTTCTCCCTGAACTAGAACTGTAGCTGAACAGCAAAAGGTCAGTCAGTAACAAAGTATTTTAATCACTTTTCCCTCCCTTATAGGATGAATATCTGTAAGATCAACAGACCCAAGTCTTTACTGCACACAGATGTACTGTTATGCTGTGTACAGGCACTATTGTATAGCTTCCTTCACAATAAGCATACACCAAAGACTGACCATAGGTAAGAGTTGGACCAAGCTGAGCACATTTTATATATAACACTGTCACTTTGACAATTCTTCTGTATTTATGAGAATACAAACTAAATGTCACTAGGAACATTTATGTACGCAGCTGATATTTAAGTCTGAGGGAACTTAGGAGTTCAAACCCCAGATAATTTGAGAACTTAGCACAAGACTCAGCATAGCCAAATAAATTTAAGAGCTGTCATCTAGTGTAGGTAGTAGCTACTAAATCCTTCAACCTCCAACTGGAAGAGAAGACCCACTATAACATGAAAGAAGAACAGCACAGATACCACAAGTGAAAAGAGGTTGCTACACATGCTTTGTGCTTCAGTATACATGACTAAGTAGATAATAATTAAACCTAATGCTTATTCTTAGAATAATTCGTTGACCTAGAAAACCTGCTTTCTAGATTAAGCACACATTTAATGTGTTCAAAACAAAACCATGCAAAAGGCATCTTCAGTGCCCTGAGTGTCTAAGTGCTCATCCAAACAAGACAGACTTGAATTACACACAGTCTGGAAGCTGGAAGTACAATACCCAGCCTCTTCCACCTTCCCCAGCTGGATATAGATCCTACAGTCCGGTAAGCTTCCCGAATGCAACGCATTTACAGACCCTTGTGGCTCATAGTATCTTCTCCCATTTCTCCTCTCACCCAGGCTACTGCCCCCTGAAACCTGCTTGCAAAACTAGACATAATCATCATCTGACCTGTTCTGGTCACTTCAAAGCCAGATGATAGCCTCTTGATGGGAGGCTAAAGCAACTATGGATGCAGTCATACTGGTAGACTGGGGATAGGGTGCAAAGGGGGAAAGTATAGACAGATAAGGCAGACCTTTGAGAAAAAAAAGAAAAAGCTAATTAGAAGCAATAATATTCTGTGTCTCCAGACTAAACCACCTGATCACAACTTTTCTCTGATCTAAGGTAACCTTCTTACACTTTGGTTGATTTCTAAGAGGTGTAAGTTAATAATCCAAATGTCAATTAACCTCAAATATTTACCCATTCTTCTAGTCTGCATGGATAAAGGGATATCAGTAATGGGATCTTTAATAAAAGTCAACAACAAGCAAAGCCAAACAACAACAACAAAAAAATACAACAGAATACAAAGAAACTCATTAACAATCAGCACTAAAATTCACACTATGTTGATTTGACAAGAGATAGGACAGTGTGAAATAAAATAAAGTGGTTGTATAGCTTTTACACCACTAAAAAAAAAAGCTATCAAAAACATTGAGAAAGGATTTTATGTTCTAGTGCATTTGTTCTCAGGAAAAAGGATAACCAGAAGCCAGATACAATGATTTTCAGTTTTGAAGGCAAGAGGTAGGCATGCACCACCAGAAAGAGAGAATGTGTCTAAGCCAGAAGCACCCTTAGTTTGACAGATTTCACTCTTTTTCTGATTTATATGAGGAAATATACAGATTTGGGGCCAGAAAAGGATACATTACTGAGTAGGTGATGATATGGGAAATAACGAGAAGTTCAGTGACAGAAGTGCCCATTGAACAGGGCATTACAGAAAAGGACACACATATGGTGCACTGAGGGAAAAGATACAAAACTTTGCATTAGATACAACTGTTTGTAGTGAACTCAACTCCTGTTTTCTTTACATATATTAGCACTGGAAAGAGTGCCAAAATAAGAGAAAAATAAATACTATTTTTCACTGTATTTTTTTGACACTGACTGCTCATCTAATCAATTAAAAAAGACGGAAAGTAGACAGGATAAGCGATTAGGCCATAGCTTTCAAGGATTGCAAAGAAAGCAGTGGTAATCTACTGATACAATCTGGATTGCTAGTAGAGAGCTGGATTTGTTGCTTATGTTAGGTAACATGACAGAGGAAACAGCACTGCCAAGACTGACATACTAGGAAGGTGGGGAAAACAAAGTATCTTGAGGTCCCTTTGTTCCCAGAGTATTCCTCACATCTTTAACCTTGCTTCTTCTGAAAAGACTTCTGGAAGCACAATACTGCTCAACTGCCCCTTGCAACAGAGGGCTCAGACATACTTAAGACATTTTGCCAACGCAATCTTACTCATACTCTATTGCTCTCCATTTTTACTGTTTTTCATTCATGAAAAATGTGATATATTGCTGTAACTATGTAGTCAGATCTAGCATCAACTACCCCTGAGAGAAGACCACTAACTGATGCCAAATATATTATGCACTTGCTTTTCCACTTGATTATCATACCTTCCCTGAAAAATTCCTTCCCAAGAAAGTGAAAGCTATTTTGCTGATCTCCTCCAACAACTACACCAATGAAACACAAGAAAGTCAAGAACTTTCCTCATGCAGACCATTTATTTGTGGGGGAGTTAAATGTTCTCATGGATCCTTTTTAGTAAGTCAATGCATTACACTGGGACTCAAAGAGACTTTCAGGCAGAGATGATCTGTAGACACCACAGAACCTTCTTCCCCAACCCATTCACAAAAAAAAAAACAAACAAAAAAAAACCCCAAACAAAACAACAACAAAAAAAACCAAACAAAAAAAAAAAAAAAAAAAAAAAAAAAGAAAAAAAACCAACCCAAAAAAACCCACCAAAAAAAAAAAAAAAATCAACAAAAAAAAACAAAAAAAAAACCCCAAAAAAACCAACAAAACAAAAAAACCCCACAAAACACTGCCTGGAATTGTAGGCTCAGGGACAGACCATACTGTAAGAATGTGAGGAGGGAATCTGCTTGTCTTTGGGATGATCCCTGGGAGGGGTGAATTGAATGAATGGGGAAGAGGTTGACCCTCAGATATTGCAGTTTTTTCAGATGACTTCTAAAAACCTTTGACACCTTCAATACTGGATTACATAGGGAATGGGGCAAATAAACTGATTAAAGGTCCATCAAGGAACTTAAATCTTTTAATCGAGGTATTAGCTTAAGGTCTAAAAAAAACATGACTGAGAGTTAGAGTACCATGGAAAAGTAGGAAAAATATACAATTCTTTTTTCTTTTGTAACACAGTCAGTCAAGTGGGGTTTATCCCTACAAGAAATATACACGTCCTGATAAGTCCATCAATCTTGATTTCTTCAAATACAAAGATACCTGCTTTATTGTAAAGCCTAATCAAGTTGTGTTATGCTCCTCCCTTGCAACATGACAAACGCTGGGACCAGCACTACATTTTTTGTAAGCAGGTTTAGCTTCTGTTTGGATCCTTCTGAAAAGTAGTTGTTTCTACAGCAAGCTGAATTAATTCCTTAAGAACCCCTACAATATCAGCTAGGAACCCTCTCGTTCCACTGTGGACTGTTTTAATCCTGCCCTTGTTATCCTTTCCGTCACCCCCATCAGAGCACAGCATAACCTAGCCTGAAAATCGCAATAACAAATTACACACTTATAGCTTCATAAAGCTACTGGGCTATTGCATGCAAGTGTCCTAAAAATCAACACAGTCAGTTCCAGAAAGCATAAGCAACACTTCACAGCTGTGTTCTGAAGTCTGAGGATAGGACAGACTTAAAAAAAAAAACAAAAAAAACAAAAAACAAAAACACCACACCCAGATGAAAGGCATACCCAAGAAGTGATAAAAATTGACAAAATCACCCCATGAAGAGACATTAAGCATATGATGAATTATGTTCACTGAGCTTTTATGATCTTTTGTAACACACTCTAACACTGACTGTAATATGTTGTCTGCATGGTTATTTTCACTATGGTAAATGGTTAATTGTAGGATGAATGATGGCTGTAAACAGTAAAAGACCTTTTTAGCAGATTATCAACTAAGAGACAAAATACTGAGATAAGTGGTAACATTCCATGTTTAACTAAAACAGCTACTTTAATTAATATAGCTAAATTGGAGAAGTCTTGAAAACTTAAGTAAAATATTAGTAAATCTAAGACAGTACAAGGAATTTGAAATCTATCTTAAATTTTTAAAGCTTCTCTAAAGCTCACCAACATGATACTTGTACGGGGATGGTATTAAACTCACTGGCAATGATGCCTCAGGTTTTAGCTTTTATATTTTTCAGATTCTGTACTGCTTTAGTGTGTAGTTCTGAGCTTCATATTAGGGATAGTAAGCTCTCTTCACAGAGTAAGTAGACAAATCAATTCTTTCTCTGACTGGGGACCAAGGACAAATGATCTAAGTTTCAGGCCCAAAAGCATAAACAATGGTCTGCTGAAGACAGAAAAACAAGAACGATGGGACTTCATAACCTAAAGCTGTAACTGGAAAATTAACTCCAATATGCAAATGGACCTGAACTTATAAGAGTGTGAGACCACGTGGCCGGTTGTCCATTTTGTGGCCATTTTGGGTTCATCCTGGGTGTAGCCACGGCTGAGGTCTTGTGCTGCTCAAAGTGTGTCCATTGAGGCTTTTTAATAAATACATACTTTATTCTTTAACTCCATCTAACCTCTATTCTACATCAGCCTTCACAAGGCATGAGCAACACAGGGTGAGAGGAAGAAGCAACTGACATATCCTTATTGGATAGGAGCAGAAAAACTCATGTTCAGCAAGGAGCAGTTTAACATATTTGCTTTACTGGAACAAGAGGGGTAAGCAGATGCTTCAGAAAGCTTTTACTCTTTACTATCTAATACTTACCAACTGTACCCAACTGGAAAATTCATTTACTATAGAATTCAAGGAAGTGGCTTCGGGGATAAATTTTTGTAGTGAGAGGAGTGATCTTAAGTAGGCTTCTCTTCCACCATATCTACAGTATCATCATAAAAGCACCAGACCAACCCAAACCTAAATCAAGGGCACAGAAACTCCCCCTGCATGTAACTGAGGGCTCGTAACTGCTGGTGTTACCCCCACCAGAACATGATAAAGCATAATAGTAGAAGCTCATTGTTTCTGTTTCAGCAACCAACAGGAGAGCACACTCCTTAGCTCTGAATATAAGAATTTATTATTCTTCACTTTTCTTCTTATAGAATTGTCATATATCTATTCCAGATTACATTTTCTTATGGCTTTTTTACCTCTCAGTGCCTATTATTTTTGGTAGTTTTTCATCCCCACAGGAAATTTAATCCAAAACTAAAAAGTTATTGTGTAACCTGCAGGTTACTCTACAACTCATTCTTGATATTCTTCCAACTCTGCACTCCTCCCTCTTCCACCTTTTCTTTGGCATAGAGGGAGCAGTTAAAAGAGTGTTTGAGAGTGGAATCGACCTGCAAAGCAAAGAAAAAGAGCCACAAGCAGAAGAGAAAGAATACCAAAGGCTGAATAACAGTCTATGGGTGAAAAGTAAGTTATACCAAGCCCTGCTTCAGTCACTCTTCTTGTTTCAAACAATATGCATTCAAGAACTTAGTAAAAGTGAAGATGTTTTACAAAAATATTAGATAAGGCTTCCAAAAGAATTCTGACATTGACAGAAAATGTAATTATGTACTTAGGAACATATATGGTGTGCTCTGAAAATACCAAGGAGATCACTAGTTGACTAGTAATTTAGAACTCAGTAAAATAAACTTTCCCCCGTGGTCACAGAACTTTCAATGGTTTTGGACTGACACCAGAACACATATTCAGTATGATCTGTCTCCAATACAGTTCTTTTCATCAAAATGCTACATGAATGTATTTTGTAATTTAATTCTTTAGCATAACAAGGTACTGGAAACATTGGTGCTTCTGTCAAAAAAACCCCACAAACAAACAAACAAACAAAAAACCCAACAAAAAACAAGGACTAAACATACTGCACTGCCCATGCCCTCCATTATTTCTCCAAGAAATCTTCACAGCACACATACAAAATTTCACAGAATCCAAACAACTAATTATATTTGTTGTTGGTGCCATCAAATGCATATTCTCTGCATTTCCATCAGTAAGACACTGAATACTAACCCCCTATAAATCATTGATAAAAATCACATGCTAATTTGTGTCAGAAATTTTGTATTTGTGCAGCTAATACACACACCCACAGCTCTTGCTCCAGACTTTGTTGTTCTTTTTCGTGGCACTGCAATTAGAGCAAGTAGTGTAGCCCAGCAGAGGCAGAATTGTTGTGTGGGTGCTGAGGACTCAACATCCCCCACTCTCTGCAGCTAAAGGGCTTCACTTGGGCTAGATCTAACCTGGTGCTGTGGACCTGAGGCATATTAGCGATCATCACATTCCTGAAACAGCTCTTATCCTCAGCTCAGCCAGAAGGAATTCTGTGCAGCCAGTAAGAGAAGTACAGGAAATTCACTTCACAAGCACAACTCTAAAGCAGACCTACCCAGAGTTCAGAGATGAAGACCAGAGATAAGTGAGAAGCATTTGCAGAAGTGCTCCCCAGCACAGCTGCTTCTCCAGAGCTGCTCTGTTGTGTCACACTACTCACTAAGCACATGAAGGTCTCTTGTACTGGAGAAACACATCCCCAGTCCCACCCCACGCTGCTCTGCACTGGCACTGCACTGGCACGTGTCACCACAGTACCCAGGCAGCGCTGGCACCACACAGCACGGCCCTGGGTCCCCAAGTGCCCCCTGTGGTACCACTGCTCGTCCGTGGGCAGGAGCAGAGCGGGGCCCCTGGAGGAGACATCCACAGCTCCTTGATGTTTGAAGCAGGCATACATTTTAAACTGCTTTAGAAACAACAGACATCTAAAGAACTTTGTTACAGCTGTGTCTCAAATTCACCCCTAACTTGGCTTCTAAATTGCAGTAAGTTTTCAAAACTATTAATTCACCAAAAAGTGAGGCAGGCAAATTACAGAACTTCAAATACATACATTAACTATTCATACAGCATAATAATTTAAAAAATAAAAACCCAAAAGTTATGTAGTCAGGTACTGCAGTCAATACTTTAATTTTCAAATGACATAATTGACATTATGCAATATTTACCTGCTTCTTCTTTAATAAATGACAAATCTTCTTCTGGATATGGGACTGACGGTTGCAACACTGAGCAATCTTCAGAGTTCTCTTCAGTATTAGGTGGTACATTATAAATAAATCTCTTTGCAGTTTGGTTTTTCCTTCTTGCTTTTCCAGGTTCTTGAACTGATTGTCCCTGTGCACCCATGTCATTCCACACGAAAACTTTTCCCTCACCTTGAGATTCATTTTCAGCCATTTCAGGTGAGCTGTCCTGGACCCAACTGCAGTCATTCATTTGGTAGCTTTCCATTTGGCCCTCATCAATAGGGTAGGGATCGTTCTCAGTTTTTATGCTACTTGCCAAGTTGGTGAGGTTTCGTGTTGCCCAGAAGCTGGCAACTTTTTGATCCCTTGGAGATAAACCATCCCTACTAACAGATCTTCTGTTGTAATCCACTACAACAGTCTCTGGAGCTTCTGATTTTATACTTATGTTTAAGGCATCTTTAATGAAGTTGCGGCAGGACTGGACAACCTCCGTCATCTGAAGGTAGCTGGCCACCGACATCACTTCAATGGCGTTTTGGCTCGTGAGCACGAGGTTACCAGAATACAAGAAGTCCAAGATGACAGAAAAACCTTGAACAGCAACAACGTCCAAATAGGTAACAGTGGTTTGGTTACGGTTTTCTTTGTTTGTAAAGCAATACAGAGTCTTAAAGAAGCGGCTGCCTGCAACCAGGATGTTCTTGTGAGCTCTGAAGACCCTCCCACTCACCACAATATTAACATCACAAAGAATGCCTTTCTTCCTCTGCTCGTTGAGCTCTTGCAGGAGCTGATAGCAGTAAGAGTTCTCATTTGGCCTGCTGTTAAAATCACAGTATCCTTCATTATTCAGTTCTGATGGTAACTCTGCCTCCTGCAATTAAAAAAGCCACACAAACATAATTAGCTCTTACTAAATGCTCTCCTTAGTTAAACATGAAAATAAGGATATGAAAATAAAGAAGATTATTCTAATCAAACTAATTTTTTTGTTATTTATGTTCTTGGTCACAAAGGCAGACAGGAATATATAAATAACAAGATATTTCTGAAAACTAAAAATCATGCTCTCATTCTGCACCTTCCACCCCCAAGTTTAAAACAAACAGAGCTAGATTTGCCTTGAGGGCAAAGGAAGGGAAATTTCAGCCAAAAGTAAGGAAATATATAGTTGAGTGTGAAGTACTTGTTATTCCTAACCCACATATACTAAAGATTCAGGAGCTTCTGTTTCCGAAGATTTAACTACATGACTCTTACATATCTAATCCCTTGTTCTTCCCCAGAAATCTCCACTTAAACAATTAAGCAGAGTCTGGATAAGTGATTCAACATTTTCTTCATGTTGAGATATGAACAGACATAGATTAGGCCTGTATGTCCCAATTTGTCTTGAATGTTTTAAAGAAAACATATTGCTAAAGGAGATATAACAGCAAACGTATTTCTTATACAGTTTGACAAATTCAGTATTTGTCCTTTGTTTTTTAACTGCATCAGGTTTAGGATTAAACAGTGTATCACATAACAAGCAGACAAAATACTGCAGAGGACAAAAAAACTCCTGACTTAAGCTTCCATTAAAATACTTGCCTCAGACTTCCTTGAAATAAGCCTCCCAAACTTTCCAGTGGCAACACTAGCACAGTACTTATTACACACACACAGCCTTTTTAAGATGTGATCTCAAAAAAGGCTTCAAAATTTTGCTAAAACCTAATACTTTCACAAAATCCAACACCAAGACATAATTCATTATTAAAATGAGGACAGGGAGAGATCAAGAGATCTGAACTGGATTTTAGAGCACATAGAAGACTTCTAACTCATGTTAAAGATGATTCAGAGATGCTACAAAGCAGCAGCTAGGAGAAAGCAGAAAACACAGACTGGCATATTTGAGACCATACTTATATGGGTTGACATATGCTGCCATCAAGAGCAGCAACAATGACAGTCTGTTTCATACTCTTATCCCCAAGATTCTCTCTTCTTTCCTAGCAAACAAGGAAAGCCCAAAACGGGATAGTTCCAAGCCAAATCATTATTTTCTTCTCTCAGCTCCTAAAACATCTCACTGATTAGCGAACTAGAGGTGGTGTTAAAGCTCACCTGCCTCAACATTACAGGTCAAAATCAGTATTAAGAAGGAAATGTTAGCACTGTCATGAACCACATTACAGGACAGTACTACTCCTAATTTGAGATTATAGCAGAAACCAGCTACATATATTTTAAAAGTCACTTTCCACCCCATAGACCTTAGTGGATTAAATCAGTACTCATGTCAATTTATAATCCCAGTGCGGATCACTGGAATGACACCTGAGGCTGTAACTACATCTAAAACGGTGTTTACATTCATAAGCAGCAAATAAGGCCTGGTATAACCAAAACAGAAACTGTGCCATTTCAGCACCTCCTGCAGAGAAATTTCAGTTTGCTGTCACATTCAAGTTGCTTCTGAATCTCTACTCTTCTCAGAAAAACACTTCATTAAAGAAAAAGGAATAAAAGCAGTTAGGCTTTTATGGGAAAACAAGCAGTAGATCTTTGCCCACCTCATCTTAATTTTTTTTCTGTACTTTGTGACACACCCCAAGTACTACCTCGGATGAAGGCTGTGAAACAGTTAGCTCCAGGTGTGGGACAGCTAAGGCTGTCACTCCAAGCTCTCAGCAGATTTTGGTTCTAGACTAGCTTCCTGTCACTTTAGCAATGGAGCACTGCACAGTTCCAAAACACCAATTACGCTGACACTGGATCAGATTAAGATGAAAATGACAGTACCCTAAAGTGTTGTCATGCTCGTCAATCACCAGTGACTTGCACCTCACACAGTAAATGTTAGGTAGATGCTATGATAGTTGCCAATTTCATTCCCTGAGAACACATCAAACACCACAGAAAATTTAAAAAACAACCTGCAGCAATTCTTTTCTTTTGACAAACGTCTGATTAAATAATGGAGAGAGAGAGTACATGTTAACTAAGCAAGTATAAGTACCCAATCAAGCTGGGACAAAAAAAATAAATTGATATTTACAATGTGGGGTTTTTGTTTCCTGAGAACACGACAAGCCAGGACAGTGAAGAGCAGCTGCAGATCACAAATGTGCTACAGAAACACAAGACTGAAATCTTCATTGTGACAAGACCAGAAGGTTGAGTGGAAAAATGAGATATTATGCAACCTGTGTCCAAGCTATTAGGGATGTGTGTTGGAGAAAGAGATCAATCAGTATTACAGCTTTAATTAGTATTATAGCTTCACTATAATGTGGGTGCATAAACATTTTTAAAACTAACTGCAGTACTAAAACCAACTATTTTACTGCTGGTATGGTACAACAGTTAACCCTAGTGCCACAACTCAAATGAAGTCCTGACATTTGAGCAGTTATCAAGTCTATGTACACCAAGTATGACAAGTAGAACTGATATTTACTATGAGAAAAATTGACAAAATAATATTACTATGAGAAATTTAGACATTGATACAGAAAAAATTACAATACAGTTCAACAGGAGGCAAGATGCAAAAAATAATTACAGGAAAAAGGGTATTTTCAAACGTCTGTAACTTACATGACACATCATATGGGTTCTTGATTTTTCTAATGAGAACAACAAACTAATGATATTTGCTTAGATATCAACTATATTTTCAGAATACAGACCCCATATTCTCATCAACTAAATTACCCCAACACCAAACCACCTCATCCTTTAATAAACACTAGTAAGAAATAAAAGATAAAAATCAGCACAATTTCATTTCAATTTATGGACTCTTCAGTGCTTTAAGTCAAAAACGTCTCTCTGTGGGTGAGATTAAGAAGTGCTGTAACAGAACAGAGACTGCTTAAGGAAACTGATATTGTGCTCAGTTTCAAAAGAATACACACTAAGATAAATTACTATGTTATATGTATAATTCATTAATTAAACTTGCCCAAAAGCTAACAGGAGCAGAAACAGATGATCAAAAATTGCAACTAGAAGTTTAGTTTGTTTAGTTTTCTTTTTCCAACTGTTCCATCAGCACATTCTGTCCCTGGAAGGACAGTGAGGGCAGGAAGAATTAAGAAAAACCCAAACCAACCTAACCACAGATCACATCTCAGCTACATGCATACAAAAAGTAATTACGCTACATTTTTTAATCCCTTCCCCACTACCACATCTTGCTCTACAGCAGTTCCCTGTGCCCCCAAATTAATTCTTACTCTGGTAAATGTATCTTCTAAGCTATCAGTAGCTTCTTAACCACATGCAGAGGAAAATGATCTCAAAACATAGTCCCATCAGTTGCACACGATGCTCCACTGCCACACAGCACCACTCACAGACAACTCAGTGATTTCAAATTATTTCATTAATTGCCTAATATCAAACTGAGTAGTTTGAGGTTTGATAAAAATATTAAATAAAAACACATCAAGTGATACTGTTTACTTTAAGTCCTGACTTCCTCCTCAACTTCTTCACTCTGCTAAGAGTAAGTCAAGAAGTGAACTTAGAACACTGTAATGTAACTCTAACATCTGAAGCATGACTTCCATTCATCACTGCTCACATAATGCAAACAATTCCAGTTCACATGGAAAAAATAACACATCAAAGGCCTTCCTCCTTTTGGAGAGCTTCTGCTTTAAACCAACATGCCTGTTAGACTGGAGAAAGCTTTTCTGGCAGTATTTCCAAGGCTTAGCTTTAAATTACGTCCAGAAAGAAAATGTTTTAAGAAGATGGTTTGAGGAGAGAAATCCCCAGCAGCCAATAAATCTGCAACTTATGGACCCAAATTCATCAAAGAATTAAAATATTTTGCCATAATTTCCCACTAAGCATCCATTTCTTAAGATTCTTGCAACACAGTAGTCTGTTCACTACAAAAACAAAGGTAGTTTAAAGATGATGACAGATTTCCTTAAGCTTTAATGTGGAGAAAAATTATTTTAAAAACTAGAATAGAAAAAGATTCAAGAATTTGGTCTTAGAAAGTAGCATTGGTTGACAGCTCAATACCCTTGAATTACAGCAGCTGCAACCACTTGTGATGTATTTTGGCATTCCAAATTAAATGTATCCCAAAAATAAACTGAAATCATCACTTGTTTCTTCACGAGTGTAATATCCAACAGACCTATAGAAATTTCCACTGCTTTACTGTCTTAACACCTACAATTTCCTTTCTGCTCTGGAGTGGTGGCACTATGCCATATGTTTATTAGCAGCTGCTGAACATGCCCTGCAGTTGAGGCTTGTCAAGTCCATAATACATGTGTGCTGTCTCTAACACAAAGGCTGAGAGATCTCTCCCAAGTTTCATTAAATCTAAACGGCTTTGCTGCCTCATTATGTATGTTGGAAATACGGTCAGGGTACAAATTACCTACTTTTGTTCCAAGTATCTGGTATCATGGCATTTAGAAAAAAAATGGGGCTATTGTTTTGGTATTAATTTAAACATATGTATCAAAAGAAATTCAAGTGCCATTAAGCCTATGAAAGGATACGGAAATTAAACATAGAAGGGAAAGAAAACAGAGATTGTTAATCAGGTTTTTGATAAAGCAACTGTAATGTGAAAGTACGCCACAAAGAAAACTACACTGACTCCCGAAAAACTGCAACTCCTTCCCTCGTGAGAAGTTTTTAACTGAAATGTAACTGCAGAAGGATGCACAAAGCATTGTTTTCCACTAAAAAAAAATCTCTTTACAGCTACCTTTGTCCCAACCTTATCTTTTGTACAGTGAAGAACCACTGACTCATCTATTCTACTGTTTCATTTATTATCACAGTTAGTCCAAATATTTTTTTTCTTAAACTATCAGTGGTATAAAAGTAGCGATTCATTTTTACAAATATTCCCATGGCAATGAAAGGTCGTCAAATAAACACTTACAATCATCAAATACAAACTTATATTAACTTGTAGGTTACTGTGATAACAAGCCAATATCCTGTCCTCCCTTCCACCCTCCCAATATTTAACAGTTTTGCAACAGAGTCAGGGTAAGAGGACAGAAAGAAAAAAAGTAGTTATTTGAGTAGAGAAAGAATGCTTGGAATAGCTTTTATTTAAATACAGCTAAAACAGACAGAGAGAAGCTTCCAAGTGTAGCAGGGATTAACAGCATCCACTAACACAGGAGGCTACACAGTGACAGAACATACTTCTACAAAGTAATCATTCACAACTCAAAGTTAGAAACTAGGCAACAAGACGGTAAGGAACACACTGCAATAGCATTATGCGAAACTGGAACACTTTCAAAGATATGAAGAAGTAAAAGAAACTAAGAATATAAGTCTCTTCATTAGAAGCAACTAATTGAAAGCAAGCTTGGCTAAAACACTGCAGAGTGAGTAGCAAACCCCAGAAGACTGAAGAAAACTGATAAGATGACCTACTACCACATAATATCTGTAAGAGTAGCTGCGATAAAACTGCACTCGTTGAAAAGGTAGTATTAACCATCTTGAAGGTGAATGTTGCATTTGTAAATCCAAAAATAATATTTTGTATAACTGGTATTTGTGCGCCATAGGGTTTCCCTTAACGTTCACCTAATGTTTTATCAGTCATCCTGTAATCCTGATATCCTGCCCCAACATTTGACTAGCAGCTCTTGTCCAAGGTACCCTGAGCTCCTTAAGAGTGCTCAAGCAATAACCTCAATCTAACCACCGCATTACATTTCAGACGCCAAATAAAGCTACCCAGCCAAGGTGGGTGTTTCAATTAAAACGGAATTCTAGATGCAGAAAAACGGAGTGACGAATCAATTAATTCCGGCTAACAGCCTAACAATTCAGGGACTAGCCTAACCTGAAGCAACACTGAGTTAGTGCCCGCAGGCAAGTTTAACGCCAGCGAAGCGATCGAGCGAACTTTAGCAGCGCAGGCATCCCTAGGAGAAAAGGCTGCAGAAGGCTGCGGATTCAACCTAAGTATTCTTTAGGGGCTTCTCATCCACATATATTCTAGGGCAAGCCCTGCCTCATTCGTGAAAGCAGCCAAGAAACACAGCGATTTGAAGTTCAGCGGGGAACGTGAAGAGTTTCACTACTCCTACAGCGTCAGAGGAGCGCTGGCATAGTAACACGGCTTTCAGGAAACCACATGTTTATCTCAAACACACACCAAGCGATTGCAGACTTCTTGCTCAGCAACGCAATCTAAGGCAACGCAATCGGGAAAAAAAAAAAAAGATTTCAGCGCGAAGAACTTAAATACACGGAGTTATCCGATTAGTGCACCGGGGCCACACCGCTAATCAGGCAGAGCGATTCCAATTCCACGCCGCCGAGTCCCCATTTCACAAGCGGTCGCTGGCCGGACACTGCCCGCCCTCCGCCCGTACCGCAGGAGGAAGTTGTAACGAGCGTATTTAAATCAGTGCTGTGACACTGGGATTCGTACGCAACTTTTTTCCCACATCGCCGGTTTATCTTCAAGAGATAAACAGACGAACTAATGAAAGCGGCACTCGCCAGGGCCGGAGGGATAACGGGAACGGAATACAGCCACAAACAACAGCTCGTGCTGCGTTTGTGTGCCTGCCCACATCCAGCGGGAGAGTCGCCCCAAATCCCAGAGGGGGCTCGGCCCCCGCTCCGGACGCGGCGAGCGAGAGCAACGCGGCGTGGCCAGCCCGCCGGGCAGCAACCACCACGAGCAGCCATTAGAGAAGTTCACACACGTGAGCACAGGAAAACCTCACCTATGCAAAGGGGAGGCCGGGATTGCCCCTCCCTCTCTCCCTCCCTCCGTCCCCGCCGCCCCCTGCCCGTCCCGTGCCGTACCTGCTCGGCGCTGCCGGGCTCGTTGAGGCGATGCTCGGCGGAGAGGTGGTGCCGCAGGAGCAGGGTGCGCTTGTAGTTGCGGGTGCCCTTGCAGAGCTCGTCGTGCCCCCCGGGCAGGGGCGCGCCGGACATGATCACCTCGGGGGGCGCAGCAGCGGCCACGGCCGCGGTGCACCAGGCGCACGACATGAGGCCGGTCTCCTGGCAGTAGTAGAGCCACGGGAACTCCTTGAGCCAGGAGCCCTGGAAGGAGATGTGTAGCTTCTGCAGCAGGGACTTGGGCCTGGCCAGCGGGAAGTGCCGGATGCTCTCCCCCTCGCCGCTGCCCTCCGCTTCGTCCCCGCCGTCGCCCCCCGACCGCCGGCTGCTGCTGCAGCTGCCGCCCTCGGCGCCGCTGCCGTCGCCCAGGCTGCCCCCTTCGCCGTCCTCCTCGTCGTCGCTGCTGTCACTCAGCGAACCCCCGTCCTGGACCAGCTCCTTGCCCTCCAGCAGCCCCTCGGTCTCCAGTCCCTCCGCGCCCTCCAGCTCCATCTCCTCGTCCGCCCCCCGCCCATTGAAGTGCTTCCGCGGCCAGGCCGCGGCCTCGCAGCCATTGTTGGCGGCGGGGTGGGCGGCCAGAAGCCCCCCGCCGCCGCGGAAGGCCAGAGTCCGGCGGTTCCTCTCGGCGAACATGGGGCCGGCGGCGGCGGGGGGCGACGCCGCGTCCTGGGGCAGCAGCAGCTCCTTCTCCTCGGCGGCGGTGGCCTCCAGCTCCTCGGCCTCCAGCCCCTCCAGCTCCGCCTCCTCGTCCGCCCCGCGCCCGTTCAGCGCCTCGGGGTCCTGCCGCTCCCAGGCCTCGGCCCCCGCCGCCGAGGCGGCCGCCGCGGAGGTGACGAGGCCGCCGCCGCGGAACGCGAGCGTCCGCCGGTTTATCTCCGCGAACATGGCGGGCGCGCCCCGCGCCCCCCGCCCGGCCGAGCGCTCCGTCCGCCGCGGGAACGGGGCGGGGGAAGGAGGCGCCCGGCTGCCGTGCGGGGGCGGCGACCGAGAGAAGCGAAGTCCGGCCGCTCGCTCCCCGCTCCCCCGGGTCCGGCCTGGATCGCGGCGGGCGCGGGGCTGCCCACAATGGATCCCGCTCGATCGCTCGGCGGCGGCGGCGCTTCCGTCCCGACAGGCCCCGGATCGGGTCGGGTGGCAAATGAACAACGGGCTGCCCACAATGCACCGCGGCCGCCGCCCGCCGCCGCCGCAGGGGAGGGGAGGGGAGGGGGGGCGCGAGCGGGGGGCGGGCAGGAGGGAGGGGGGGCCGGCGGGGGGCGGGCGCGCGCTGCGGCCGCGCCGCGTCACGCGCCGCCCGCCCCGCCCCGCCCCGCCCAGTGTGGGGCGGGGGGGGGGGGGTGTGGGGGGGTACGGGGTCGACCCCCTCCGTCCCTTCTTTCCTTCCCCCCACCCCCCCCCCTCCATCCCTCCATCTGCCCTCGCCGGGGGCCGCTGCCCGCCCCCTCGGCTGCCGGAAACAGGGAGGGAAGGGGGACATCGCGGGTCCCGAGGGGCGGCGGCCGCGGAGCAGCGGCCGAGCCTCCGCGGGGCCCCGGAGCGGCGGGACCGTTATAGGCGCGCGGGGCGGCGCGAGCGCCTCCCGCACGTGCCGGCGGGGCGGGTCCCGAATTCGCGCATGAGGCGCGAGGCACGGCGCGCGCGGTGGCGGCGGGGGCGGGAGCGGCCGGGACACCATTGGGCACCACGGGCACCACGGGCACCATGGGCACCACGGGCACCTGACCCCGGCGGGCTGCGCGCATCGTGGGACGGCAAAGGCTCGGAGGTGCCGCTGTGGGTCACCGGGGCCAAAATCCCCGCTCAGGCAGGGTCAGCCTGCAGCACATGGCTCGGGATTGCTTCCAGGCGGCTCCTGAATAACAGGGAGACTCCACCATCTCTGTGGGCAACCTGCTCGCTTCTGCCCCATGCCCAGTGTGGGGGAAACAGAAAAGGAAAAGCGAGGAAACTCATAGGTCATGCTGAAGAATAGCTCAGTATGTGCAAAAATGAGAGAAGGAAACCAGAACAAGTGCTCAGGCAGTCACTGTCCACACCCCAGGGGTATGGCAGTTCCCAAGAAAAAGGTGGCTAATTTTCCTCTCTGCCCAGAAACAGGATGTTACCCAGCACGGAGCACTGCTCTCCTTGCTTTATGGTGTCACCTGCTCCCCCGTTTGGCACCCCCAGTCTGTTCACTGTGCCAACAGAGTAAGAAACAGAAGAGGCCTCGGTGCCGATGCAGTTCAGCAATGACAGCCCATCCAGCCACTATGAAGAACATTTAGTCAGGTCCAGTACAGATAATAAAATATCTAGTCAGGTCCAGTACTACAGACAGCAAAATATCTTAGAGAGGGAGGAGGATGGGCTCTTCCAGCTGAAGAAGTGTGGTGTTGATGGTGTCATGTAATGCTCACACATATATTCAGTAGTAAAAAACCACAACCCCCTCCGTGCTCGCCTGGAAATAGGCAGGGGTCCGGAACAGCTGGCCTTAAGCTTCTGAGAAGAATTTGCAGGAATACTATTAAAAAAATCTATAAACCAGAATGATTTCCTCCTTCCAAATAATTGCTTGTGGAAAGGAGATATTTGGTAGAAAATTAATTTATATTCTGGGAAAATATTTCTAAAATTCTCGGGGGACAGGAGAGGAGAGTAAGTTGTGGAGAAACAGAGTAACTATAAAAGGCAGTATCAGATTTCTTGTAGAGGAGCAAAAATGGTCTAAATCTAAGCAAAGAGTCAGATGAATGATTGGAGTAAAAGAATTTTTAAATTTGCTGTGCCTCGCTGGGGCACAGGGTGAAGGTAATGTTGCTGGTCTGGGTCCATTGAAGCAAAGGGTTCCCATGATACAGCCTCTATACAACACAAAACAGACCTGTACTTCATAAAGTTTTAGGTTTTGCGATGTATCCATAATTTGGCATTCCTGTGACTTGATTCTCACCTGTCAGCATTTGTAAGCTAACTCAGCCCTTACCTACATTAGAATTTCTTACCCATTTTATATTGATTTTAAAGAAATATTTTGTGGTGTAGAGTCTTTCGCACTATATGTTTAAATCAGCACAGATGGCAGTGAGTGCATACAGAAAGTTTGCAGGAGGAATCCCTGCTGGGATTCACATTTTCAGAGTAGGCTGCTTGTCATCTCTGGGAACATTAAGTGCACCCTGGACTGCTCTGTTAAAAACTGATTCCGTGGGCATCCAGGGATGAGCTGCCAAGCTCTCCGGAGGAATGGTGGGATAGGGAGCTGCAGCGCTGCTGTTCCCAAGTGGAAGTAGGTGTTACTTGATTGCAACAGGTAATCTCGAGTGCTAACAAATCGATACAGAATCATAAAATGATTTAGATTGGAGGAAGCCTCTGGAGTTCGCTCAGTTCACAGCACGGCCAACCCTGCAGTTACAGTAAGTTTCTCAGAGACATCCTCACGCTCTCCCCGGGGGCTGAGCTCTTGCAATCGCTCCTCCCAAATGGGCTCATCATGCCTTTGTTGTCAGTTCTCTGTGAGGGATTCCACCACTGAGCAGAAAAGGGAACATAACCGAATCATTGTTGCTAATTTAATTGTTCTATAATGGCTCTGCCACGCTAGAACCAAGATTGCATTGGTGTGCTTATTAATTACATTTGACAGGGTGTCTTCACAGGCGCAGGTCTCCCCAGGTAACCTTAACTTTTGCATGATGCTCTTTGTTGCTGAGTAATTTGCAAAAATTTGCAAACCACTTAATATTCACATCAGAAATTCTCACTTTCAGACTGCTTTGTTGCAAATGCAGTTTTCTGTTGTGTTCATAGTAGGAAAAAATATTTCCAAAAGCATCCTGAGATGCTGTAGCGAAAATGCATTTATATTGTAACAACATTGCAGTTTCTTCTTCAGCTTTCCTGTTCCCCTGACAAACCCACATGCTAGTAAGGCTCATAATTAAAAAATAGCCATTGATGTACACCTGCTGGTATTTTTTAACATATGTTTTTCACCCACGGTCTCTTGAGAATCAGTAGTGTTTACTGCCAAAGTTCATTAATTTGGACAACAGCCAGGATATCTTTGCTTTTACATTCTTTGATGGAAGTGTAGGTAAGAAATCTTTAGAGGTTAACTATTCTTGTACTGTAGATGGAAAATGCAGTTTTATTCCGTGAAATCTAGTTTTTTAGGCACAACATGGAGCTTCCTTACCTTATGTCTCTGATAGTCCTTGGTTCTGTCTGCTTCTTTGTCCTCTCTTACAGAAAGATGTAGAAATCTTCCACTGTTCAGTTGGGAAGAAACATAAACTGATTCAGCTTCTTGCAAATGAAAAGCCAGTGCCTCACACAAGACAACAGAATTAATAATTGATACCTCAATGTACATACAGTATTGCAGTGTGGCATTCTGCTCCAAATCAGGAGAAATCCAAATATGCCTATACAACTGCCAGTCACTGGTAGTACTTTGTGCAGGGGACACTGTCCAGAAAGGCATAACTTGCTATTATTTTTGTTTTGTTCAATATTTAAAAATAAATGGTCATAATGCTGTGAAAAGGGAGTAAGAATCACATAAATCCTGTTCCTCGTGCCAGCTGTATATATATCTGGGTGGAATGGTTTACAAAACTCCTTTGTGGATGAATATAATCACTTGTATTTCATAATGCATTTCACATTTAATACTACTTAAAGCTCATTCTACCAAAACTTTTAAATTTGTGTTTGTATATACTGCTGAATTAGGTTTTCAGTGAACAAATTGCAAGCTCCCACACAAAAGCGTAGGATATTCTGCTTTTAGATGATAAAACCTGTTGTGCAAGACTCTGAGGATTAAATTCTCATACTTGCATGACTGATGCCTGTGTGTTATCCATAGAATCACAGAATGGTTTTGCTGAAAGGGACCTTAAGTATCACATAATTCCAAGCCCCACACCATGGCCAGTGACTTTGTCACACACATCCAGTGTCTCCTTCTTTTGCAGCTGAGGAGAGTATTTAAAGTCTGATCTAACTCTTGCAGAAATGAGTGAGAAATAGATCATGCCATACCAGTCATAAGCATTTTCAACAAAAATGCACTGATGGCAATAGCATGTTATAACTGGAATGATTTGTGTCCTGCAATTCCTGCTGTGACCTAAGAAACACTTTCATGATAAGGCTGACTCTTCCAAGACAGCTTCTGAAACTGATGGATTGTCATCCTATCCCTAGAGTCTGTATCTCTGCATTGGGTGTTCAGTAAGGAAGACTCAAGATTTCTTTTAAAGAACTTTTGAGGCTCACTAACATGATTTTTGTGTTATGAAATCTGTATTCCTGGGCATGTGAGCATTTCACTTCAAATACTCCTGTATGTTAAGGGATTTTGGAAGCTGGGAGCTGACTCATAGGAGAGAAGGTGCTCCTGTCTCTCAAGCAAAGCATTTCTCTGATGTGGAGATCACCCAGGAAAGTGAATGTATTGGAACTGAAGCTTTATTACCAGGGCAGGAACAAGTGCACATTTTCCCTGATACCCCAGAAGTGGAAAAATAGATCATAGCAGAAAATAAATAGTGTAAGCTGTCACTTTGTAGTTTGAACTCTGCTACTCTACAGCACAAGTACCAGAAAGAGAATACTATGATTGAAGCTAATGAGGAAGAACTCATAAACCTGGATTCCATCCTTAGTTTGCAGTTCTCCTTATGCTCAGGTGTCACTGAAGTGCAGAAACCAAAGTAGATTTTGGTGGCACGTGTTCAGCTGCCTAGGGAGCACTGAATGCTGTAGGAAGACTTGTGTGTACTGGAATTTCATTTCTGTCCAGCCTGGCATGGGCATATCTGGTCATTTCACAATCCTTGTTTCCAGATTACAATTGGAGAAGACTTGAAAGTGTAATTCCTATGAGTAGAAACTCTCACATTGGTGTGTCAGCAGAATGTTTGGACTAAATCAGCAGCTGTTTCTGAGGTAAATTGAACTCAAATTGAACTTGTGCAATAATTCATCTTGGAATTACCTTGTAAGTGATATTTGGAAAAGTAAATCACAATGGAAAAGTAAATCACAATGGAAAAGTAAATCACAATCTTTCCAGGTCAATTACTTAATTTTACACAGTCACAGGCTGTGACCTTAGGTTACAAAGGTATTCTGAATGAAAGCTAACCATCCATTGTCTGATACCTGTTCCCTTGCATGCTCTTAGTACACAACAAACATGAGATAATGTGCCTTAATTTAGCCCACGGTGGAAGGATTTTCAGTGTAATTGCATCAACTTTGTGTTTCCTGAAGAATAACACATACACATGGACCGGTGTTGTGTGTGTAAGATGGTATCACTTGTGCTTACATATAAATCTCTGGATAACAGTGTGTGCCAGTGTGTGCCAGGTCTAAATGTGCCTCTTGAAGGTTTTGCCAGTTTGTCCCTTTGTGCTTCCCCTCCGATGCTGCCCTTGCTGCAGCCGTAGCTCAGCTGGTAAAAAGGTTTGTTTAGGAGCACTTTCATTTGCTCCAGGCAAAGCGAGCAGGTTGGTTTAAACCCTCTTTGTTGACTAATCCATCTGACTTGTTGGAAGCACACGAGGGAGTGCTCACTTAATTCCTTCTGCCAACAGAGCTGCGGGGGTGGAAAGCCTCGGCAGAGGAGTGGTAGGGAACAACTGGCAGCGTGATAATGTCACCGAGCCGCCGGCACACCTGTCTGCCAGCTGAGTGCCAGAGCATGACTTACTCCTGTCTGCACCACGGCTATTGTGGCTCTTCCAAACAGGGCTGTGCCTGTCCTCTTACACATTCCTGGCTTAAATCTCTTTTATACTAAGTGCTTTTATACCATTCTGGCTGTACAAAACAATTTGAAAGCATCCAGAGGTGTAAAAGCCACCTTATTCAACAAACTGTGTCAGAAGGTCTAATGGGTGAATTTCAACTGTTAGTCTTGCAAAATTAAATGCATCATTTCCTTATCCTGAACTTGAGCTGTTGCTGTCAAGGATGCCAGATGCACAGGCAGCACCTGGATGCAGGGTGGCAGTGCTGCCCCTCGGCCCAGGGACAGTCTGCTCGGGGGCTGTGTCACACTGCTTTTACACTACGGGTGGAAGTTCACACCCAGGGAGGGGGCTCCAGACTTCATTCCCAGTTTGTACATGTTCTCATGGTCATGTGAATGACCTCCTGTTACTCTTAAACCTACAGGGTTGCCCACAGGCCTCTGAAAGTTTTGTCTGCCTGGCTGTGAAGCGCTGTCCTTGCCACCCTCTTTCCAGGTGTGCCCTTCCTGTTGCAGAGCTTTCTCCTCCAGCTGCATCATCAGCTTGCCTGGAAGGCCCATGGGATGCATAGTGTTTTCCCTTCCTTCATGGAACCCCTGCACTGTCTTTTCCTGATCTCTTTAGACTACATTTTCTTGTATTTTCATGTTGGAGTTCCTAAACATCCTTGTGAAGAGATTGTGCTTTATCTACCACTGTTGTTGTTATGACTACTAACTATCTCTTCTTTTGGAAAATTCTGCTTAGTCTGATCTTAATGCTGTAGCTTCACATAACTGGTTTTTGTTATTTCTTTTTTCCCCATTTTTTTTTATTCTACACAAGGACAGCCCTGCTATTTGTTTCAGTTGGTCACCTGCAGCCTAAATGAATTTTTGTTCCAGTGAAGTACTTGAACATGTGTTTACCTCTAGATAGGTATATTTCCGTGTGCTTCCTTGAAGAAAGAACATAGGATTTTGCTAAAAAAAAATTCTGAAGTAGAACTGAAGGACCTGATCTGAAGTGTGCTACAAGAGGCTGAAATCTGCTCACTCATTGTGGCCAACTGCTCAGATGATGAAGGAATTGATTTTTTTTTTTTTTTTTATTCCTATAGCTACAGCTATGACCACTTTGGTCTTCACAAATGCAAGGCATTTCCACTTAGCTGCAATCTCTTTTAAAGTAATATAGCATGTTTATACCTAAGATTTGTTATTCTTTCTTATTCACAGGTTTCTGATCCTTTTGTCTGTCTGGGTTAGGTGTCTCTTCTGAACGGTGGTTGGTTCTGGAAACATCTGGTTTTCAACCTTTGCCTGACTGGAAAAATAGTACATTTTTGTTCTTTCATGTTTTTTGTTTCTTTGGTGGGCCTCCATAGTAGTGCTGTATTTTTCAGTCTGCAGCTTGGATGGATGTGCTTTATCAGGCCGTGAATGAGCTGTCAAAGATGCCCTCTAATCAGGAAGGGAATGAAGTCCTTCTGGGTACTTAAACAACTGCATTTTCCCTGTGGCTTTGATCAGTGCCCCTTCAGTCAGGTTACAGCCTCCTCCTAACACTCTGACTGCTGAATTTGGGTAATCTGATGTATCCCTCTCTTTTTATCCAACTATCCAATTCTGGATAATCTTACACATTTTTCCTACTTCTAAATCTGTTAGTGGGCCAATGGTACTCTCCATCTTAATCTACCAAAGTTCACAAAGTCATATATATCCATTCAGCCTGCCTCATTAATTACTGAGCAGTTACTAACAGTTATCATGGGCTGCAGAATCTCACCTGGGTGGAGTTAGTCCACACAGTGTTAAACAGGAGTGAATTTGAAAATTCTGCTTATTGAAATGTCCTTCTTGTAGGACAATGTTTGTGGATTCCTTTCTTGGGAGGAGATAAAGAAACTATACAAGCCAATTAATTATCAGCATACTTTGCTAATCCTGCAATCCTATACAGCAGCCATAATTATAACTGTATTTGCTGGAGGGAATTAGAATGATTCCTTAGAATATTGTATATAGGATAGCTTTATTCACTCAGAAAATCAAATTTAAATCAAAATTCCTAAAACTGAGTGAAATCTGCCAGCAAAAATGTTAATGCCAGGTCAGTAAGGAGCAGGGCTAGCACTCTCAAATGTTAATACTGCTGAACACATTATAGATGTTGCAATTTCTGCTGTTGCCAATGCCAGACACAGTTGTGCAAATATTTTCCTTTGGCAGTCTGGCAGGCAATGCACAGGCATGAATGCAGTGCCACTGCAGTGAAACACAGGCAGGGACCAAAGGGAAGAGGAAAATGAAGAGAATCAACTTTGGTGGAGGTTCCAGGAGAAGGAGGGGCAGCCCTGGCTGCTGCCACCCTGCTCTGCTTTCAGTAAGAGTTTTCCTCAAGGTCACCACCTGCAGTGTCTCTGGGTTCGCCCTGAGCCCAGACAGCCAAACCCTCGGGAAGATGGGAGTGACCTCAAGACCCTGACGCTCCATTTTATCCTTAGAAATATCCCCTGCCAGCTTCACCAGTCATTCCCTGAGCTAATGTTCCCTTTTCTTTTTGTTTTTCCCAAGGCAGGCTAGTGCAAGCAAGGGAAGGACTCCACAGCAGCGCTGCCTGCCTCTGCACTGCCCTGGTGCCATCCTCCTCCCTGATGAACATTTCCCCAAAGCCAAACCAGCAAAGCTCTCAGGTGTGCCAAAACATTTCTCTCCACACACTGTGCTACAAGGGGTTCCCACATGCAGTGTTGGTGACCTTACACCTCGTGCATTCCCCTGTGTGAATCAGAATCCTAGTACGAATACCCATTGTTATCTTGGCACTCCCTTTAAGGCCTGGGAAAATGTTGCTGAAATTTTGGTCGCTGTTCCCTTCACTATGGCATGGACCTAAAGTGAGTCTCAGAAGCATCAGCACCTCGGGTGCCACACTGAAGTGGTCTTGCTCAACATCCTTTTTTTTCCTCCTCTTCCTCTTCTTTGTGGTGTGGACAGGCACTTGTCCTAATCTGCTACATCTTAATGTTCTGTGGGGAACATTGTTGCTAAATGGGCGTTTCAAAAAGGCTTCTCTTGTTTTCTCTAGGAACTCCCTCTCTCTCACATCCCCCCATTTTTATAGTACTGCTAAAATGTGAACTCTGGTGCTTTGTGAAAACCTGGTTAGTAGGGAAAACTTCAGGCTTACCTCAGTATAACTACAAGGTTTTTCTGGAAGGTGTGAATAAACTGGAAAAATATCTAATTGTTTTTGTGTGCCAGAGAATGGGTTAAGGTGTAGTACTGTTGAGATTAAATCAAAGTGGCTACTTCAAGAAAAGTCTTGCAGACACATCTGTGTGTGTGTATTTTCAAAATTACAGTTAGCACCTTTGTAATAATTTGATTTAATCTAGGGAGGCTACATTTTCAAAGCCAGGTGCTAATGTTAATGCGCTTAGCACAGGTCACCCAACCTGCGTCACATCAACACTCACATTAACAGCTCCATTGTGTTTCCAAGGACAGGACATAAAGGTACCAGCTCTTGAACCAGAAATCTCTGGAAGACAAAAGTGTTTCTCAGAGAAATTACTTTTGAAGAATTTACATGTCCGCTGCAGTTTCCTTGGTGGAAATGCACAGACCCACAGTCAGTTCAGTCTACAGTTTGGGAGCAATTCTGGGTTTTGTGCTGGTACCCTGAAAGCAGCTGATGAGGCCACTGATATTTAATCATTCCTGCCCAGGAGACTCCTGTGTTCACAGATCTGTTGTGCTCTATTCTCATATTTCTTACACCTCTTGGTTAGAGCACAGCTCCCTGCTATTTCTGCTGGGGGTTCTTGGCACCAGGGAAATCCATGTGGTGTAGGAAGACTGCTCCACAACAGCAGCAATTTTTAAAGCATGCTTGATGCTTTATTAGGGTTTTTTTTTTTTGCATTGGCTTACAAATACTGATCAAAATTTGGGATCTCAATGTTATTAGGGTGCACTGTCATTAGGGGATAGATAGGGCTCTCTAGAACAGTGGTCTCAAATGTTTTGGTAGTGTACCCCTATCGCTAAAAAAATTTTGAGCATCATTCTCAATATATTTGTATTTTTTATTTATAAATTATATATATATCTAATGTCATCATGATATATTATGTACATTAGAAAACATAGACAAAATTAAAACTAAAGAAGGATGAGCTAAAGATAAAATTAATTAATTTATTTATTAATGGTACAGAACGTATTTTTTTTTTGTGCACCCCAGTGGATTATCTTTCATATCCCTTGAGTCCACACACCCTGTTTTCAAAACCAGTCATCTAGAAGAAGGACTAAAATTCAAGATGAAAAAACATGACGAAAATGAAGAAAAAAATATTACCCCTGGGCCTTAAAGTATCTCCTTAATGCAGGTGGTTAAAACTTTTAAAGCCTGGTCCAAGACTATGGAATTAATTCCCTCAGGAGCTGAGACAATTGCAAACATCATCATCCAAATGTAAACAAGGTTATTTAACCTGCCTTTATGACATAAATACATTGCAACATATACATTAAAGAGAAGCATCCAAATTATCAAAGCAAATCTCCTACAAACGTCTCCCCTGGGGCAGAGGAAGAGAGAACAAAGGAGGTGTTGCTTAATGCACTACTGGAAAGCAATTGGGTGTTGCTGCAATGGGGTGAGAACATGAACAGACTAGTGTCTGATAAAAACCCGAATCTGTTACTGCTTCCACTCAATTAAAAACGGCACCAGTGTGAATTAATGTTCATTTCAGGTCAACAGGCATTATATATCCGTTTTCTAATTGGGTACTGCTTTTTTTGGATTTTTCTATTGTTTTCTTCCTTCCACAGTGGCATCCTGACTGTAAAACCATGAGTAAATTACTATAAATCATGGACTCTAGCTGTGTCTGGCTGTAAAATAACCTAATTTCTTGAATTCACTTCATGAGGCTTTCTTGGGTAATATTTCAGTACAGCTGGATTGCTTTATTGGCACAGCTCTAAATATAGATCAACCTTTAAATTGCTTGCTTCCAAAATTGGTTCAAAAAAGTATTCTGAGTTGTAAATTGAGTTAATACACAGGACAATGAATCCCAACCTTCCTGGAGGCACAGTACTGTTTTACCTAAGGGTGACATTTATTTCATCTTTGATGCCTGGCCAACTCCCCCATAGTTGCTGCATGAGGTGGGATGAAGCTGGAATCAAGAATTTCTCTGCTCCTGAGTCCTTTGCACAAGGGAAAGTACGAGATAACACAGGTTGCATGCTCCCACCTCATTTTATACAATTCATTCAGCCAGGATCTGTTTTCCAGATGCATGTAGGAATGGGAAGAGACTAACTTCATACTTCATCCAATGCTTTCCTGATTATGACAAGAAAGCAGGCCAGGTTTTTGAAGTGATTAGGGCTAGCTAGAAACTTCTGTTCTACATTGGAAACTGTACTTTCTGGAAATAAAAAAAACAATGAAATTTTATAGTCAATGTTTTTAACTTAGTCATGACATCTCTATCATGACAGAAATGACATCTCTTACTGCAGCACAGGGGTTTCCCTCTCACTGCCCTGGCTGATATGTTATGAAAGATGCAGTTTGTCCTGCCAGTGGGAAAGAATGGGACAGCTTTACTGGAAACAACAAACTCTTTCTAGCTATGAAGCTAGATGGCAATGGAAAATGGAAATCTAATGCTGTGATAACTGGAAGAAAAGATTTTGTGCCTTGTTTCAATGTGACTTTCTACCCTGATGTTTCCTAATCAGAAGCTTTGGAATATGTGTCCTGTACCGAGAGGAGGTACCTTGAAACAGAACCCGTAAAAAGTTGAGTACAGCTATTGATATGTGTTTGAGTACAGAAGAACAACAATTGGTGAAAAATACAGACAACTTGTTTGACCAGTATAACAATAAATAAAACTGCAGTAGAATTTATGTCTGTTAATAGATTCAGAGAATCACAGAATGGTTTGTGCTGAAAGGACCTTAAATGTTGTCCAGCTCCACTCCCCCTGCCATGGTCAGGGACATCTTCCACTAGACCTGATTGCTCAAAGGCCCATCCAACCTGGCCTTGAATGCTTCCAGAAAATGGGAGTTCACAACTCCTCTGGGCAACCCCTTCAAGCACCTCACAGTGCTCTCATAAAGTGTTTAATGGTATCCAGCCCAGACCTCTTTCAGTCTAAAAATGCCACCTCTTGTCCTGTCGCTTGCAGATGCTGCTAAAGAGTATCTCACCAATTCTTTCTGTAAGCCACTTCTGGGTACTGAAAGGCCACGTTAAGGTCTCCCCAGAGCCTTCTCTTTTCCAGAGTGAGCAGCCCCAGCTCTTTCAGTCTGACTGCATAGGAGAGGTGCCCAGCCCTCTGATCATCTTTGTGGCCTCCTCTAAACCCACTTTAACAAATTTGGCCTTGCTTTTTGCTGAAGTCTTATCCTTGGTGATTACTAAGTGCTTTTTTCATGAAAGAAATGCAGGAATAGCAACTGTCTTTGGGATCATAAAACAGGATGAAAAGAAATAATGACACTTCCCAGTTTCCTGAAGGAAGTCTGAATTTAGCTTTATGTAGGACAAATCTACCTTGACAAGTTTTGCATAAACTTATCACTTAACTTTTCTCAGGTATTAAATGCTTCTGAAACTGATCTGAGTGTGAAATAGGGCATTTTAGTAACATTTCAATAATGTGGTGTGTAATAGCTCAGGAAGTATATTAGCAACTTGACTCTTGTCCACTCTTTTATAAATAATGCATGTTTTGTATCAAAGCCAATATTTTAAATCTACAACAGACATGGAAGGCACAAACAAATGTTCATGTGGGAAAACAAAAATGCAGGATTAACTCTGTTGGTATGAACTATTTGAATCTTGAATATATTAAACCTTATTTGTGAGCAACTGTTAACTTTGTAAGTAAAAGGTTAAAGCAAAAAATAAGCTGTGGTATGATGGCAAGTAGACTGAAAGATTTGTGATTAGAAAAAGTATGACTTTCTAGTACTTCTAGAAGCGTGCCTGAAGAAATCAGTGAATATTATTGAGAGTTACCATATTGCTCAAAGGGCTGTTACAGAAACATGTCTTCTTTTTTTTTTTTTTCTGAAATTCTTGGCCAAAACATCACCACTAGCCTTATTTGGTTATATTTCCCAATTTACAGATTTGCCTGTGAATTTTTCTACTCTTTCAAGTGAATTAGTTAATTGATGTTTGTGCCATGTTTTCAAGACAAAGCTACCTACAATGAGCTACAGTAACCCATGACTGCTCCTTAAAATCTAATCTATATATTTGAAATGAAAATTCTATTTTTCATAACTAGTGAAAATTCTATTTTTCATAACTAATCTGCAAATGAGCCACATAATAGTAGGATTTTACACAGTGCAAATGTTGCCTCAGACTTCTGTAGGTGTCATTGCTGAATGTTCCTGCAAATCTAATATCAATTTGGCCTTTACCCTCATCTTAAAAAAAAAGTCATATTGTCAAGTTATACTGTCAATAAAAAGCATACAAAGTTTCTCACTCTTGTTCCTTCATCTATCAGCAAAGGTGGTTTTGCAATTAAAAGCAGGAGGGTTTTGGCTGATGTGTGCAACCCAACAGACACAGATCAGGCTGAGTACCTTGACGTGCAGCTAAGCACAGCTGCTGTTGGAGCTGGAAGCACAGCACAGAATGTTCTGGTGTTACATGGCCTGGAGAGAGTGTTTAACCAGGTAGTGCTCATGGGGAGAAGATAGCTGCAGACCCCTTAGCTAGACCCTGCTCCTCTTCCCCTCCAAATATACAAATCCTTGGGCATTGCTGTTGATGATAATAAATAGCTCTTACTGTGGCCCTACTGTTATGCTCAGGAAAAATAAAATTGCAAATTTGAGTGTCCTGTTTCAACGATGCCTTCAAAGGCAGGAAATATGGGTAGATATTCATGTCACTGAAAACAGGCAAAGGCTTAAACAGACAATATCTCAGCTGCCCTTTGATCCCCCTGAATGTGAAGCACCTTCCTCACACAGCATGTGCACTCACAATGTTACTGTGATGTTATCACTCAATGTCCCACTCTGTATAATGGGTTATAGCACACATGCTGCTGTTTACACAGTTTACAGCAAGTTCTCAGCTCCATGTGCTTAAAAAGTGACTTTTGTTTTACTGTGGTACCCACATCTGACTTGCCAACCCTCCAGGCAGCAGCAGCAACCTGCTCCTGAGCTGGGAAGGTGCTCCTAGTGGCCTCCTCCAACGTTAGATGATGGAATTACATGGTTTGCCTGCAAGTTCTAAGGGTGGTGTTAACTCTGGCAAATTTTCACGACAGTGGAGCTGCACTTCTCTGAGGTCATGACCCTACACCAAAGCTGGGAATTAGCATGGACAAAAATCTCACAACCTGCATCTGATGTCTTCAGTCTGTCACATCACCAGGAAACCCATGTGACTTGCCTTCAGAGGTCAGGGATCACTGCTGACACATCCCCTTCCTGTCCTGGATGTCAGATTTAAATCCTTATCAGATACCAGGATAGTTACATGCAGGAACAGGTCTGGTTCCTGTCTGGATCCATGTAAGACAGCAGGGAGAATAGAGGTGTGATGAGCCTGCAGAGTGTGTCAGCAAAAACTGGTGCACTTGGAACCTCCTGCTTCTGCCCTGAGATCAGCAAAGGTAGACAAGATCTTGTCCTTTTTTTTTTTTTCTTTTTTTTTTTTTTTTTTTTCCAGTGGGCTCTTGCAAACTGCCTTCAGCAAAGCTGGCAAATAATGTTTTATCTGTGGCATCCAGCATCTGGTCTCCACTGGGGATATGTGGCCTGTGTGGTCACAAGCAGAATGCCACATCTCTCAAGAAGACTTTTGGCCATTGAATCAGACCATTTGTGAGTCAACTCCTTTTAGATGATACCACAGACTAGAAAAATTTCTGTATG
This sequence comes from Melospiza georgiana, assembly GCF_028018845.1. Taxonomy (NCBI): domain Eukaryota; kingdom Metazoa; phylum Chordata; class Aves; order Passeriformes; family Passerellidae; genus Melospiza; species Melospiza georgiana. The sequence goes on along the minus strand of NC_080430.1, from coordinate 125,996,704 downwards.
GAATTCTGCCTCAACATTCTTGTCCTAGAATTTCCTGCAAATAACATGGTGACCTTGGGTAGACAGAGCAGCTGGTTATAGACTTTGTGTGTCTTACTGCTCTGATTCTTTGTCTTCAGTCTTCTTGTTTCACATTCTGGCATCTGTGACACTCCTTAGCATTGACTGGTTCCTGTTTTTCATCTTTCTGACACCTTGGGCTGTTGAATGGAGCTGGAGAAAGTCCAGGCTTCACCCTGGTGCCTAATTCTTCAAATCAAATCCATCTTTGCAGGTTTGGTTTAGGCTTTTATTTTTGGTTAATGAAGATAGTGGTACTTATGTTGCTAACAATGATGTTTGCTGTCTTCATAAAATTGTTTTTGCCTTTCTTCCACTCCTTTCCAAGGTCTTTTGTTTTGTCTTCTGTTGTACACATGCATTTTGCTGCATTTTTAACTGTTTTTTTTTTTCTGTACTGTCTGATCTCTTGTTCTGTTTGCAACCTATGTCAAAGATTTTGCCCTTTATGTTTTGGTGAGTTGTCCTGGTCCCATATCCAGAAAAATTCTAATAAAGTCTTCAGCAGGGAGAGTAAATGTAACAGTCTCAGTGTGTCTCCAGCAAGGGATCCTTGCTAAAATATCTTAGGAAGAGGTTCCTGTGTCCCTGCTCCTCCAGGGATTGAGAGACTCCCCAGACACCTGCTCAGTTTTGTGGCCATCTCAGTGCAAATGCAAAAATGAACATGGCCATGTGTCTTGTGACATTTTCTTCAGCATGGACAAGTTCTTCTACACCTTTCCTATTTTCAGAGTCTTTCCATTGAAAAAACCCAACTTTATTTTTGAATGTGAACCTGAGTATTTTCTGCCCTGTCTTTATCTTCTTCACTCAGTGGGAAGGTGAGTTCTTCCTTTTTCCTATAATCTGTCATAGGCTGAACCATCATTGCACAGCCTTCCTTCCTTCCTTCCTTCCTTCCTTCCTTCCTTCCTTCCTTCCTTCCTTCCTTCCTTCCTTCCTTCCTTCCTTCCTTCCTTCCTTCCTTCCTTCCTTCCTTCCTTCCTTCCTTCCTTCCTTCCTTCCTTCCTTCCTTCCTTCCTTCCTTCCTTCCTTCCTTCCTTCCTTCCTTCCTTCCTTCCTTCCTTCCTTCCTTCCTTCCTTCCTTCCTTCCTTCCTTCCTTCCTTCCTTCCTTCCTCTTAGAACTTCACCATTTTCGGTCTTTCTTCAATGCCATTTATTCTCAGAAATCCCCCTGAGCCAGACTTTCTTTCAAAATATTTTGCTGATGTGGTTGCATTTTCTTTAGAGTACTTACTTGAATAATTTTCTCATTTATTCATATGTTTCTCAATTTTTCAGCTGTTACCATTTGTCATGGGCTGCTTATGTCCATCTTTCCCTTAGCTAGATAATGTCTTTTATTCATATTTCCCATCTTACCTTTCTAACTAGTCCATCTCCATGACCTGCTCTGATGAAGCTTTCTCTGTGTGGTTATGTTCCCTCTCTTTTCCTCTCTTCACAGACATTCCTGTGATATAACTCCAGATTTTCTTAAGGCTGTTTCATAGGCTGTTGGCACTTGAGTCTTCTTTTATTTTCTATCATTCACATGAGGTCTTCTACATATTTTTAGTTATTTTTCACAAAACATCTGGCTTCCCTAACCTCTGCATGCTATAACCTGTTTAAACAGTTAGGTCTTGCAGCACTACTATCCACAGCATACTTGCCCAGTGAATATCCTGCATTTGAAGTAAAATGTTTGCATGATTTGCAAAGGCTTTGACTTTGACACTTGTAAGCTGTGGTCCATTGTCTACCACTGCCATTATCAGTGTGCTATTTCTGGCAAATACCTTGACTATGACGTTGGTTATATGCTCATCAGCTGTGTCATGTTTCTGGATAGAAGAAATCATAACTTGGAGACAGCGAGTACATTTTTTCCACATGCAATCACAGACCAGACAGCCTCTCTGCAAACTGTGTGGCCAAAGTGGGGTCAGCCAGAGCAGGTACCGCTGGGGAACCCCCAGACTGGGCTCCAGCTGGGGCTGGTGCCTCCTCCCATCACAGCTCCCTGAGCCCAGGTCGTGGCCAAGGGACACATCTGCACACCTCAGTACAAATACTTTTCCTAGAACAGTAGTGTACACATCATTGGATTCTGGTCTTGGATTCTTGGCTCTAACACTTTTCAAGTCACACTTGGTAGTAGCAAAATTTTATCCATTTGCTATTCATCTCCTTCTTGTAAATTTGTGGTGTTTTTCCCCCATAACTTCTATACTTGTATTTAGTATTGTTTTTTCTTGTCCTCATGGGTTGTCTGGCTAGGGTGAATGATCCGCTCCTGACACCCAGGGTGTCCTAACTGGCATGTGAGACATCCACATACACTGATGGATAAAGCACAGGGTCTACAGGACAGACATGCCCTATGGGAGAGTACATGCGTGTGGAATTCACATACTCTTGGAACAGAGAGAGACATAATTCTCTGTCCCAGGATTTTTCCTGGGGAAGGCAGTGAGGAAGCTCAAAGAGAGAAGAGAAAACAATTCTTATCTCTATTTGCTGCTCCTGTTGTTTGGCACTTGTGGAATGTGTTATGGAGATGTTTACTGAAGAGTGATTTGTTAATTGGACACTGGTGATGGTTGTTTGATTGATTGACCAATTAGGTCAAAGCTGTGTTGTGGCTGACTTGAAAGGGTCTCAGGTTTTCTTTAGTATAGTTTTAGTATTAGTATATAGTGTAATATAGTATAGCTCAATAAACCAATTGTTCAGCCTTCTGAATCATGGAGTCAGAGCATGTTATTCCCTGGCTGGAGGATGTCCTGCATCGATAGATGGGGTCAGACAGAACTCTGTAGGACACTCTGAGGGAAATAAATTACTTATTTATGCAACTGAATGGAGCCCCTATTACTAAACTCATGTTTTTCAACCCTTCCCACTTGCTGAAATGACTACAAGCATTTATTTCCCAAAATAACTGCTCCCCACAGTCTGTATTGGTGGTCTACAGCAGCACACCTGGATTTTCTTCACAAAGTCTGGATGGTAACTGCAGATACCAGAACAACCTGCCTGAAGTTTTTACAGGAAATAATTTTAGTCTTGTAAATCCAGCAGCTGTGGGGAGCTGGGTACTGCTGATCTGAGCCTGTTTCTAGGCTGCAGGCAAGTCTTTATGCTTATCTTCTGGCAAAACAATCTTCTTGCCTTGTGAAGCCTCTCCCTGAGCTTTCACTTTTGCTCTAGCTTCATATGCTGTGTATCAATCTGTGGTTTGCTAATTTAAACTGCTGTTTGTTTATCTCCTTTGTCCTTCAGAATTTGCTTTGGGTCTTTTCCCAGGCAGCAGAGTACACACGCCTGCTTTGTAGAGGAAAAAAATTTAAACCCAGGTTTAAGTCAAGAGCTTATTTTTGGTCTTGATTCTCTCCTTCATATTGCTACAGATGACACATCTTCTGAGGGCACTGAACCAAGAAGTAGTTAATCTGTGGTAAGTGGCCCTAAAGTGTTGATTCTTCTATGCTTATATGTGTGTGTGTATAAATACCTTAAAGAAATATATTATATATAAAATATGTATTTTTATCCCAAAGTCAGTATTTGTAGGCCTACATATATTTAGGGTATGTCATGTCAACACCTTCTCTCCCTACATCTGCATTGCAGGTCTATTCTCTCTCCTTTCTGTCTGCCATCCCACAGGAGGTGGGCCCTGAAGGACTCTCCTGCTCACCTCTCTCACACACTAGGGGATGGGTGGGAGATCACAGAATCTCACAATCACTTGTGTTGGAAGGCGCCCAAGGCACCATCTATTTCCAACCCCTGCCATGTGCAGGGACACCTTCCACTAGACCAGGCTGCTCAGAGCCCAGTCCAACCTGTTCTTGAACACTTCCAGGGGTGGGGCATCCATAATTTCTCTGGGCAACAGTTCCAGTGCCTCACCACCCTCACAGTAAAGAATTTCTTCCTATCTCTAATCTAAACCTACTCCCTTTTAGCCTGAATCCATTCCCCCTGTCTTGTCACTACATACTTTTTTTAAATTGTTGATGGCCAAAGCTCAGCCTGACTTAGGACAGGCTTGAAAAGTCCTCACTAGTCTGGTAAAAAAAAGGCAAAACAAGAAAGTGTGGTGAGCTGTGATGGCCTTTGGTTCCTCATTTCCCTGTATGGCAGGTGTCTGTCCCAGCCCTGCCTGGGAATGAGGGATCACATGGGATGTTACAGCAGTGTCTGCTGTCAAACACCTTTGCTGAGGAAATACAGTGCTGATGGGCTGACAAGAATGACTCAATAAGAATCTGTTTACCTAAGCCTGAAGTTAAAGCTGGGCTTTCAACATAAATCAGCTGATTCAAAAGCTTTTAGCATATTTGTGTCAGAAGGGCTGCTGTAGCCAAAAAGAAAAAAAAAAAGTTTGCCTGATCAGCTTCACCTTCTGTAAATAGAAGAGGTCACTAGTTGTATAATTAGATCTGAATGCAGCATGTAATAATAATAAATCTAAAGGAATAATACATATTTAGTCTAAATCTCTGCTTAGAGAGAAGTTTAAGTCACACTTCACAAGGTTTTCTTATCTGGAGTGAATGGCAACAGAGGACAGAGGGATTCCTTTACCACCAGCAGACACACATTCTTGTGTACAAAACAGGTGCTGCTCAGAGTTCCTGTAAATAAAGGAGTTTCATGATATTTGTCACCGGAAAAACATAAGGCCCTCGAGTGTGATTTTCCCCTGTAGTATCAGGAGAGTGAGAGTTATCCAACCCCACCTCCCTGTGCCACAGCCTCAGCTGTGACAGTGTTTTGAAGAGAAATGATGCCAAATTCATTCCCTCAGTAGCAGCAGCCATTTTGCTGCTCAGAGCTGTTTTAGTGAGTTACAATTTGAGGTCCAGCATATCCAGCCTCCTGCTGTGCTGCCCTTCTCTTGCCATGAAATACATGCTGAGCTGCTGAGGGTGAAACTCTGGTCTTCTGCATTCTTGCAGTTTTTAAAGCGGAAAGATGTGAACTGTCCTGGCTGAGATCTTGAGGTAATCTTCCACTACAGCTCCCTTCAGCAAACTGTACAGTTTTAACACCAAATAGCTAACAGAGTGGTGGTTAACAGGGCTGTAAAAATGCTCTGTGTGTTGTAAAGGCAATATGGAATTTGAGACCTTTTCTTATGAAGACCCTCAGCCAACTGTTATCTTATGGAAAAATATCAGTGGCAACCATTGAGGCTGAGCAAAACCATCCCAGGGGGTCCCTGGGGTGCTGGCTCCCCAGGCTGGTGGCAGCTCCCCGTGGCTCCCCAGGCTGGTAGCATCTCCCCAGGTCCCCATGGCTCCCCAGGCTGGTGGTAGCTCCCCTTGGCTCCCCATGGCTGGTGCCACCCTGGCCAGAAGAGAGGAGGCTGAAGAGAGGAGCTCAGCCTCTGCAGCAGGTCTGGTGAGAAGGAGTCACAAGGCCATACATTACTGCTTTGCTCAGAAGATGACAGCAGAGCCTGGAACATTTCAATTTCTCTTTATGTACACAGGGCATGAGCGTGAGGCACAGACAAAATGGTCTTTATAAGGCAACGGTTCTGGGGTGTCTGGGGCAGCAGCAGGGATGATCTGTGCTCCGCTGCAGCACAGCCATGGCTGGCTGGAGGAGCCTGGGGATCCCCAGCACCCATTTATCCCCTAGCTGAAATGGGGCTGGCTGCACTGGGAGCCTGTGCAGAGGCACTGGAGCAAGGTGGGACTGTTTGAGTGCTGGGGGAGCCCAGGGTCCTGCAGATCAGCATCCTGGCAGCCACGGTGCAGAAGGAGCCAAGACTGGATTGTGGCTGAGGGAGGGTGAGAGAAAAGTAGTTTGCAACCTAAATTCTTGGCAGCAGCAGAAGCTGAATGAAATGCTGTCAGTGTTGTTACAGTGGTGGTCTCTGAGCTGTGCAGAAGCCAGGATCCCACTGCATTTGGAGCTAAAGCCTTCCCACATGACTGGCATGCTCTCTTCTGCCCTTAGCCTGTGCTGTGGCCACTTATACAGAGGGACAGTACAGGGCTCTGCTGGAACCATTTTTTGTCCCTGACAGGTTTGGATTGCTCTCAGCAACCAGAGGCTACAGTCTTTACTCAAAGCTATTTGGTATTAGTCACCCTCAAAGTTCGCTGTCCTTATTGTGTGGCTATGGTTGCTCTGTATGCATCTGTGCTCTGGAGCTGCCCCCCTCCTCTTGCATGTCCTGAGGATTTTCTGGCATGCAGAGTCCAGAGCTACAGACTACCTAGGGGTTTTTTTCCAGAAGATAATGTGTGCTTTGAAAGGAAATCCACCTTAGACCAAAACAGACATTTTTACTGAATTTCAGGCTGTCTTAGAAGTCTACAAAAGACAGAAGAATGTTACAGAGAGAATTTAGTACACATTCAAGTCCAACAAACAATTCAAGATCTGTAAGCAGTGGGAACTATATATACAAGATTCACTTATTATGTTTCAGCTCTCTGAGGCAATGCAATGTATCTGCAGCTAAATCTGAAGTTTTGTATCTTCCTCATGTTGAGAGGCTGAATGCATCATAGCACTATTCTGCCAGGCATGTTTTGGATGATAAAAGCAGCATATGAAACCTGGGAAGTGCCACAGGAGTGCTTGACCTCAGACAGCGCAGTTACATGGACAGAGAGGTGTTAGAGCTGGTGTCTGTAGAGCCAGGGAAGGACTCTGTGTTTGGAGACATCCCCATCAATCAGCAATAGCTGAGTCAGATGTGGCAGATGTGAAGTGGCTGGATGCATTCAGTGTGTGGCCCTCATGACTGGCAAATGGTGGGAAAGATTCTCCATGGGATCACAGAATAAACTGAGCTGGAAGGGACCCCCAAGGGTTACCAAGCCCAGCTCCTGGCCCTGCACATGACACCCTGTGCCTGAGAGCACTGTCCAAACACTTCTTGAACTCTGCCAGGTTTGGTGCTGTGACCACTTCCCTGGGGAGCCTGTTCAGTGTCCAAACACCCTCTGGGGGAAGAATTTCTTTCTAATACCCAACCTAAACCTCCCCTGACACAGCTTCAGGCCATTCCCTCGGGTCCTGTCACTGGCCACCACAGAGAAGAGATCAGTGCCTGCCCCTCCTTTTGCCCTCCCAAGGAAGTTGCAGATTGCAGTGAGCTCTCCCCTCAGTCTCCTCCTGGCTGAACAGCCCAAGTGACCTCAGCACCTCCTCATTTGGCTTCCTTTGGACACTCTCCAATAGCCTCATATTGCTATGTTGTGGTGCCCAAAATGCACACAATATTCAGGGTGAGGCCACACCAGAGCAGAGCAGGACAATCCCCTCTGTTGCCCTGCTGGTGATGCTGTGCCTGATGCACACAGGACACAGGTTCCAGAACTCATTGAGGAAAACATAAAAGTCCATTAACACCACTGTCACTGTCATTTTCTGGCCTTGTCTGAGCTCCCTGTCCATTGGTTGTTCACATTTCCTACTGTAGATTACATGTTCTTTAATGAGATTCAAATGCATGTGCTGGGCAGTAAAACACCCAAACTGGAAACCTAACTGCTCTCCAGGTCAGAAAATTAAACTTCCCCTCTTGAGAAACAGGTCAGATTCAGCAGTGTTAGATCTGTACAGGTTCCCAAAGGACTGAAAACATAAACCACTTGTCTTTTGTCACGGGACTTTGTAGAGATTCTGAGAATGGCTCGAGAAAGTTCAGCTTCTGTGAGAGGGAGTCTGGGGTGTTTCATTACTGGGAGTGAATGATTCTGCATTTACTCAGCCTGGTTTTATGATTAACTTCAGCAGAGTTAATCCTGATCTGCTCCTCCACAGGTAACAGCAGAAGGAAGGATTTTTGCAACACTTGAGACTAACAAAATGCTCCTGAACGGATTAATAGATGTGAGTTAATACTGAGCAGCTAAGGGTTTGTACATGTACACACAGCAATGCTTCCTACCTCATTACATGGAAAAGTAAATATTATTCCCATTTTTCTGGTTAGAAGATGGACACAAAGAGATCCAGTAACCTGCTGAAGGTGAAGGTGGCAATTGCTGGAAGAGCTCGAAATTAGATTTTACTTCTTGTGATTTCTGAGTTCACTGCACATAGAGACATGGAGAGTATATCAGGACATGGATCTGCTCTGGTTAAGGGTGTGGATAACCACCCACTAACAGCCCTAATTCAGGTTGCTGTGAACTCAGGACTGTGCTTCTGTTGAATTACCCAGTAATGTTAATGCCATCTGGACAAGGACAGATTTCACCTGATTAGGAAAAAAAAAAAAAAAAAAAAAAAAAGAAGAAAAAAAAAAGAAAAGAAAAGAAAAGGAAGCCTTTAGGGACAAAACTGCTCTTTCAAACCTCTTTTGAGCATACTTGAACTGGCAGAAGGATTTTGCACCACTTCAACACCTTTTGTCAGATAGCTGTGAGGCATTTCAGCTGGCATCAGGAGCCCTCCCAGAGGAAATGGCACCCCATGGAGTCACTGCTGGGTGTGACAGCCCTGGAAGCCAAGGAGCAATCAAACGCCAAGCCCATCTGATGGTTCTTTCCATCTGTTTCTCTAGCAGCGTGCAGCAGGAAACTTGCCACCATTTCAAGGGAAGCAAATTTGTGTGATCCTCTCTGTGTCTGAGTGTCCCTGCCATCGCCTTCCTCCAGCCCTCTGCCTGCTCTGAGCACACTTGATACAAGGATATACGGCTCAGTACAAAATTATTTTCCTGCATAACCCAGCATAAATAAATTACCAGGAAGAGGAGAGAACTGAATTTGAGTGGGCATGAGATCCTTCCTAGTGACTTCTGATGGTTGAATCAAACAGGAGAGCTTGGTGGAGAGCACAAAGCTGACAACCATGTGTACTATGAACTAAGATTTTATCTCTAAAAGACAGCCAGAAAAAAACCCCAAAATCTTCAACATAAAGGACTCATTAGTACGCTACAAATGGAACCTGCTGGGGAAGAAATGAGGTAATGAATGTAATGAAGAGTGGATTAAAGGTCTACATTGTTTTTCATTTGTTTTTATCAATATTTGGTTTTTATGATGCTGTGATTATGTTTTTTTTTTCCAAGCTGCTCCATGGATCTTAGGTTATAGATTGTCATATCCCCACAAATTTTGAGATAGGAAGGTGCTTAGAGAGACCGACTATATGTACTTAATTATAAGTCAAATTAGCTAACATATTTACTCAGGGAATGAAGTGTTAAGGAATGTCTTTACTGATGAAAATCACATATTGTCAGCTGACTATGTGTTCCTTCTCCAAGCATAAAGTATTGCATTTTTTTAAGGTAGAACAAAACCACTCAGAGTGTATTTTGAAGAGGAAAAAACTGAAGTTTGAGAGAGATATTTTAGGTTACCTCCTTCACTCAGCACACATGCTCCTATTTTAGTTTTTCCAGGAATAAAATGATACTGGAGACACCAATCCTTCTTTCATTCTTCAACTCCTAAGCAGAACAAAGTGGACAGACTAACCATGGATATGGCCCCACTGCCTAATTACAGTGTGCCAGTAGCAACACCTACAGCAGGAGTTTTCTGATGTTTGCATGTGGCAGAAGGAGAACCAGAGCAGCCTCTGCAATGACACAGCTTTTGTCTTGATCCAGGGCTCTGCAAACTCTCCATGGCTTTGAGGGTGTAGCTTTCCTTCTTCTTCGTAGTTGCTGTCAGCCTTTAATCTCAGTTCAATATACAATATACAAGGTTCAGAGCTGGAAATGCTGCTGATATTTCAGTGGGGAGAGCTACTATGGATGGGGAGGAAGAGAGGGAGAAAGGAAGCAAGGAAGTGAGAAATTAGAGGAGTGGCAGAGGAAGGGTAGGAGGATAATAACTGGTTCAGTGTTATTAGATTACAAAGACAAGTGCTTAGACAAGGAAATAATTTTACTGCTTGTGCCACTGTAATTATTTCTCCTTTGTGCATGCTCAGGATGGTGCTGATTTTAATGTCACAACCACAATTAAAGCAAATAACTCATGTTCTCACTGATAGGGCAGCATAAAATGAATTTAAAGAGAACAAAACTGCAATTGGACAGATCTATTATTTCCCGACTTCTAAGTGCCTGAATTTACCATCCAGGCATCAGTAGTTTTAAATAGCTTGAGTTTACTGAGTCAATGCAGCTTACAAAGCTCTTGGGATCAGAAGAAGGCAGAGAAGCCTCTCAAGTACCGTGCTGGGAGGCTTCACAGCCAAAGCAGTGACAGCTGGAGGTGGGAATTGGAGGCTGCTGTCAGGTTTTAAAAGATTGATGTGTTTGCAGAGCAGGACATCATGTCAGTGGCAGAAAAGAAGCAATCTTTTATCCCACAGCAAGAAGTCTGATGCAGGAAGCAGCACCTGAACATCAGTTCTGCTTTGCCATAAGCATAAAGCAGCCCAGCTCCCAGGCTGTCACAGGGATCCCTCTGACCAGCTTCCACTGGTCCCACAGGTTTCAGCTGCTGCCTGGCTTCCAAAGATCATGAGTGTGTTCCCCAGATGGAACTGGTTATTGAGCTGCTTGAAGCTCTTCTCTGACAGGAGGTTCAGCCTGTGGACTGCACAGCCCCTGACTCCTGTGCTTTCAAGGACAGGAGCTGAGTGAGTTTCAGCTGTGCTCTTCCTGGCACCTCTCCTTGGAGGAGGCTCTGTGGACGTGATCCCAGATGGATGAAGGGCCATAACTTGTTCCTGAGTTCTGTATGTCTGTGAAGGAAGCAAGGAGCACAGCCAAGCAGGCTGAGCTGCTGCTGGGGTATCGCAGCCCCTGTGCTGTGCTGTCACAGGGAGAGGCAGTGCCTGAGCCGGATTGCTGTGCAGTGATTGCACAGAGCAATGTGTCACAGGGACTGGATTGCTGCCCAGGGCCGAGTGCTTCAAAGTATGATGAAGTGGCTTCCATATCCCACCTCTTGTTTTTCTCCTGCCCACAGAACCTTTCTTACAGGACTTGCCAAAAGGAGAAGACAGTTTCCTTTCCTGCACTTAAAAGGCATATGGGCTCCAGCGTGAGCAGAAGAAGAAACTTAGCTAAAACAGTGTTTTCTTATTCACTGTGTCATTCCTGAAATTTGGTCTTGCAATGTGTTTGTAGGGACAGCACTGCTGTTCCATGAAGCATTAATGCATTCAAGTAGCTTTGAGGAGAAAGGCTGGGCCTTAAGGTCAAATGCATTCTAGAGTTAGGGCCAGCATTGAGGAAACCACCAAGGCCCTAGAGAGAAAGCAAACACATTGTGTAAATAAATGGGTGAGGCTTATCAGTGCAGAGAAATACCTGATGGGGGAATATAACAAGGACCAATAATGTGACATGAAAGATAGTAATATGTCTAATATTCACATCATAACATGATGACATGTTGTATTATGACATAAAACAATAAAAATACATAAGAACAAATAGCAGAGTTAGGCTCTCATGAGTAATATCCAGTGAAAGGGCAAGAGGAAGAAGGCACAAATTGAAATACAAAAAAACTCTATTTAAATATAATAAAGAACTTTCTTTACTGTTCAAACCCTGGTACAGGCTGCCAAGAGAGGTCTGTAGTCTTTCCTTGGAGGTGTTCAAACCCCACAGAGACATTGTGCTAGGAAACCACTTCCTAGCAGGGGATTGGAATGGAAGACCTCTGTGATTCTGTGCCTCTGTGAAATCCACTTAGAAGGCAGGTGAATGTGGCAGCCTTAGCAGCACTGTCCCCAGTAGCAGCTAAATCATCACACTGAGAGTCTAGCAGCCACAGGCTGAATGCTGAAAGGATCAATGCACCCTGGAAATCCTGCATTAGTGATGTGATATAGTGCATTCTTTAAATAGCTTGTGAAGAATTGTGCTAAACAACAGGTCAAAGATCTCTTCTGTCCCTGTACTGTGGCATTTGCTCACTAGTAAGTGACACAGAAAAATAATAGCTCTGGATACTGATCAAAACATCATTAGGCAGAAGTGGAAATCCATGCTTTGGCCACAGTCCTGGCCTTCAGTATCTGTACACACAGCTATGATTCCTGCTTAGCCTTTCATGAAATACAAGCAGTGCAAACAGCAGAAAATGCTTTTTAAACAAATACTGCTATGGAATATTGTGCTTAAAATATTACATGAGCATTGTCACAGTGACTTCTTGGGCACAGCTCAGTGGAAATTGTGCAGTGTTTCAGTGCCTGCAGTTTGTGAGACAGAATCATCATTAGTTAAGGAACCTTGAACTTTTGGGGTAATTTTTAATGATGTGTTTCAATGATAGTAATTTTTGTGGAGCATGCATATATGAATAAAATCTGTATATCCTCTTTTTTCACACTGTTTTTTCAGGCTGAAGATCTTCTTTCTTGTAATTTTTCAATGAAGTTTAAATTCCTTTCTGTATCTTGTCTCACACTAGCATCATTCCTTAGGTACCAGAGAATCCTGTGAAATCTGATCCTGTTGGCTTTAATCTTTGGCTGGCCATTTATGTACTGAATGGACAGGCAGGGCAACTACAAACAAAGGCTGAGATCATGACGGGGAAGCAAGAAGAGGCAGAAATTTGCAGGTTTTTCCTCTTTTTTTAATCCACTTTTTTTTTTTTTTCAAGACTTTTTACATTTAAAACCTTGACTTTTGTGTGGTTTAGTTCCTTGACATTGGAAGTAGCAAAGAGCTCAATTGCTAATTCTGGATGTTATACAACAGCATTAATAGTATGTTAATACTTGTTTATAATAGAAAACCTTTCATTGACAGCAAACATCTTTATGTTGAGCCACACAGTGACTGTTGTGAATATATTTACTTCAGTCTTTCCATTAGTCTTTGATGCTAATCTAGCATAATTGTCAGATATTAACCATAGTGTTAAAATAGATTACTGAGACAAAGTCCATTAAAATAATCAATGTTTGATCTTAGACAAAAGAAACTTCAGCTGCCAGCACTTGGAGGTGAGAGGCTGAGCTCCCTGAGCACAGGGACACTTGAATTGTATCATTAGCCTTTATGGACTGTTCTTGTTTGTTGTGTGCTGCAAGGGCCCATTTCCACTCTGGTATCCGTGCTGGTTTGGAGGAGCTCCAGCATCCCCATGAGCTCAGGGCCCCTGCAGGAGCTGGCACCTGTGGCTAAAGCACTGACCTGGGAGCTGGAAAAGCAGGGGCAGATCTCCTTCTCTACCTCAGATTTCCTGTGTGAATTCTCTGTACAGCCCAGTTCAGAAAAGCTGTCAGGTGCCTGATGTGCAGCCCAGGTGGAGTTTGGCTCCCTGGCTGCAAGTGACAGCAAACCTGCTTTGTCCCACAGAATCTGCTCTTCTGGGACACCTGAAGGAGTTCTTACCTGTAAAATTTCTTAGGTGTGCTCTTTGCCTAGCCTATGCTGGGCACGTTGTTGCTATTTTATTTCCATCTTTGGTCTCATGAACTGCACATCCCTGCCCTTCAAAGGGACTGTTCTGATAGATGATTGTGCCTAACTCAGGCCATTCACAGACAGCAGCAAGGACACTTCAGAATGTATCCTTATGCAGGGCTGCTGGTGGTAGTAAAGCCAGTAGTGAAAACCAGTTGCGCTTTCTTTATATGAAAGCCAGCAGTGCTTTCTTTATATGAAATATTTTTTTCTACAATCCTTAACCCTTCTCCCACAGGGTAGAAGACTACAAACATGAAGCATTATGGCAAAAGCTTTTGTTTCCATGACTTGGTCAGAATTAAAGTCTTGCTTGTTTAAACTTCCAGCACCAGATATCCCCACTAGCTTTGCTTCATGAGTTGTACCATTACACCTGCCAGACATCACTCAGACCACTTTCCAGCTATCTATTTGATTTTTGGCAGGAATTCTGATATTGGATGTAGCAGAGGTCCATATGCAGGAGCCCCATGTCTGTGCAGACAGTACCTGCAGAGGAGGCCTCTGCTCCTGCAGCAATCTCCTCCAGGGACAGCTGGATTTCCCAAATCCCTCCAAAGTGTCCTGGTGGCAGTCCTGATGGTACATCTGCACTGCAAACTGCTGAAACCTTTTCACCACAGATCTGTGTGGTAAGACTGCAAGCAATATCCCTGTCAGACAATTTCAGCAGTTACAGAGAGAGAAAGCCTGGAGGAGAATGTGCTATTTCAAATGCATTCATATATATTTATTTTCTAATTTGCTAAGGTTTAAGATTATGCAGATATACACCAGTGGTTTAGCCTGGAGTTAAGGCAGCAATGGAGTGTGTGCAAGCATAAAAGGGTGTGTTGTTCTGGCTTCTCGTTTAGAACAGTTATTAAGGTTTGAAGGTTGTTTTTTTTTTATTTTCCTGAAACACACGCAGCAAGAAGAATAAAACCTGACACAATGCTATATAGAGCTGATTTTAAATGGTCATTTGAGAAGCTAGTGCTGTCCTCTGACTGCTCTCACTGAATGCTTGAGCAGACAGCTGAGACCCCGTGGCTCTCACCCATCACTGCTGCAAAGCCCTGCCAGCTGAATGGCCACTGGAGCTGAGAAGCCAAAAGATTGCTCTGAACTGCCATCACTGTGACAGGGAGGAGACACTTTGAAAATGAGACTAATGGTCTTCAACTGTGTCACCAATATTTGTATTTACATTCAGACACTGTAGAGTAACACCTATGTCCTTGCACATGGAAGTTCTCCTAGCTGGCAGAAAATCCTGGAACAGACTGGACATTAAACAGCATCTTACATCAATGAGTAACCAATTAAATTATCATCCTAAGGGCTTAAAGTTGGTGGCCCAGCTCTCAGGCTTCGTCAATAATTTCAAATTCTGTGGGAGATGTAACTGCTGCACACTGAGTGCCGCAGAGCTGGGAGGTTGTGAACTCCACCCACTGGTGACCTACATTTGGGCTGTCTAGTCAGCCTCTTCCCAAGAGCTGCTTACCTCAAGCATCCACCAGCAAATTACTGAGCCTCCATCCAACACTCCTAACCACACACAAACCAGCTCAGTTCAGGGGAGTCTTGCCAAAATAAGCACATTCTCATTGGAATAGCTGTCTGAAGGCAAAGGCAGTTAAATATTTCTCTGGAAGATGTTTTTGTCTTGCTGGAAGGTAAAAGGTCCTCGTTCCCATGTTGATGTACTTCCAAACTCCATCATTTTCATGCAGAAATCCTTGTTCTGGGATACACATTGAAAAGTTTGACCTTTGGGTCTCTTTTTTCCCTTACACAGAACCAGGAGGAGCGAAGGCATCTTTGAAGGATCACGACCATGGAAAACCAAGTTCAGCATGCCTGAATTAAAGGAAAACAAAGCCCAGTGCACTCCCTACTTCAGACCAGTGTATTATAATTGCCCCTTGCCTATGCTGGGCTTCACTCCCACCCAAAAGCTTTGTCCACACCTGAGGAGGCATCAGGTTTGGAGTGAAGATGGCCACAGCTGCTCCCTTGGTCCTGTCAGTGTAGGCAGGCTGGCATTGCTTGTCTGGCTGCTAAATCCCTCACAGCTCCACATGGGATGTCTTACAAATCTTTTGGAATTAACTAATGTGCAGATTTGCAAACTACTCATATGAACCTGTGCCCCTGCTTGCAGTGTGTCTTTTCAGTGCCATGGCAGGCAACTGACTGCCCAAAGTCCTGAGATTTGGGGGAGCAGAATGGGAATGGGCTCCACTCAGGGATGCTGGACATCCCGAGTGTGCAGTGGATGGATGGGGGGTGTGGGTATTGCAGCATGTGACATTTCTGTACTTTCTGCTCTCTGTCTAAGGGTTCAGTGAAGAATGACCAGGGTGTGCAGTTATTTTCAAGGGTAGGTGGAGGGGGCAAGTGGATATCCTGGTGCCTGGTGGTCCCTGGAGAATGAGTAAAGCGAGACACAGTTCTGTGGAGGTGGTAAAATGTACTGGAGGCTGGGAGAGAGGGGCTGTAACCAGGACACTCTGGAGGACAGAGGTGTGGATTTAACCTGGGATTATTTCAGGAGAACAAGAGAGCTGAAGGAGCTTTTTCATCCAAAACAGGAGAGCACTGTTCCACTGATGGCAGGTGAGAAGATCTTCAGGTCTTTCTGTGCTTGGTTCCCTGTGAGATGCCAGCGTTCCTGTGCCTGGCTGCTCAGGAGGCAGCAAGGGAGTGGCTGGAGGCACAGGCACGTGGCTTCCTCCCAGCTTCAGCTCTGCCCAAGACAAGGAAACCCTCAAGATGAGATAAGGCAGCTCTGATAGGGAGCTTGCGTGGTTTCAGATTTTCCTTTTCCTCCACAAGATAAACAAAAGAAAGGAAAGCCTTGAGAAAAAAAAAAAGTATGGGGTTGAAGAATACCACTAAGAGTTACTATTTTCATTCTTTTGCCATTAAAAGTAAAGTTTTGCTTCTTTGAGAGAACACCAATTGTTTAATTTACCCCAAAAAGGAAATGGATTTTCTGTTCTTTTATAAAAACCGAATGTGCTGACGTTTTCCATCCTGAACTAGAATTAAAACAGATGCAGTGAGAAAATTTAGAGTATTTTATTCATCAAAGAACTGAGACTGCTTTGAGGGAGGCGTTGAGGGAGGCTGTAGTTTCATGTTACATTTTCTTTGTGATCACTGCAGCGCTGGGTGTGTTTTGTTTTGAATTTTTTTTTTTGGAGATTTTTTAAGCCAGTGAGAAGATGGGCTCACTGATCCAGTTGGCCAGGCACAGTCACTGCTGGCACAGCTGCCAGGGCAGCGGTGGGGGGACAGACAGACAGGCCTGTCAGGCTTTGCCAGAGAATAAAATACAACATAAAACCATAACATGGCATGTTTTTCATAAGTGAAGTGCAGTCCTTTCTAGAATTAACTATGGTTAATTCTATTAACCGTATATATAACAATTAACTATATAACTCCTAACTGTGGTTAACAGTATTCATTGGCAGCGTACAAAAGCAGAGGTTGGGACGAGAGGAGGAAGGAAGAGACCCAGGTTTGTTATCTGGCTGCATTGATGCTCACTGTTTTGGGTTGGACTACTTGTTTTAGTAAATGCTCCCACAAGTTCAGCTCTAGAAAATAGAGCTGTTTTGTTCCTTGAGATAACTGCTCTTTGTCTTGGGATGCAGAGACTTCAGGGTCCTATGACATTTTAGGAACTGTCTTAAATTGGCCTTAAATCTGTATTTGCACTCATAGGAGAGACTGGCCTGAAACAATGTTTCTTTATGCAGATGGACTTCACTTCTATCCAAAACAATCCAAGTCAGGTAGCTGAAATAATTTGTGCCGTGACTGTTGATACAGTAAAAGTCCACGGATTAATGTTGCATGGCCTCTGTTTGAATAGGCAGGAGAACAGGTTTCCTGCATGCATCAGTTCATTAAGGGACAAATTATAAAGGCAACTGAGCATGAATTACTGTAAGGCTGAATTCCTGTCATCTGAGTCACCCAGAGAAAGAGGAATTCAAGGAGTCCTTGTGCAAACACTCACTTAGCCAGGGTCTGAGGGCTGCCTGGCAGGGGGCAAGGCAGCTGGGACTGGCCAAGGGGTGAGGACACCCATCTTTGGGCACTGATGTGGCCTCAGAGACTCTGAAAAAGCTGGAGCACCCAGGGGTGCTCTCAGAGTCCCACAGTGGAAATGATTTATCAAGAGGAAACATCAAGATCAAGGACACACCACAAGTCAGTGGTGATCAGCTGAATGTTCTGTGTTAACCCACGTTCATAAAAAAAGGTTTAGAGACACAAACCTACCAAAAAAATCACCATGATCATATTCTTGCCCTAAGAATTGAAAGAAATTACAAAGCATTTTCTATCTATCTATCTATCTATCTATCTATCTATCTATCTATCTATCTATCTATCTATCTGTCTATCTCTGAGTTCTGATATAAATTAAGTTTATTATTTTGCTTCCATTTTGAAATACAAATTCTTGTAAGAGAAAAATGACTGGCCTGCATTTGCAGAGAAGGCAATTCCTCAATTAATAGCTGCATATTTGTCTTGCATGTTTCCCTTTGAAATCTGAGGGCTGTAAATAACTGAAGAAGTAGATCTATCCTGACAAGAATGTTTGCAGGAAGTGTAACAGCACAAATCTACAGTAGAAATCTGATTCTTAGTGTAAAGGCTCAGGTAGAAGAATACTGAAATGGTGTGTGACCTGTTGGTCAATCAATATATTAATTCTCAGATTTGCAGTGCTATCAAAACTTTTTCATTACTTGCTGACTTGTAGAAATATTACATTAGTAATTTTATATGAATTAGTTGAGGAAATAGGTATAATTATATATTAATTTTTTAAAAACTTTAATCCTGATGAGCCTACTTTTTTATGGAAGATAATCAAACTGGAATTAGTCTAGGGCAAAATAAAAAAAAAAAAGGAGAGAGTAACAAATAGCAATCAAAATCTGAAACATTTCCAGCATTTCAAAGATATTTTACCCACCTAAAGGAGCTGAAAGGAATAGAGGAGTACACATACAATGTTCCCACTGCATTTTGATTATTTATTGGTATTTTAAAGCTAATCAGAAATTACAAAGAAGAGGAATTTAAAAATCTGATCTGAGAAAATTAAGATTAATATGCCATTGATAATGAGCTTTAACAGAACATTATATACACAACTATTAAAGAACTAGCATTTGCAATCTAGTGCATGCTGTAGGGAATCTGTGTGTGAGAATTTGTTTGCACACATACACATATATATGCACAAGTGTTTGTGAAAAAGAGAATATGCACAAGTTGTGGTGGAAAAAGTTTTTAAAAGGCAAAACCCAGAAGTGCAAATTATGCAGAAGGAGACTGTTTTGAGAACCAATAACTTCTGTTTCTATTTTGCTTGTTACAGTCAAACCAATACACCTAGAACTAAAGGAAAGCAGCTGCTGGAGGAAAGCTGTGATCTCGAGTAGAAAACACGAGACAAACAGCTCATTCTCAGTCATGCAGGTCAACAAAACTCATTGCTGTCCTGTTTCTGTGAAATTTCTCCTCCACCTAATGTCCCAGGCACAGAGAAACCCAGGGCCACCTTCAGAGGTCTGGAGGTCTCAGGGATGGCAGGTGTCTAACTCATCCGAGCCCTGAAAAGCCATTTCCAACTTGTTTGGTTGGTTTGCCAGTAGATACTTGGCCAATACCTAAAACCATTCCTCCACATCTTTGATGATTTGTTATAAATCCCTCTGATGGATGGGGTGTTTGGACCAAATTCCTTGCTGAAGGATCCTTTGAACCCCAAGAACTGGAAATCCTTGGTTCTGTGAAAATGGATTTTTCTATCAAATTCGGCATTTTTGGGCTTGAACAAAACAAAGACCAAATTTCAGATGTCATTCCCTATCACCCTGTGTACAAAGATGTGGATTCTTGGTGCAATTATACCTCAGTTCTGTTTTCAGCACCTAGTTGTACCCCTTTACAATTACCATGGGGGATGTTTTTCACCTGTGGAGAGAGAGCTTGGCCGGCCATTCCATCCAACACCAAAGGTGTTCCATGTAGAAAGCTTACTTTGCTGACACCCAGTATAAATGTGATTAAAGACCATAGATGCAGAGGAGAAAGCTTTGTTCATCAGGATGAATCAGGCTGTAGAGGTGATTTTGCACCATTGGGTCCTGGCTGTCACTACCCACAGCAGTGCCCTCTGCCAGCTCTGGCTGCACAGATGTGCTGCTGTGCACAGCCCAGCTGTGCCCCTCCTTCCGACCACAGCTTTGAGCTCAAGTCCTGCTGGCTGCACACTGAGATGGAGCAGCTGAAAGGCTGAATCCATCTTTTCATCTGGCTTTTAAGCTCAGCCTTGGGAAAGGCTGAATGCATCTGCCTCTGGCTTTGCAGAAACTTCCATCCCCAGCCAGGGCTGTATCCAGCCCAGTTTGTGCTGACCTTCTTCTGTCAGGGGGTTTTTAAGCACAGTTGGACAGACACGGCAGCCAGTTTGATGTCTGCGGTTTTAATAAAGCCAGGCACTCACACCAGTGCCTGAGCTGCAGGAGGACAGGCTGTGGTGTCAGACCTCATGTGGTTTTGAAATAGTTTCTTGTGGCATGTGTGATAGCACTGCAGAAACCAGCTCCCTCGGGCTTGTGAACACCAGTACTGCATGGGATTCCTGTAGGAACTGCATCGTCCCTGAGCCTCTGTGCCACTGCAGTTGCATATTAATGTGAAATGCAGACATAGCTGATGCACAGAGATCCTCCTGACCTGTTAGGGTTTTTCTGTCTTTGGATGTCTGTACATACATTTGTATGTGCTGACTGCTCTGTTTTGATCCTAATATGCTAACCAGGTGGATGTGGTGTCAGGCATATGGTAGGGTTTACCTTTGGCATCTGCTGGCAGAGCTCACTTCCTAAGGAAATGTCAGAGGGGGAGTTGCCATGGACATATTGTTCCCCTCAGACCCCGTGGCCTCTCCTCACTGGGAGTAATTTTCCTAGTACGTCCTAGGCAGAAGGAAAAGCTAAAGCTCAGAAGAGTTGCAGTATTTTTACTCAAGATTTACTTATAAAAGTAGCAAAAAATGTAAATAGAAGATTATTTAAGAGGGCTGAGTGTTTGGATTTTTAACATTTTTTTCATAATGCTCTGATCATACTGTGAGTTAGGTCAGTGTAAAATAAGGCATGAAATGCAGCATCCCATGCAGTGAGTACAAAGTGTGCCACTTTCTTTGCAGCCAACAGACAACAAAACCTGTCATGCTGTAAGACCTAGTCCATTTTATTACCAGAAACAGGACAGCAGCTATATTAAAAACAGCTGTATCTTCAGGAAAAGCTCAAAACCCACTTCTCAGTGAACATGGAACTTTTTCTCTCCAAACAGCCACCCTGAGGAAGGTGTATTCAAAGCCCAGGCTGTCCTCACATAGACACCAAAGACTGAGGAAAAG
This sequence comes from Melospiza georgiana, assembly GCF_028018845.1. Taxonomy (NCBI): domain Eukaryota; kingdom Metazoa; phylum Chordata; class Aves; order Passeriformes; family Passerellidae; genus Melospiza; species Melospiza georgiana. Next base: position 125,975,821 of record NC_080430.1, on the reverse strand, counting down.
GGAGCTCCCTCACCCCACATAGCCACGGGCAGCTGCTGCTATCTCCCCAACTCCTGTTTCCAAGCCACAGTGCAGCATTCCTCCCTGCCTTCCTGCTCTGCAGGCACTGCAGGCCAGGCAGCAGACACCTCCCTGCTCCTTGGAGAAGCTCTTTCCTGGAGCAGTGGAAGAGAGCTGGGGCATCACTCCATTGCACAGCACCAGCAGAACACCATGTAGCTGTGTTTGTTTTTCTTTAGAAAAAGCCCATACAATGAAAAAATGCAACAATTAATGAATAAGTTCAGTCTGATTGCCCAGGGCTACCTCCCTGGCTATGCCCCACTTCTGAATGCTTTTGCTCTTTATGGAGGTGAGGGATGAAAAGCAGGCTGAGAGAATTCTAGCTTGTGTTAGCTTACCCTTCCTTCAGCTTCAGAAGGCTTTGCTTTCTGCAGTTTCTTAATATTGTGCTTAGGTAAATTGAGTGTTTATAGAACTAGAGACAGCTTTGGTCTTACAGGGTGACCCTGATGACAAGTAAGATTCCTCATTTATTCATTTCTCAGCATTTTCTGCTGCTAAAAACAACAAAACATAATTATTAGAAATGCTGGGAGAACCAGTGAGAAAGTCAGAAAGCAGTATAGAGGAAAGAGTTGGTTAGTGGTCACACCATGAAAGTGAAGCACGGAATGGAGGTCACACCATGAAATAGAAACAGAAGTTACTGGTTCACAAAACAGTCTTCTTCTGCCTAATTTGCATTTCTGGGGTTTGCCTTTTCCTGTACCTTTAGTCCCTCTGTGCAACAGGAAACACTGAACAGCAAAGTCATCTCTTTTTTCATATTGCAGTCTTTGTACTTTGCAGTTCATTAAAAGGTGGTCATAAACAGGAATGACTTGGGGAAATTGAACTGGCCTAAGATCTTCCCTGCTTACCCAGTTCAGCTGGTTTGTTTCCCCAGAAAGCAGGATCTGGCATCTCCTGACCTGTCAGGAAGGCTTCCAGGAGCTGAAGGTTTTCTGTTCCAACCTCAAAATCTGGCTAGTGACATCCAGTCTGGAAGTGTTAAATATTTGATCACTTGGTATTGTCATGAGTTCCCATCTCAACTGATGGACATCATAGGCTTGTTTTGGGGCTGGGTCAGGTTCATTGACTGATGGGAGTGCTTGGACCTTGGCCGTGTTATCCAGGGAGTTAAAGGAGGCATTGCCAAGAAAACAGGTGTTGCAATTCAGAACTGTGCTCTGTCCTTGGCTCTGTCACAGAAATTTTGGACAAGCTGCTAAAATCAGGCTTTTCCAAAGTGGCTACTGATAGTGTTTCACTCTGCCAGGCTGCCTGCTTGAGAGCTGGCTGCTTCCTTCAAGAAAATATTGTGGACATCTCTGACTGCATCTCAGCTGTCAGCTGTGAAACGAGAAATTCACAGCAATTCTCTTAGAGGCAATGTGAAAAATGAATTAATTTGGGGTTGTGTCGTACTTGGATAATAGGATAACGCTTCGTCAGGACAGCCTGGGAACAGATTAATAATTCTTCCTTCAGATGAGGGTCTCAGTAGTGTGTAGTAGGCAAAGGAAGAGAGACTTAAAACTGAGCATGGACCAACTGTTCATGTACCACACCTTCCCATTCCCAGCTGGGCAGCAATTCCAGCAAAATGGTATGTTCTTGTGTGACTAAAGAATAGCCATAGTGTAAATGCAATATCTTATTTCTATCCTTTTAGTTCTATATATTGTTTGCCAATATTTCACTTTGTAGCTTCTAATGTTCTTTTAGCCTCTCTTTTTTAATGGCAACTAGTATTAAACCCTTCCAGATTAATCTAAACAAAATTAACATTTAATTGAGGAAATAGCAATGTTATCAGGAAATAAAAGCACATGGAATTAAAATGAAAAAGGCAGGAAAAGGTATCCTCTCTTCCAGGTAGGTGTTACTTTATCTCCAACTCTTCTGTAATTACATTAAATCTCTTTTTGCTTTGGTATTGCAATTGCCTTCTCCCACTCCCAAGGGATTCAGGCAGGCAGAGGAGGAGGAAGTGCAGTGGGCTGGTGCAGTTTACAGGCATTTTATAGCTGTCACTCATTAACCAAGAACCCGTCTCCACCGAGTGGAACAACTTTAATGTTCATTTTGCCCTTGACATTTTTCTTACACTGGCTTAAGGTGATGCCTACTTTGAATTTCATTGTAAGCCCACTCCTGATTCTTTTCCTTTTCCCCTTTTTTGAAGCAGGATGTCTAGTTATCCAGTAAGTGGCAGCAAATGGCTTAAAGATTACTGAACAGTAAATTGTTAGCCAGTGAATCTTTGACCAGTGAACGAACAAAAGTCATGGATTTCTGTACATGACTACAGAGGGAGCAAGAGGAAGGAGAGGTGTGCAGTTTCCATGCTTTAAACCCCCAAAAAGATCTTGCCCCTAAATTTTGTGTCAGTAGAACCATTCTTGTTCACAAAACTATGCTGAATTCAGTCTGAAAAAGTTCAAGCTGCCTAAGCAAAAAGAAGCCTTTTGGTGATGTCTAATTCATGTGTCTTTTGTGGGTGGTGAAGAAGTATAAAACTGAAGGAAAAAAAAAAAAAGAAAACAAAAATAAAGGAAAAACAAAGGCAAATGGTAAACCCACTTTATCGCAGGGTTTTTTTAATATTCAGGAAAGTAAGTAAACAGGAATAAAAGAAACAACATTTCAATGTCATCCTGCTTCTTTTCACTTTCTTTCTTTCTTTCTTTTTCCTTTAAAAAAGAGAACAAAACCCTCCAAAATGGATTACAAATGAATATATTTATGAAATAAAAGGAAATGGAAACAAATATTTTACCACAAACTACAGCTAAGTGACACCTAATATTCTAAAAAGGAAATTTGAGAAAGGGCTGTCTAAGAAAGAAGCCACATCTGGTAAAAATTTTATGAAAAACCCAAACAATAGCACGCTGAACCAGCAATTAGAAAGAGTATCCTAAGAGTTTTCTTCTACTTTCAGTAGAGGCTATTTTTTGAAGTGAGAAGACATCCTAGATTCATCTGTTTCTGAGATGAAAACTCCAGGGCAGTGGGCTGGCAGCAGTGCAGGCCATTGACAACCCATTCAGAGGGGACTGGCAAATTCCATGGGTCACCCTGGGCATTCCCAGGTCGGGTAGGGATACCTCAGTAATGAATGCTGGGCTGGAAAAAGCTCTCAGACAGAGCCACTGAGTGGCATTTGCCAACAGTGAGGAATGAGCCCCCATGGTTTTCATCCTCTGGGCAGGCAGACGCAGCTGTTTGTCTGCCTGACACCTGTAAGTGGTTGCTGAGCCTGTTTGTGATCCAGTGAGGCAGCGGGGCTGACAGGGTGTTGTGGCACCATCGTGCAGAAGATAATCAATCCAGCATTGTCGTTCCATTTATTGGCATGCACATGGCTGGGACAGACATATGGATGACAGGGATGGCTGTGAACTGCAAGTGACCTACAGCAACTAAAAAGGGAGTCATGCCATGAAGCTGATTCTGCATGAAGTGTCTTTCAAAGACATCCACTGAGATTACCCTTGAAATAGATGGCAAATAATGGATCCTGCTGAATCCATCAGGATCACTTGAAGTTGCTATGATTGGGTAAAGGATTGGAGCCATCTCCAGCAGGGCTGGAATGGTGGTGCTCACAGGGGTCCCAGGACGAGGGAAGAGATGAGAACCTTGACTCTGTGTTTCAGAAGGCTGATTTATTATTTTATGATGTATATTATATTAAAAGCAAATTATATACTAAAACTATACTAAAAGAATAGAAGAAAGGATTTCGTCAGAAGGCTAGCAAGGAATAGAAAAGAATGGAATGACAATAAAATCTTGTGACTGACCAGCGAGTCCAGGACAGCTGGACTGTGATTGGCCATTAATTAAAAACAATCACATGACACCAATCAAAGATGCACCTGTTGCATTCCACAGCAGCAGATAATTATTGTTTTTCTTTTCCTCTGAGGCCTCTCAGCTTCTCAGGAGAAAAAATCCTAATGAAAGGATTTTTCATAAAATGTGTGCGTGACAGGCAGGCTTCACTGTATTCAACCACAAGTTAGTTCTCTGTGGGTCTAGATGGTAGAGTGTCTTTAATTTTGAGTGTTATTCAAGCGCACCTTGAAAAGAGGTCAGGTCCAGATGAGTTCTCCCTTCCCAGATATGATAGCACAGTTTAGGATGACTGTAAAATTCTAGGGCTTGGATTTCTGCTCTACTGATGTGTAAAATTCAAGAGGTTAATTTAAAGCTCTAGAAGAGAAATGACACCAAAGGTTTTGTTTTTGTCATGATGAAGTCCCACACTGCAAATCTGTGTGAAGGTGTGAGAAGTAGCAAGGAAACTTCCATCTGGAAGGGATTACATTAGTCTCTCATCTAACCCCTTCTGCCATAGGCAACCCTGCCATGCTCACTCGGAAAGGTGTTTCCCAAAAGGAGGAGCCCAGGCACTTGCATTACCTTATTGCATTGTACAACGCTCTCCTATGTCAAGAATCCCACTCAGCCCAAAGCAGAGGCTTCCTCTGAGCTTCTGTTCTCTGAATCTAATTTTTAAAGCTGTCTCTTTGCATGATGGAGGTCTCTCTGCCATTTGGGTGTCCAGCTTCCCACTGGGCAATAACTGCAGGTAGAGTGGGAGGTGAGGATCAGCACCATTTGCTGGGGACAAGAGGCTGCAGTGCGCTGGGACCATGAGGATGGAAAGGAGGGGCGGGAGAGCACAGTGGAGAAATAAGTCAGGACACAATGAAAAGTAGTAAAAGTGAGATGAAGAGACAAAAAAGAAGATAAAGAGATAAAACCTGGCAGGCTGTACAGGTGAAAAGAGTAATATTCGATATTTAAGAGGATGCCTAGGCAAAACCTGCAGTTTGATGTTCACATTCCTCTTTGTCTCACAAATACACCTCAGGAGATGCATCCTGTGGTCATGGTTTTCTTTTCCATGGTCATTACATATTTTCACAGAGAAAAAAAAACCAAGTATGTGATCGTAAGAATAGCTAATACTAGGAAATGTCTCATGGTTGTTCTGTAGTTGACATCTGCGTATGGATTTTGCTCTATTGCTCCCAGATTCACAAATGCCAGGTCACAGTTTTCCATTTTAAAGCTTTACAAGCTTTTGATAGTTGACTTCCCCCATCCCCACCCCCAGCTACTGTAATCGCTGTCACTACTGAAGTGCACAGAAGAAACAAAGATGGATTTTTGCTATGGAAAGAAGTTTTTGTTTTTTAGAAAACATGTCTGAAGTGTTCTCATAGTCTCCACTGTTGGACAGCACTAGATAGTTCTGTTTTCAATGTGATGGAGTAAGAAAGGGGCAGTGGTGCTGATGCTATAAGATGGATTCTGGGACTTCTGTCTCAAGCTGTATGGCTTGGTTTAAATATTCTGGTTCTTTCACACCAGACAGAGCACACTGTGCTGTGCTCCCTGCATGGGCAGGCTGGTGTGTAATTAACAACACAGGATGATGCATGAGGAAAAAAGACAACCAGTAAACAAGACAATCTATGAATAGCAGTGAAAACAACAGTATAATTAATGGCCTTTTAATTACTTTTATAAAATCCTGGTTTGTAGGGGGATAGAACATGAGTAAAGAAAGGTAGTATAGAAAGTAATCTTACCCCCTAAAGAGTTGCAGCTGGGCCAATTATTAAGGATTAGGAGCAGACCTGATGTTAACAGGCCACACCTGCAGCCAATCAGAAGAGTGTTATAAAAGAGTGGATTGGTTGGTTGAGGGGAGCTGTAGTCAGTTGGCTGCTGTGAGGATAAGGAAGAGTCAGTGCCTAGAGCAGCTGCCTACAAGAAACATCAAGGAGGGATGAAACTCTGGCAATATGGAACCCTTGCAATGTACTAACAATAGAACTCTTGCAATATAATGAGAACCATTGGTGACCCCGACGTGATTTGGGATAAAGGACACAAACGCTAAGCTATACAACCCTGTGGATTTGGGGAAACAGGATTTGACAATGTAACCCTGTGGATTCAGGGAAAAGGACTTGAATAGTAAACTATTGGTAAAATATATCAATTGTAGCTATTAATGTTTTTTAAATATGAGTATAAAAGATTTTGAAGATAAGTACTTTGTAAACTGAGAAAAGCTGCAAAACGGAACCGACACTCAGAAATACATATATATTTGTACTATAATATGCTGTTTGAACACTTGTATAACTCTTAGTTCTAAATGAAATATATGAATGTGTCATAATGTTAATTTATTTGAACATGTCCTTCTAGAAATGCTGCAACTCTGTAATTAAAAGAAAAAGGGGGAATTGTAGGGGGATAGAATATAAGTAAATAAAGGTAGTCTAGAAAGTAATCTTACCCCCTAAAGAGTTGCAGCTGAACCAATTACTAAAGATTAGGAGCAGGCCTGATGCTAACAGGCCACACCTGTAGCCAATCAGAAGAGTGTTGTAAAAGAGTGGATTGGTGGGAACTGGAGTCAGTTGGCTGCTGTGAGGACAAGAAAGAGTCAGTGCCTGGAGGAGATGCCTACAGTTCTGTACCAGGATAAGATGGCACTTGATCACAGGGCTACTAACCTGTGGATGACAGTAGGTCACGGCTTTGTGGCCTCCAGCAGTGACAGGCTCACTGGGGAGATGGCAAGCTGCTGAGGAACATCCACAAAGCCGCATGGTAATCCTTGCTGAGATTTCCTGGAACATAAGCGGGGTAAGTACAAAGCAACTAGAATATTTCACATCTCTGGAAATGTTCAAGGCCACGCTGGATGGGGCTCTGAGCAACCTGGTCTAGTGAAAGGTGTCCTTGCCCATGGCAGTGCGGCTGGAACTAGATGATCTTAAAGGTATCTTCCAGCCAAGGCGTTCTGTGTTTCCATGATTATTTCCAAAATGTCCCCCTTGCCATCTTGCTGAACAGGAAAATTCACAGTGCTTCCCACAGCTCTAGACAGTGGCAGGTGCTTTAACTGAAGCTTTAGCCAGCTTCCCTGGGGAAATGGTGATCTCCCCGTGACTGCTGAACCTGTCCTGCTGCATTTCAAAGCAGGACTTGAAAGGGCACCACTGACCTTATAGGCTTTTCATGAGGGTCAGCTGCTGTGTGAATAAGAGAGATTCAAAGTCACCTCCTTCCCCAGGAGGATGGACATCACCAGCAGCTCTCCCACAGCAGCAGCAATGCTGGGGCTGTGGCTGGGTCAGGGAGACAAGAAGGTGTTGGGAAGAAGCTGTGAGAGAAGGTGCTGGTACCATGGGAGTCTGCTGAGGATGAGAATTTGAGCTTTCAGGATGCAAATCCACTGGAAAAGCAATATTCATTAATTTGCTGCTTACAAGAAACCTCCTGAAGTTCTCAGAGTTTTCTCATCTGCAATGGAAGTTGAGTTTTTGTCAGGAAAAAGTAGTGAAGACACACAGCTAAAAGGCTTGGGACTGGAGATTTGTGAGCTGCTCCTAGCCATGGCCAAGGCTTTCCATACAGCCCTGAACAAGGCATTTAATTTTTCCATGCCTCAGTTACCTCATTTATAAAACTGGAATGAAGATTATTTTTATCACCAATTACCTTTGATAGCTCCAAATAACATTTCTTAATCAGTGCCAGACATAGAGTATCTCACAAGCTTTTGACTACATCTTTTCATAAACTTGGTGTCAGATTCTGACTTTTAGAAAATAATTTGCCTTTTTGTACAAGTATTTAAAACAATGATAATACTATCATATTATAATATATCACATATAATGAATGTGATATAGTCACATATAATACTGTGATAGAGATAAAGCTATTTAAGAAAGCAGCTGTTTACAAACTGTTGCCTGAAGGAGGAAGAATAGTCGAGACCATGCTACCAAAGCCAAGTCTTCTTTCTTCAGAGGAAGACCCACTCCCTACCGAGATGCTGATAATGATGTCCTCAGCCCCTAATTGCCAGAGCCACCCCACTGAGTGTGCCCTCAGGGGAGAACAGATTTACCAAACAGCTGCCTGAAGCTCATTCAGCCTTCCAGGGGCATCACATGCAGCTCAGGGCATGACTTCTCACAGCCACTACACCCAGCTTTTCCTTTTCCAGCCCAGTGCTTTCTGTGTGAGATGTTCCTCTCAGAAAGGGTGAGTGTTGTGCAGTGCCTTTGTGGGGTGGGATACACCCAGTGCTTCCAGCCGAGGGTCACTCTGTGCCTTGTCCCTGTCCCCAGCAGTGAGTGCTGCTATTTAGCCTTACTCTGGATGGCTTTTTAAACTTCCTATTAGGGACACCATGAGTGGCTATCAGATTTCATCTCCTCCTTTATGGATAACACTCGAGGCAATGACTTTATTGTCACACAATGTGGCTTAGGGAAAAAAAACTCTTACTTTTTTTTCCCAGCTTCTCTACCAGGCTCACTCACCAAATCCCTCTTCCATGAGGGAGCCCAGTTCCTCTTGCCCTTGAGGGAGCACATGTCAGACCATTTCTATATTCTGGTAGCTCCTTTTCCTTCCAGGGCTTTGCAGTTTACCTTCCCAAACCAGGGCCCTCCAAGACAAAGTTCAAAAATGACCAACAGGGTGTGAGGTCAGGGAGGAGAAATGCGCTTCCAAATAAGACCTTTGTGTTTCTGGATGGCCTCAGATTCAAGCAGTGACCTGTTATTTCCTGGTGAAGTCCTGTATCCAGAAGGAACTGACAGTGACTTATATCTTAGTTAGCCAGGAGTTTTGTGATTCTTTAAAAATGTTGTAATGAATTATGTTTAATTATTTAAGGAATGTTTGAATGTTTTACTTTGCTGGTTTTGATTTAGATATGTGTTGGTTGAGTGTCAGTAGAAAACTCTAAGAAATTAGCTCATTGCACCTGCAGAAAGGAGCTCCATGGACACCTACCCCTTGGAGAACTTAATCAATAGATGAAGAACAAAATTTAATAAAGAATTGTTTGATATCATATAACTGGAGATAAATTAGGTGTTATAGAACATGAAAGATACAATGAGGCAATTAAGTAGTTAAAGGTCTGTACACTGCAGAAAACTTGATTAATACATTGCAGGTGCAGTGAGGGAGCCACTCTGTAGGCTTGTACACCCCAGAAAACTTAATCAATAGTAATTGTCTAGCCAGGACAGCAAATTTAACAAAGCACTGTTTAGCTGGATAAAACTTGAGTTATCCATTAAACAAAGATAGATGAGATGTCCTGGTAGTAATTAAAAGAAACAAAACACCTACATCATGATGCAATAAACAGGGGGAAATTTTGGGAGTGTCTATAAAAAAATCTTGGATGTTATAGGTATATAAATGTCTGAAAATTGTTGTTTCTTTAAACATGTCTATGGTGAATAAATTCTCAATATGTTCCAAATTTTGACTCAAAATTTTTATTAGGAATGTTTTTCTAGCAGCTTTTTGCTGTTAGATTTAAAGCTCTTTGCTTCAGAACCTGCACACCTGTAGGAAAGGTCATGCCAAGAGCCAGGGAGGTCCATAGTTGCAAGGTACACATGTCACAGAAATCCCTTGGGAAGGCTGTGGGGGGCAGATGCCTTCACATCCCAGCAGGCCCACCCTCTCCATTCACCTTCCAAACCCTGAGCAGCACCTTGTGCCCGGCAGGAGTGCTCTGTAAAGCATCCCCTGAGCTTTCAGGTTTGGCAGCATTTCTGAAAGGGTTCTGCTCACCTTGCCCAGGAAAGCTCTGCCTCCCTGAGCAGCACAGAGCCCTTGAGGGCAGTGCTTTCCGGCAGCTGGGCAGGGATCTACCCCTCCAGACTCAGAATGCTGAAAGAACAAACTAAGGAGCTTCTCGGCTTTGAAAGAAAGAGATCCTCGTGAATATTCCTGCTAACCTAAGGAAAAGTGATCATGTATCTTTTGTCTGCCTCTAAACCCATGCCAGGCTCTCCTCACCTACTCCCTTCTACCACCAAGCAGAGATTCAGGTGGAGTGGAGAGCTGCATTTTGTGCAGAGAGACCAAAGATGGCCCTTATCCCTCTCTCCTGGGTAACCTTAGGACGTGCAAACATGGATGGGATTTTGTGGTTGTGCTCATAGGATAAGGACTGAACTACTTTGCTAAGCTTCTCAATGCTCAAGGAGGACTAAGCCAAATATAACTTGCATGGTGAAATGTTATTTATGCGGAGGATTAACAGATTATTCATATAAATGTGTTTATTTTGATTGCTTATTGGCCCCGAGAAGGGCAAAGGAGCAGCCCATGTGATTTCACATCTAATTGCAACACTTTTTCAAAGAAAACTTCATTAGCATGACTGGGGTTAGACTGCAGATCTCCAGTTTCAGTTTTGAATCCACTTACAGTACATGACATTCTCCTTCTAGGCTTTTATTTGTTCTTTGCCTGTAATATGATTGCTGGGTTGGGTTTTGTTTCCTACTTTTCAGTAATACTACACTGAGAGTTTCCTACCTGTGTGTTCTGGGCTGAGCATTTTTGTCACTCTTTTGTTGATGGGAGAGGAAATAATTCATCATTGGAATCAGTTCAGGCTTTGCAGCGCTGCACACACTAAGCATTTCTGCTCTTGTTTCTGGAACCAGAGTCAGGCTACATCTGCCAAGAGCATCTGGCTTTCTGAAACTGGCACAGATAGTCCCCAGCTCTCTGCAAGAGCTTAATTTGCCTGTGTTTGGAGGTCAGTCTGCTTAATGTAAGCCTGATTTATCCAGGTTCTCACTCCACCTTGGATTTTCTCTGTGATGCTGCAGTTTCTAAGGGTTTCTCCCAGTTATCATTTGCCAAACAAGGCAGCTGGTCTGCAGCGCACTGAAATATCCCTGGCTGGGGCTCCATCTCTTTCCTTCTTACACATTTTCTGCTTTGCCATGGCATGATCCTCCTCAGCTTCACAGGTTTGATAAGCAACAAGAGCTTCTCATGGCAGTGACAGTGCTCATCCATGACAAATGGGCAGCTCGTGAAGCACTGGGGATCTCCGGGTCCCTGTGATGTCAGAGGATGGAGGGCAGTGGGGACACTGAGAGTACAGGGCTGAAGGCAGCCTGACACAACACGTGTAATGAGCTGGGAGCCCTGCCCAGGAGCCCCAGGTCTGTGCTCACCAGCCCTGTGCCAAGGCCGAGGGCCAAAGAGCTTCTGGGTTGTGCCTTTCCTCTTTACAGAATGCTGAATTGTAATCTGTCAGGGCTGTGAACCAGCTTATGACTGTGGCCAACAACTTAGGTTTCATTTTGTTTGAAAACAGACCATAATGGATTTCAATGTATTGAAATAGCTGTTTGTTTTGATAATGGTGTGGTAAATCTAAAACTCAGCTCTAACTGTGACCAGGCATCACCATCTCTGTCGGCTGCATCTCTCACCTTTCCCTCTTTCCTGCAGCTCAGTGTGGGTGCTGAAGCCCCCTGGGGACCTGCAGTGACATTCCAGCAGCTCCTTGTCCCTGGCTGAAGCCCAGTTCTGTAGGGCTGTGTGTGCCAGGCCCTGCTGCCTTTGAGGGCAGGAGGTGCTGGGAGCCCTGAGGATCTTCAGCAGCCCCCAGGTACCAAATCCTCTCTGACAGCACAGCAGACAGTCATGACAGACTGGGTAGGAAGGGGATTTATAAGCTGGACCTGAGGGAGAGAGCTTTGAGCCTCTGGGCTGTGGCATCCCAAATGGTGGAAAAAAGGTGCGGCAAGTGTCATGTTCAGGCCTCCTCAGGGAATGAATAGCTGAGGAGTTCTGCAGGTGAGCCTCTTTGGGTGTTGAGCTGTTCTTTGTTCTCAGGAATGCCGTACAGCTCCCTGTGAGAAACCCTCCCACCTCTGAATTTCACAGGGTTTTAAATTCATGGGTCAGATGACAATCAAAGACCAGATGCTTCTTTGTGCTCCCCCACTCCCCCCTGCCTTAGCAGATGAGATGAGCCAGCGTGGGAGGCTGTATCTGCTATCCAAGCCATTTTTTGTTCCTTCTTTTTGAGGTTTGTTCAAATGAAGGAGCTGGTTGATATTTCATTTGCAGGTCTCCCCTCCCAGGCAAAAGGAACTAAATACAGGAGCTAAATACAAGAGCTTTCTCTCGTGCCCAGCATGCTGTCCTTCCAGCTGAGTTGCCAGGCTCCCTGGGGCTGTGCTCTGCATGGAGCTGACAGCAAGGGCCAGCAATCTGTCAGCTGAGCTCTGCTGTGCCCTGCACACGACCTCCCCAGCACGGGCTGCTCCTCACTGGCCTGCTCGGGACACATTCTCTCACTGTCTGTGCTAATTCTCTAATTATCTCATTTATCCATGCCATCTTCAGACCTGGACACAAGTAACTATGTTCAAGAGGGGTCAGTTAAATTTTAGATGACAGGTAGCTTCACTGATACCATGGAATGGCTGCACACAACGGGCTTGTGTGTCCATCTGTGCAGGGATAAATCTGTTGACTGGAGCATGGTGATGGTGCTCCCAATTTTCAGTGAGATCCAGCTGTGTGATTTCAAGGCTGTGCTGCAGATGTGCATAAAACACCATCTGGATATAAGGGGGCATCCAGCTATATGGAGTGGGGAGTGATATCAGCAGATGCAAAAGCTAGAGACAATGCTCTCCTGGGTATTGCTGGCTGTTGAATTTACTGGGTCACAGCCTTGGGATCCAAATCTTCTAAAATTGCGTTTTTTACTGCTTCTTGAGCATATCTGACAAATTCACAACAGCAATTTATCAACTACTCTGCTGCTAATAAACCTCAGGGTATAAATAAATAAATCAAGGTATAAACCACAATGCAGTTTTATTCCTGAGGTCTTATCTTCTATAGGAATTTCTGGTATAGATGTAATAAAACTTATCAGTGTAAGTGTATTAGGCAATATTGGCATAGTTAATGCAGCTGATAACAGCAAAAAGGCACAAGCACATGTGGATCTTGCTGTAAGAGTTGAAGTCACCCATCAGATATTAATTTTTCAAGATGCAAACCACATCTGTAAAATGAGTGCCTGCCCACCTTTCTGAGGAGATCAGGCTTTGGCTTGCAAAGCATTTGGAGCAAGAATTGTGCCTTGTCTCAGACCCCACAAGAGCAGAGCCCATCAGTGCTGTGGTTAGAGGAGCCTTCAGGCTGACTAGTCACACCACAACTTGGGTTTCTTCCATGTGAGCACTTAATTAGATTGAACTCTGCTAATTTAAGATAACAAGATAAGGTTAGCCCCAGTTAAGTGTTTGTGGCTATTTTATCTGCTATCAGCAGCAGGCTCGGTCTTTTTCTCTATCGTGTGTTTGACTTGCAATTCCCCACCAGGTGTTATCAGCCCTCACCTGGGTGAGAAGGAAGCAGGAGCTGCAGGGAGCCCTGAGGAGTCATGGAGAGCTCCCCAGGCCTTCAGGGCTGCCAGTGCCCCTTCTCTAAAGCTGGGTGGGGGCTCTTTGCCTGTAAATAGTTCTCACAACACTCTCACACACATGCACACACGTGTATCCAGCTAGATCCAGCTCTGCACTCTCCCAGGCTCTGGAAAATGTAAACACCTTTTGAGCTTGTTTTTTAAAAGCCTTTTGATACCATGTTTGATACCGTGTTTCACACTCTGTGAAGACAAAGACAAAAAGATTCGGTGATTCAGCGGAAGCCGAGATTTCCATCTTATCAGCTACTTTCAAGATAACTGTTAAAAAAGGAAAAAGAGGGTGGTGATGTAAAATCATAGGCTGGAGAGACCAGAGCTGAGTGTTTCCTGAAGTACAGGGATTTCCAAGGCAGGAGCAAAAGTGTCCTGTGTCCCAGGGTGGGAAGCCTGTGGCTCTGACCCACATGGGAGCTCACTGCTGGTTCCCAGGCAGCTGCTCTGCCAAGCCAGGGAATGGCTGATCCCAGAGTAGCTGCTGCTTATGTCTGAGCCATCCTGGAAACAGCCACCAAGGTTTGCTCCAGAACTGGGGCCTGGAGCTTGCTCCCAGGTGAGCAGCATCTTCTGGTTAGTGCCGTGCCACTGGGACCCCACATCTGCTCCTCTGTGCTGGTGTTGATGATCCAACACTCAGGAAATCAGGACAAACTCTAAGTGCCCTCTCTGACTGCTGCTTGAGATCCCATTGCATCCTCCTGGAGCTGCACTAGGAACAGCAGCATTTCCCCAAGCTCCATTTGCATTTTATAAGAGCTGACTTCAACCTGCTCCACGGTTTGGAAGGCAGAAGGGAGAATAAGGATACAGGGCTCAGGTAACACTGCTCCTCTGTCTAGAGCAATGAAGATGGAATGAATCAGCATTGATGAGAGAAAAGCTATTTTTGCTTCTTTGCTCTTGTTATATTTATTCTCATTAGTATGATAACAAATTAATAGTGTAATAGTATAATTATCATATAAAATTAACATGTATAATAACTATATTATGTTTATTGACAATATTATATTATTATATAATAATCACATAATAAAAATAATTAGTATAATTATTAACAATATTATGCAGAAAAGCTATATGCCTGAAAAACTTCTTTTCCTGAGAATGGTGACTTTACATCCAAGTACAGTGAGAAATGCTGAAGGCATGCAGGGAAAATGTTCTCCCTTCTGTTGTGTGCTATCTCACAATAATAATTTGAGGCTTCAAATATGGACCATAGCCTCCCTCAGTCATGTACAAAATAAACACTAAAAAGAAACTGTTTCACCCTAGAAGTGTCTATAACCTGTATGTAAGGCATCTGTCCTGCAGAGAGGGGATGTTGTTTTGGAGAGCTACCACTATGCCTTGATTTTAAGTACCATATTCAGCTGAATACTTGTGCATTATTTTATTACGGTTCTGGAATTTGTTCAAGCTAGCCTTTCCAGCTTCTCCTCATCCTGTGATTCATGCAGGTGTCCCAGCTCATTTAGAAATCAGTCCTATCTGAGGTCAGCCTATCTACAAAATTAGCTACTTGGCAGATGTTGGCACCTCAGCTCTTGTGAATGACCTACTGCAGACCACTGATAACACATGGAACCTCCACGATAATTTTGTTATGCTGAAGCTCACTACTTATTCTTCTTTGTTCTGCCTTTCTGAGGTTACAATCTGTAAAAATACATGAATACTGTAATGATTATTTTTCTCATCTCTGTAGTTTCTTGAAGCTCTCATCTTCATAGTTTTTTTCAGATGTGGCTGACAGAGGTTTTGACTCACAAGCTATCCACTTCTCCCCAGCTGGGCTCCATGATCTTCAAGTGTGCCTCTCCCCTCCCCTTTAAACATAGACATTGAACTCTCTTTCACATGTTTTCAGAAGGTTTGGATTTTAACCACCAGCAGATGCAGTGATCAGTGATCATTCAGTATCCACATTTTGAGAATAACTTCAGTAAATGGCAGTAGCATGGGACAGATGATGTGTACAATGTATTGTTACTATCACATTTACCTAGCAGTAATCAGATATCTGTAATTCTGTATTCATTAGGTCATTGGGAAATGGAGCTGTACTGCCACATAATATTCTCTTTTTTGGCTATAGAACAGTTTAACATTTAGGTCCATGTTTGGCATGGGGATATTATAGCTCAGGGGAAAAAGTTGATGCTGTAAACTGGTGGTGCTGACTGAAATGAATGCTCCCCCTGCTCCTCTCTTTGTTTGCACTGAATGGCTCCACCACAGGAGCAGCAGCCAGGGAGCATCGAGAAACAGCCACAACCTTTCTGTGTGTGCAGCAAAATGCTACGCTGAGAATAAATATTTGTCATACCCTACAGGTCCTACAAAGCTGCAGATGAAAAACAAAAAAAAGAATCTAGTTTCAGGCAACAAAGAAATCAGTGCTACATCTGGGTTTTCCCTATATTTATGTACCACATCCCCATGTAATTTTTGTGACAGTCTCCAGCATGTTCCCCTGAAACATGAAAATGGGGGTCGATAATATTAAATATTAACATAGGACCTGGGTACTAATGTCTGACCTTATCATTAGTCTAAAATTGGATATTTAATAAACATCAGGAGACAGGGAAATCTCTTCTAATAGCATTTTGAATCTTTAAAGTGCAGTTTCCCTTGCTCCATTTTCTGCTATGAGCTCTCACCACAGCCTATGCAAGTATTTGTCTAAAGCATGAACTTCATGCCAATACTCTTTAATATTTTAAAAACTGCTGGTAGCACATTTTTTAGTACATTAGGTCTTTTTAGGTCCCCCTTGCTCTCTCCTCTCCTCCCCATGAAGAGACAGTTCCTGGCACATTTAATTTACTAATACAGTTGCAAACAGCATTCCCAGCCTAGGATGTCATTGAAATTTAACTTTTGTCCCTGAGCTGGGCCTGTGTTAACCTCTGTGTAAGTCATAGGTTTGTCTCCATCACGTGGACAGAAGATGAGCTTGGACTCAATGCCAGCTTGGGACTATTGCAGAATACAGCATAATGTTTTCTGTCTTCTCCTTCCTCTGAAATATTCCCTGTGTGTTCCCTTTCTGACAGCTTTCTGCATGTTTCACTACCAGGTTAATCCTGAAGCAGAAGAAGACAGATGTGAGATGTTTCTGGAGAAGGCTTGGCGTGGCAGGCAGTGATGGCACCATTTTCCTGCAAACCTGCCTGAGCACCAGGGGCTCAGCACACAGCACAATCTGACATGTGTGACCCCTGCTGTGTGGAAATGTGGAGGTGCCAGCTGCTACTCACAAACCTGGGGGGTTGGGTCAGCTCTTGGGGCTACTGCAATGGGTTATGCACCAAATGGACACGCCTGAGAGCCAGGACATCATCCAGAGGGACCTGAATGAGCTTGAGGAGAGGGCCCATGTGAAACTGGCAAGAGAAAACCAGGCAAGTAAGTACAAGGCTGAATCTGGGTCAGGGCAGCCCCTGGTGTCAGTGCAGGCTGGGGGATGAGCAGATTGAGGGCAGCCCTGCTGAGGAGAATGTGCTGGTGCTGGTGGATGAGGAGCTGGATGTGAGCCATGTGTGTGCACTCACAGCCCAGAGTGCCAGCCGTGTCCTGGGCTGCATCACAGAACCCTGGCCAGCAGCTCAAGGGAGGAGATTCTGCCCCTCTTCTGCAGTCTTGTGGGACCCACCTCTGGTGCTGCATCCAGCTTGGGATCATCTGCACAAAAAACCCATGGGCTTGTTGGAGCAAGTCTAGATCTAGAGGAGGGTCCCAAAATACCTGGAAGGCTTGAACACCTTCCCAGCGAGGAAAGGCTGGGAGAGTTGAGGTTGTTCAGCTTGGACAAGACAGGACTCCAGGGAGAACTCATTGCAGCCTTTCAGTACTTAAAGGAAGCTTATAATGAAGGTGGGGACAGACTTTTAGCATGGCCTGTTGTGACAGGACAAGAGTAATGATTTTAAAATAAAAGGTGGTAGATTTAGACCAAATATAAGGGAGATTCTTTTTCTTTGTAATGCGAGTGGTGAGGCACTGGAACAGGTTGCCCAGAGAAGTTGTGGGTGACCCATCCCTGGAAATATTCAAGGCCAGACTGGATGGGGCTCTGAGCAACCTGGTATGGTTGAAGATTTCCCTGAACATTGTAGAAGAGGTTGAACCACATGACCATTAAAGCTCACTTCCGACCCAAAATGTTCTGTGATTTTATGAAATGACAAATGTCATTGCATGATTAATGCCTGCGACCTTCTCATGAGACTGCTTGTGTGGAATAGCTTGTTGAAACTATGTTTTGATAACTTCTCTCCTGTACAAAACTGTGAACTTCATTGGTAAAAACTGGTACTTTCTATCAAAGCCTAGTTAGTCCTGTAGTGGATTTAATAATACAAATGCAGCTTGCCTAAAAAATGCATGAATTTTCATTTCCTTCTCCTACTGCCTGACCTTGCCAGCATGGTGAACAATGTGGTAGAAGGAGCACTGGCTAATTGTCTTGTTCTAAGAGAACCTGTTCACCTTCTTTTATACTTAGATAAAGCAAGCTTTTGGTAAAGACTGTACGGAGCTCTTGATACAAAATAACTGCTTAGCTAAAGGATGACAGTGGAGACTGAAAAGCAAGAGCTCGGTGCCAGATGAAAGCTTTGAGGTGAGGATTAGTGCGTGTGACTCATGGCAATAAATCCAGCCCAGTGTTCAGTGTGGGCTCAGCCATAAGCAGTCTCCCCTTCAGGTTCCCCAGCCCTGTTTGTAGCCTTGGGTCACTGGGGTTGTCAGCCCAGCCAGTCTGTCTTGGCCAGTCCCTTTACCGCTTCTCCCAAAAACCCAGCCCCTGCAGTGGGGATCCGGCTGCTCCCTGCCCCACCTCCTTTCCTGAGGGCTCTGGCTGGCTCAGGGGCAAACACAAAGCAGGAGCACAGGGAAAGGGAGCTGCTGAGCTCGGGGATGCTCATCCCGAGGCAGAGCAGTGCAGTTGCATGTGTGTCAGCATTTGTGCTGACGCTGCTGGCACAGAGCCCTGGCTGCCGGCACAGCGACCCTGCACACGTGCAAAGGCCATGGGCAAAGGCCCCAGAGAACATTGAAATAAACACCAGCACAGAAGGATTATTGCAGCAAAAAAAAAAAAAATCTTTGTGGCTGATTTTAGCAGTGGAAGACCACAACAGCAGTCTAGTTACATCCAGGAAGGAAGTGTGTCACATGCAGAGATCTTTGTGCACAGACAAGCAGTTCACAGTGGGTAATGCATAATATAAATAGCTCCTTCAAGTCTAGGCTGGTGCAAGTTCACCTGGCCATCTATCCTAAAAATGCTTAGAAAGTAGTTCTAAAAATAACACATGCAGTTGCTGTAGGATAAACTGAATTTTAAACTGTCATTATGTTCCTGTAAATGAACACTAAATTAGTGAGATGAGCACCAGTCCACTAAAAGAAAGGAAAGAAACTCCCTTCTATGCTCCTAAGGCTGACCAAGGCAAGGCTGGAGACACATTCACACACAGAGCTGTACATAAACTGTGGAGTTTGAGTAAGGAAATGAGATCAGTAGCAGTTGTTAGCTATGAGTCATCCCCTCACAGCTTTTTGGAGCATGGGAGTGAGCAGCATGTTCCAAGCAATATGCTTACTGGAGTAAAAAATGCAGTCACCACAGCCTATTTACATCAAACAATATTATTGTGGCTATGGCCTCCAGGGAAGAACTGAGCTGAAAACCATAATGTAACTTTTGATAGCAAATAAAAGTAAATAGAAAGATTGAGAGAAAAGCTAATTCACTGAATGTAGTTTATTTAAATATTTATAGAAAAAAAATTGCTTCAGTATGCATTCTACTGAAGGCAAAATGTGGCTCTCCCCTGTTTAAATTAGGAGGTAAGTAATGGTTAATTTAAACTAAAAAGGGTGATTATTAGATCCTGTAGGGTTGTATTGCAATATCTAATTTCTAGATGGCTGTTTTCTTTCTTCTGCATTCGGAATGCAGAGCTAAGCACCCCAGCTTCCTTTGTGGTGTGCCAGGGAAGAAGGAGAGGGATGCAGAAAGAAGAAGAAAGTGCATACTTATTTGCTGGGCTTTTCTGTCAGCTGCAATTTATTGTGAACCTGCAGCTTCTTTGTTCCTACACATCACACAGGGAAAACTTCTCTTCTAGTCTAAATTTAATCTATTTCAAGCAGTCTTTTGCCCTGCCAACATTAGTGTTTTAGTTAAGGGATGTGCTTTTGAAACAGATTGTCCAGTTGTTCCCACCTACTGCATCTGGCATTACATGCTTGGAGCCTGTGAGCTAGATCCCTTTCAGATTACATTAAGCCCTGAGATTCTCCAGGAGCACATCTGAGGTGTGTGAAACACAAGTGCATGTTCAGTCCACTGGAGCAGATGAGCTGGTCTTAAGTAACCTTCCTAAAAGGCACCTAATGTAGAAGCCAGGCTTTCAGCATGAGCTGCTTCACTCTGCTGTTCCTTCCTATGATGCTGCATTACTTGTGGTACAGGCAGAGCCCTCCTCTCAGCTCACTGCAGGTTGCTTGCACTGAAATGCTTTTCTGGTTCCCATTTACCACTGGCCTACAGCTAGTTCTCACCTTCACCAGCATTCAGTTGCCTCTCTGGAAATGATATGAAAAAAAAATCTCTCTATAAAGTGCAAATCCAATATTAGCAGGCAGCTGACACATAGTGAAAACAAGTCATATGGTTATGGAAATAAAAGTGAGAACCAGCACTTCATTGATTTGTAAGGAAAACATTGTTAAAAGTTCAATATGTGTCTGCTTCACATCTCCTTAGGGGCATAATCACTCATAACTCAAACTCTCCTGAAAGCCTGGTAACACAGCTGCACATGAGAGAGCAGATTTCTGGCAAATCCCAACTACCCTGCCTCAGTCCAGGCAGGCATCTCTCAGATATCCAGATATGATTGCCCACACCATGATTAGCACTGTTAATATGCTCCCTAGCTCAGGGGATCAGGGTGTGCAGGGGATTTGTGTCTCAGGACACTCCTATTGCCAGTCTGGCAGGTGTTCCCTCTGTGTCCCAGCTGTCATTTGCTGTGTGAGGAATCACACTGAGTGAGATGGGGAGGGAGAGCCCTTGCTGGGAGCCCACCCTGAGGGTGTGCAGGGCGTGCTCAGAGCACAGGGTGTCCCTGGTGCAGGTGCCACAGTGCAGAACCTGATTGCTCAGACACTTTGGTGTTGGGCTGAGCTCTCTCCACTGCCAAGGCAGAGCTGCACCACATTCTTCCCTGAGAAAACACTTCAGGTGTTAGTAACAGGATAAATAGGTGAGAAAATGGAAGCAGCTCCTGAAATTGGGAATTTCCTCACATTAGCAGAACTATGGAGGTGGAGCAGGTTGCAATGAACAGAATTTCACCTGAAGTTTCCAAACTGAAACCCCTTTGGACTCAGTGCATTTTAACAGCACAGGGGGAAGTACAGCATAATTCGTGTGCAGCAATACAAACTTCTGCTTACTTCAAATAATTTTCCATTGTAAAATTTCTCACAAGTACTGTCCTTTAATTACCATTCACACAAGTGATTCAAAGCCTATTTTACTGCTCTAGTGGAGGCTATTTAAATTTGAAATCGAATAACCTTCTATAGGCAGAAGGCAGAGACCTCGTTAAGAACAGTGGGTACACTGTTCTTAATCTGTACAGGATTTCTCCAAGTCAAATGGAAAGAGAAAAGCAGCCTCTGAAGGCCATGACAGCTCAAAATGGTAGGGACTTACATAATACATTGCATGTAAGTGTGCCAGGAGTTAAAACCTGGCCTGATGGAATGGGTTGCAAAAGCTGGGGAAAGCATACTGGCTGCTGAAAGCATGTTAGAGGCTGGAAGCCAGGAAGAAATAAGGAAAATAATGGAGAGAGTTGTCCTGGGACAGATCTCCTGGAGATAGAGACAGAAAATTTGAGGAATGAGAGCTGAGAAGAAAAGCTGTCTTGAAAAAAGTGAGCAGCACAACTGTGTGTTGTTAATTTCCAGGTTGTTTTGGGGACATAGGCATGCATGCACTTCCTTGCAAACAACCAGGACTGCACAACCAAGAATAGCTTTACTCATATAATCTTCTCCTCTTGCTAGAAATAAGCCCACAGTGCCACTGAGTATTGGCTGACTGAAACAAAGCGCTCATATAAAAGGAGCAGGTTGGACAGCCAGCCCCTGCTGCACAGCTTTTCTGTTGTACCTGGCCCCTCATGCACATGTAGGAGAGTCCCATGTCCCTGGGCAGTGACATGTCTGGTGCACCAACCCACCTCTGACCAACACCTTAGCTCTGAAAATGGTGGCTTCTCATTGCATATTGGATATGCAGTCAGACAATCCAGCCCAGGGCTGCCTTCAGTGAGCAGGAGGCAGCCGAGAAGCTGCACTGTGGTTACAGGGTCAGCTGAGCACTCTGACAGTGCCTCTGAAGCCAAGTGTGTATTCCTACAGTGCCACTGATCTAAAGGAAGGTCGCAGTTTGAAAGCCTTGGAGCACAGCCAGCAGGGATCTATCTGTGACAATGATCCTGCTGTAGCTCCTCACAGATGACACATTTCCCTGGGCAGTCAGGATGCTGGAGGTGTAGTCCTAAACATTACTTGCAGCAAACCATGGGAGATACACACAATTTCCTGTGGAAGACAGAGTTTGTTCAGGTTGGTTTGTTAGGGTACATGGCATTTAACGTATTTTACAATGGTCTTTTACAACAAAAGGGTGAGAACAGAAATCTAGCTAATTTAGGAGTAAGCTTGCTGAACTTGTGCAGGGACTTGGATAGTGTGGTTGCTGTAATAGCAAAGGACTGGCCAGAGCCTGTTAAAGCATCCCCATGATCCTCCTGCTGCAGTGTGTTTGAGGCTAAGCTTTCTGGCAGTTTGTATGGTCTTGACCTTTAATATCACTTGGAGATCATTATTTTCAGGTGCCACAATACACCTGTTGTGTAATACAGTTTCATGGCACAGGCTGGAGGCTGGGCTCTCACACAGGCATAACCTTGCTACCTCACAAGAAATAAAAGCCACTGAAAGTATGGTGGGGACCTGAGGGGGTTTTCCTGAGCATTGGAGGAGAACCTCACACTGAGGTCATCTTGGAACAGCTGTAAAGGTTGTCCCCTCAAACTTACCTCAGTCCTGTGCACTGAGAAGCAGAGAACTGTCCAGTGAGCAGTAAACTGCATCACCTGTAATCCCTGCAGCTCATGCCTCCTCCATGGTTAGCAAACACTGCAGCTCTTTCCTTCCTTACAAACTCCACCATTGATAACTGAGCCCCAAAATGTTGTTTTCCTGAGAGATAGCTGCTGTGCAGATCTGGGCTGTGTTGCTGCTTGGCATTCACACCAACCGCTGAGTTCCCGAGATGATGAGCTCTGTGTGTGTTTACAGAAGTTTAGCACCATTTGATTTCTCTGCATCTAACACACAAACCGAGGCTTGTGCCTGCTTCGCAGCTCCCTCCACTGGCCCTGCCCGCTCCCTGTCCAGCACGGGAGGCAGCTCTGGCTTGCCCCTTGGTTTGGTACGAGCCCCAGCAGGGCTGTGAGTGCACATTCCCAAGGGCACCGAGCACAAGCAAAGCAAACAGCAAAGGGCATCTGGCTGTGGGATGTGGAGCCTACCCACTCCTGCTGCTCCAATCCAAGTGTTTGCCCCATGGCTCTGTCCTCTGTCCCAAGATGTGATGCTGGATAATTCCCATGGGAGCACATGGAGCTGGGTCACTCCCAGGCTGGGCACCCCCACCTGGGGCTGTGAGCACAGCTCAGAAATACAGCTCAGGACAGGTTGCATTAGGATGACAAGTTAAAGTCTTGGAGACAGACAAAGCAGGACCCTTTGGGGTGCACGATCTCCTCAAATGCTACATCTCCTCAAATGTCCCTGCCTCCCACCAGAGGCTGGTTTTGGCTTCTTCCCAGCCTTAGACCCTGCAAAGGCTGATCCTGCATTTCTGCACAGGCAGCTTTTGAAAGCAGATAACTGTCAGAACCCAGAACATCCCTCTGGCTGTCCTGAGCAGCCAAGACCCCTGCCAGAGGGCTCAGAGACCCTGGCACAGAGCCCAAAATGCCTGTGGTTTTGATTATGACCCATGGAGCAAATTACCCACCTAAGATGAAGATCTGCATGCCATGACAAATTAAGTAGAATGATAGTGGATTTATCATGAGGTGAAAAAGTAGATTTTGGGGTTTTTAGAATGGGGATTCAGAGGGGCAAGATGGAGACATCTGGGTGTGTCCAGCCTTTCTTCTTCTTCTTCTTGGCCTCCATCTTCTGCTGTGATGTTGGCACTTTTAAATTTGGTTTAGAGCAGAAGCTCACTGCCTAACATAGGTGATAGAAAGTAATTGTAAATGGTGATGGAAAGTAATTGTAAACATTGTATATGTAATTTTTAGTATAAAAACATAACACCACCCCAGGGCAGGCAAGTGCCTCTGACTGTCTTGCTGAGAGGACCTCAGCTGGGCAGGAGAAAGAATTTGATAGATAAGATACAATAAAGAACCTCGAGACAGAGAAATGAAGAGCTTTGACTCCTTCTTCAAGTGCCAGGCTGGGAAGAGAGACTTTCCAACTCTTCTCGGGGTCACTGTGACCAGCCAGAAACCCCAACAGGTAACAAGGCTGGTATTGCAGCCTTTCAGGTGGGCTCTCAGGGAATTTCAGGGGCTGCATCTTGAGCACAGTCTGCCAAGCAAGTGGTCAAAGCATCAAGGCATCAGTTGGGAAAGCCCTTGCAGAATGTTTTCCTGCCTGCTCTGCTGTCCTCACGCCTGCCAGGGTGGCACAGTGCCTGCCAACCTGCTGCCAAGCCCTGCCACTGACAGCCCAGCCAGGGCTACTGCCATGGGACACCCACTTCTTGCTACAGATTCACTCACTCCTGTATGGAGGTGTCTGTAATATGCTCACACTGTGGTTTCTCTGGTCAAAGTCTTCTGTGCTTAGAAAATAAATACCCAACAAATGCTTTGAGCACCCCTGGGAGCATTTATCCAGACCTAGAGATGGTGAGGGGAGCTTGCCTTACCAAAACTGTACTGCAAACATACTTTGTCCTGCTCATACCTGCACCACATTCCTTTGAATGAATGCCTGAGATAAGGCATGTGGGAAATGTGGAGCATCCTGATCTGTACAGACCCCAATTTAGGCTGAGCCTCTGAGGAGGGTGACCTCTGTAGCTGACATGTAGGTCAGCACAAATGCATTCAGGTTTTGTGGTCAGTGCCCTGGATCTCCAGAGCAGCTCCGTGCCAGTATGGGGCATCACCTTCATCCCCCCTGCCCTTCTGTAAGGACCCGGTGCACAGTGCCCACCTGCGCATCACTCCATGGCTGTGGTGTGAATAAATCAGAGCCTTGGAGGAGATGATACCTGAGGGGCCTTGCAGGGTAACTTGCAAAGACTGATGAGAAAAGTATCACGTGAAAGAGCTCGGGATTTGCCCAGGAGCTGCGGCTCAGTGCTCCTCCCATGGCACCCTCGGTTTGACCTCCCAGAGCGCTACAGATATGAGTCATGTTTGCTCACAACAGCAGCCATCAGCAGGGGGATTCCTTAGGTGTACTTTCATTTGCTGTGCCAAGTTACCACACTGCAGAACCACCAAGGTCTTGGCACTCAGAAAACACGAAGAAATTTAAAGCTTTGTTCAAACATACAGGCCAGAGCTATGCATGGTAAATATTCACATGGCTCAGGCTGTTTCAGGGGTGGCTGTGCAAGCCATATGCTGGGCTTAAGCTCTCTTGACAAGCCCCAGGAAAATGTATTTTAGTTTCAGGCTCAGCAAACTGTTACTGACATAATTCAGTCAAAATACAACATGATCTAAAGGAATAGCACTGCCTGCTCACTTTCAGGGTAACACCCCTTGCCATTTGGCCATGAGTATGTTATCTTGGGAAAACCCCAGATGTTTCTAAGAAAACTAAAAGTCATGCCCACATGATATAATAACTTTCAGAGAGATTGAACCTGGGAAGTTTTACCTGGGTCTTGCCCAGGCTAGTCTGTCTCAGGACCAGATGTCCTTTTCCCCACAGATGTCTCCAAGGCAGCTTTTCCCAGATCTTTCTTTCCTTAGCTGTGTTCATGTAGTTGGAGCTGTAAAAGCCAGGTGGGTCAAATTCCTATGGTCAGACATTGCCATAGTGACTTTCAGCTTTGTGCTTTACTGACCCCCTGAAAGTCCAGCAGGGAAGAGCTCTTGGTAACAATCTCTTGTCTGCTGGAAGTGGGATGGACTCTTACACCAGCAGCACAGCTGTCCAAGCCTGCTCACCACCTGGCAAATGAAAGGGGAGCTGGAGAAGGAGCCAGGACACACACATTTAAATAAGTTTTTTGATATAAATGAGCCCTGAGGAAGCAGATATGTTTGAATATAGTTGGAGGAGATCCTGTTTTCTACAGGGTCCTGTATGGAGACCCAGTGACCATTCAGGTGTGCCCACAAGGACAGTGATAGTGTTTGCTGCTCCATGAAGACCTCTGGTGTGTGCTGAAATCAATTTCCTGCTTTTAACATAAATGGAACCTGTTTTTAACACCCTGCTGAATGGTACATTTGTGGCAGAAGAATGACTGTAGCAGAGGATACAAAAAGCTGTATTTAGAGACAGACTTGCCTGTCAGCTGGAGGTCTCTAAGTAATGAAGCTGCCACCTTAGACCCTCATCCCTCAGGAAAATGGGCAGCTGTACCAAGCCTGCAGTAAAGAAGTTGTGACAAGACCAGCTCTTGCCAGGCAGGCCTAGATTAAGAGTTCTTCCATCAGCTTCACATCACTGGCTTAGGAATGAGAGGAGAAGGAGAGAGGAAATCTGCCCGTCCTAACAGAAATTACTGGTGCCATGGCTGTGACACCATTTGCTTCAAAAAAGGGATAGAAAGCAAAACCATAGGGACATCTGAGTTTGTGGATGTAACTCCATCATTGTTGGTGATTATTACATCACAGTTTTATCAGAAAGAGATATGAGCTTTACCCCAGATCCATAGAGGTCACAAATTATTATTGGCTTTACTATAGGAAAATCCCTTTTTGAGCAGTAGGTTGCAACTTGCATTTACCATGTAAGGAGTAAAGACCCCAAAAAAAACCCCTGTGTGTTGCAGGTAATGCTGAAATTCCAATTAATAAGTGAGAGGTAAGGAGACTGAAAATGCACTTTCGCTGAAAACAAATGTTAATTCTCAGCTCCATAGTTAGCACTATGAGTGACAACAGTGACATGAGGAACAGATTGAATATAAATGGAACATGACCAACAGCAACATTTGAAGTGGCTTCTAAAAATGGGAACAGGAACTACAAAAGGTCAAGCAAAAAAGCTCAGTACTTTCCTGATGATGTATTACTACCACTTAAAATGGGCTTAAGCCACAAAAAATGTCAAGCGTGCAAAGCACAGGCAAGCCTTCTGCTGAACTCTGGACTGAAACAAAGCTCTCTTTTAGGCAGAAAGAATTTCTGTCAAAACAAACACCCCCAGTGTTACCTATCTTCCTGGGCACCCCTAATGGCCTTGGATTTCTAAACAGAGGCCAGGAGCCTGTGAATAGCACAAGGAGAACTGTGTTCACTGGAAAGGGAGTGAAGCATCAGTCTGACAAAGCTCCCACCGTGCTGCAGGACCAAGAGGGAAGATGCCTTCTCCTCCTGTGACTTTACAGGTAATCCATGGACTGAGGAACCTTGAGATAGTCCAGCTATCATATGACCACCCAGGACTGTAAATGATCCTCACTACCCAAGTCACTCACGGGCTGGAATCCTGCTTGTGCTTTGGCAGTGATGAAGAGCATAATCCTGCAGCTTTGAGAGCCAGAGTCCAGCCTGGTGGAAATGCTGCCTCCTTCTGTTCTAAACCTTCATGTAGCTCAGCTCCAAATATTTCAGCTTTATTTAGAGGCAAACAGGAGGAGCCTCAACAGAAGTTACTTAGCTCTGAGCTGTCACCTGCACCCCCGGCCTTACTGCCCATAAAACAATGCAACACAAGCACTGTGGGCTTTGGGGCAAACAAAGAACTTTTATTCCAGGTTCTGCTGCAGATCCTTGCTATCTTGGCACAGAGAAGCCCTCTCTCCTCTCTGCTTTGACAAAGTCTTATTTCACATGCAGCACTGACAATTGTGAAAGTATTGTGCTGGAATTCTGGACAGGCAGCTCCAAGAAAAGAGGCATTTTGAGGCTGTCCTGCCTGCTACCCATGGGTTTGCATAGAGCCCACTTACAGCTCTGGAAAATCTGCAGGGAACTCTGGCCACTCTTCCCACTGCTCACCTGAGGCTCTCACCCACATCTCTCACTTGGGAATCACAGAATCACATCATGGATAAGGTTGGGAGGGACCGCAGTGGGTCATCTGGTCCAGCCTCCCTCGAGCAGAGCAATCCTAGAGAAATATTAACAGAATGGAAATGTTAAAACAGAGTGGAAGGGAGTGCAGATCAGCCAGCACAGTCTTTATCTACTGTCCAAAAAGGGCTGAATCTGACAACCTATGCCCATGTCGGCATGGCTTTTAGTTTTCTTTGAAACATCTGGGGTTTTCCCAAGATAAGCGTGGAAAACACAAGTAATGGATCACTTTATATTTTCAAAACATACATAAAACTATAAACACACATCTATAACATATATAAAAACACACACATGTATATATAAATATATATAAATATATATAAATATATAAGGGCTGTCAGATTCAATCCTTTATATAAATGTTATATAGAAACATATATATAAACATACATATAACATATATATAAATACAAGCGTGGAGCCCTTATAAGCATGGAAAACACAAGTAATGGATAACTTTATACTTTCAAAACATTCCAACACACGCTCAATAAATGTCAGCTGCACAATGAAAAGGCACAGTGCTGTGTATTTGTAGCTAGATTTGGGAGTGAAGTGAAATCTAATAATTGTTACTCCAAAAAGGGGAGTCTTATTGACAAACTCTTTTTGACTTACCACAAGAAAAGAAAAATGGAAAGGTTGGACTGCCCAGGACACCCTCCAGACACAGTACAAGTGGAATGTATTTGTTGGGCACAGCATTTCAAGTGTTTAATCTATTTTATTCTTGATTTGAACTGCCAGCAATGAAATGTGAGACTGGGCTCTGAGAAGCAAAGATCAGGAAAAACCTTGAACAGTAAAGTGATGATAAATGGAGTAGAAATGGATAATAAATCACAATGGATTAACAGCAAGAATAATGCATGAGACTATCAAATTATGTGCAGTCATTTGCTGTGGAGCAATTACCTCCCACAGCATTTCCGATCCCGCAGCGAGTGCCAGCTCTATTGATTCAAGGTACCTTTATAATGTCAGGAGCTAAAAAAAGTGTTTCCTTGCCTTGGGAAGGTGATTTTTGTTAATGCATTACTAGCAGATACTGCCACAGAATATGGGACAAAGCAACAGGAACACTGATAAATGCCAGGGCCAGGTCTACTACAACTGTGTTACTGGTACAAAAATGCTGAAGAATATGCTGACCATGCTGATTAATTTATTTCCAGTTGTTACATTAGTTTTAGTCTCAGACTTGCTATTGCCTTCAGTTGAATAATTTTAAACTGTTTTCTTTCAGGTAGAATTTTAGAAGGGAATCTCTGCACTTCTATATTCATGAAATGTTAACCTGTGCTAAAAAGATGAGTCACTATATAACAACTGTTTGCCAAAAAAATACCAAATAAATAATCAATAAGTGCAAAACATGATTTACTATCACCTGAAAAAAATTTACCGAGTTATCTGCTTGTGTGAGAGTATCAACTAGCAGCTTAAAAAAAAAAAAGTTTCCTGGTACCCAGGTTAAGCACAAAGAGATGAAGTGTAATTTTCTCGTCCAGTTTTTGCAGCTCTTCCCTTCAGTACAATATCTTTGCAGGCTTCAAGATTAAGGCTGGGGAGCTTTACATCAATGATACTGCATGGCTGATTTCTCTGCAAGCAAAGAGGCTGAGCTCAAAGCTTGGGTGTTCACATCCTTTAGGAAGCAGGCACACTGGTGGGCCCTTAGTGTGCCCTTACACAGGACCTACGTTCCTAAAGGGACATTATTGTGGTTATTGTGGTTGTATGTGGGCTCCCAATGGCCATGGATGGACACAAAATGGAAGTGTAGGATTTGTCTTCTTGTTTTTGCCCAAGAAAAAAAAAATCTAAAAGAAAATGCTTTGGACATACATTTCAGTCACTGGACCACAGATCAGCAGCTGGAAAAGTCTGAATTAAAACTCAGATTGGCAATGCCTTCTAATGAAAATGTTATTGCTCCCATCTGCTGTAGCATTTTAGATGCCCGAAAGTCACAAAGTCAAAGCCATTTAAAATATTGCACAAACAAACAGAAGATAAAACTTACAGGGGCAAATACAGTTAAATCATTGTGCAAAGCCAAAAGCCTCTGCAAACACAGAGTTCTGAGAAGATTTATCCAGCTTCAGAAAATTAGAAGTGGTGGGGAAGTTCTCATACCATGTACAGCTCAAATTCAATTACATCTCATTGCCTGGAAGTCCTGTGGCTGAGCAGGTGAACTTTCAAACTCCCTGCCACTTGAAAAACAGCCTTTCTGTAATATGAATACACTGTGGCTTAAGGAGGTATAGGGTATAGATTACCTTTTCTCTAGCCTTTGCCTCTGATTTCTGCAGGGAACCTGCTCCTCTGGGCTCATCCTTTTCAAGGCTTCTCTGTCCACAAGCACCACTTTGAAAAGGAGCACAGTGACTGGGAAGGGAAAAGCAGTTTGAAATGTGTTTGAGAGCATGAAACTGGCAAAGCTGCCTAAGGCAGAGCAAGGTGAAGCTTTAGCTGTGTTGAGACATCAGTGGGAAACCACAGAGTGCCAAGCTGCTGAGGGAGCTGGGCAGCAGGCACTGATGGAGGCCGTGTCTCCACTACATCCTGCAGTTTGCTGTAGAGTTACTGGTGCTTTTTAGAGCTTGGGTACCAAAGGGAAATGGTTTAATGCCTATAGATACACAAAGGGAAAGCATTTAAGTCAGCCCTAAAGGTACAGCGGGAAGCCCCTCTGGCAGAATTGTGCACATCCCCTCCAGCTCTGGATGCCATAAAAGACACCCCCCACCTTTCCATTGTTGTTCATTCTTAACTGAGGCTCTTTTGTGCTCACCAGGTGTGGTCTTCAGTGGTATCATCTTTGTAATTGTGCAGGATGTGATCTGCTTGAGAGAGTAATCACAGCTGGTGAGGAGGCTACAGTCTGTTCCCTTTAAATATTGCAAAAGTTTGCTTTTAGAGCACATGAACATGAGAGGGAAAGAACTTCACTTTACACTGCAGGAAAAGCTAGAGAGTCAGTCTCGGCATCCTCCTGGGAAACAGGAAATTTTAAAAATCATTGATGGGATGGAGTAGCAAGGCCATGCTAATGTGACATGGAATGATCAGCAGCACTGTGCCAGCATAGCCATGGCTGAAAGTGTAGAACAAGAACTGACACAGATTTATTTACATACTTGCATCTGTGAAAACTAGGTTTATTAAAGGGATAATGAAAGTTATCTTGTAGTGTATTTGAATATGGAAACCAGTATTAGCTGTGCTAATGAAATAGCACTTTTGATAATTTAAACTGCATCTTTCCTACTGCCTGGAGAAATTAAGGGCTCTTGCTGTCAAAGAGAGCATACTGTGGTTTGGGGGTAAAAAATGCCCATGGAAAGGGTGTTGTTAAGAAGAAAAATATTTGGAGTAGAGATACTGCTGATGAAAGAGGGGAACAATTCAAACAAGGAAGAAGAGAAGGAACAGAGCAGCATTCTTCTTACATTCCTTTAGCAGCCTCTTCTTTGGTGCCCAGTCACTCATTTGGGAAGGTGTCTGTGCTCTCTTGGATATCCCTGCTCTTTCACCCTCTGCAATATGGCATCTCCCAAACCTCTCAGCAGAATGCTCTGCTGGCTTAACTTTGATGGGATAAATGGGATACAGTGTCCAAAGTGGAAACATGATCCTGCTACAGCTGAATGTATTTACAGGGAACTGACAATAAGGAGAGGAGAGCCCAGCTGTTCCTAGGGTGACAACCTTCATTATGTATCTTCAATTTGTTATTTAAAAGCCTCTAAACAGGCAGCTAGAATGGATCATCTGAAGTGCTTACCAGCACTTTTATTGGAACAATATCACATATCATTTCTTCCCAGCTGCAGAAAATATTAAAACCTTCTTTGGCATGGCTTTCAGGATGGTTAATGATAAGAATGAGCATGGCTTTAGGATACATAAGGAGGAAATGAGTAAAAAACCTCTAGGGCTCCATTGCTGTAGCTGAAGTGCAATTCTGCTCCCATGAAGAAAAAACAGACCTAGAAGGGACAGACCTCTTGGCTTTGTTTTCACCAGAGGACAGGTGTGATCCACGGGGTTCAGAGAGAAAGGAAAACACTGGGAGCAACAGGAGGCAGGGCAAGAAGCAAGACAGGGGCTCAGCCCTTGAATTTCAGATTGTCCTGAAGGACTTGGCCGAAGCCCCCCCTTTGTCTGGGTCTCCTTGGTGCTGCTGGGATGGCAGATTTCCTCACATCCAGAGGAAAATGGTGAAAACAGACACCCTCACTGGGTAACATAATCCACCTCTCACTGGGCTGGGCCCATCCCAGCACCCCAGGCAGGAGCCACACATGGGGACACATCCCAGGGGATGGGGACAGCCTGGGACATGGGCACGGCTCGGTGGGACCCAGGGCCAAGGAGGGCAGGGCTGGGGGGCTGGAGGGGCAGCAGCTGACAGCCTGGGGGCTGATGTGGGGTCCTGGGACCCAGCAGGCTGGGGACACCAGTGTGGCTGACAGGGTCAGGCAGGCTGTGAATGCCCTCAGGGGCTTTGATGCTTTTTTTCCCTTCATCTTCTCTGGGATTTTAAAATTATTTTGCTGTTCCTCTTGAAAATTTTCACATCTGTTTTCCAGTCCTGATGAGTACATGACAGGTCAGCAGGTGGTTCTTCCCCATCTGACCTGGAGACAGTGGGTCCAGTTGGCACCCACTAGATTTTTCCTTTTCCTTTTCCTTCCCTTATTCCAGGAGCCTCCAGGGAGGTGCAGGGACAACCAACCTTTGGTCCAGGCACTGCTCAGCCCCCAGCATCAGCCTGAGGCTGTGGTGTGAAAGTGAGCAGGAATGGAGGGAGGATGGACCATGGAGCAGGTATTGACACATGGACTTCCTCCAGTAGAGGTGTCAGAGCTCCATTACTGTGGAAATATAATAGAGACAATATTTGGGGGAGAGAAGGATTACTCTAAAGAACTAGGTTGCTTATTCTTCCAGTTATTTCAAGTGCTGTAATAAAAGCAAATGCATACTGCCAGCCTAAGGTGAGTAAAGTGTAAACAAGGAGCTGCAGTGTGGTGCCTGCACTACCCCCATGTGAATACACCAACCCATGTCATTTATTTATGCATTTGGACTTGCTGAATTTCCTTCTCCTTTCTCCCTGCAGGACCTTCACTCCTCTTTCCTGCCGTGTTGGCCCTGGCTGCCTGCCCCTGCCTGGCCTGGCAGGGCTGGACAGGGTCCCAGGGCTCCCCAGCCCTGCTGCCACCACCCCAGGACCTTGGGAATGCTTCAGAGGTGGCTGTGGAAATTCAGCAGTGTGATGGCTTTCATGGGAAGGGTCAGTTAATTAAGTTATTAAATATTTCCTTATGTCTAGCAGGCAAAATTAGACAATCACCTTTATTGGAAGTATTTCAAAAAGAGCTTCTCTGCTGTTTCCCACTTTTTTCTCTTTCACAAAGAGCCCAGCATTTTAAAGCACCGTTTCAAGCTTTAAACTAGCTTGTGTTATGTTTTGGTTCACCTTGTGGTTTGCTGTACCAATTCTGCTCTAACATTTTGGAACATCCCAAAATAATTTCCTTTTTCTCCTCCTCTACTACTGCACCTGCTATCAGGAGTGCATCAGCATCTCTTTGGTTGCTTTCACCTATCTTACAAAGCAAAAAGTCTTACCCATAAACATAAAGAATTTAATTTGCACGATTAACAAAAAACAACTTAACTGGAACCCACTGCCGTAATTTTAACTTTTCTCCCAGTAAGTAGTTTGGGGAAATAGTGGCAGCTGGAGGCAGTGATGATTTGGTTTATTTTTCCAAAAGGGACTGAGTCTGGCTGAGTCATCCTAAAAGGCTTTCCAAATAAGGTCTGATTAAAAAGCTGGAAAATATAGTTCCCTATAATTGCAGAGCAACTGAGTTTCTATTACCTTTGAAAATAATTCAGTGCTTAGGAATACATATTGGAGAGTTATATCATAGGCTCTGTAACAAACATTTAAATGGTAAGTTTTTCTTCATTATTTTGTGAATCATTCTTCTAATTATTATTACTTTTATTAGATTCCTCTGTTGGAAAAGTGTAAAGTCATTTTCAAATAGAATTTGCAAATAACTTAATTTTAAATTCAAATAAAAGATGGTTAAAACCCCAAACTCATTGCTCTGAAAGTCAGTACATGCATTTTGAGGACTAGAATGAGATACTGTGTATTAATTCAAAATTTTTAACTCTAGTGGCTGAGACTTCACATTTTCAGACTCTCTCAAATATGAAGAAAATTTCTATTCTTTAAAAATATCGTAAAGAAATGTTTTAAACTCCTTACAACCAAATAGTTCCTGGAAGCTTTAGAGAAAACATTTGTCATGAGAAAACACTTGCTAAGAGTTTCAAAAATGCAAAGCAAGTCTCATTGATTTGTGTTACTTAAATCAAAAAATATCTGTATCTACATCTGGGATTTCTTGAAAAAAACCCAACAACAACACACCCCCCACCCCAAACTAAAAATGAACAAAAAAACCAAAAAAAGGAAACCAAACAAAAAAGTTTGGTGAACCAAAACTTGAAAAGTGAACCTGGAAAAGTCCCAGCCTTTTCAAACAACTCTGGTGTTCTTCTCATGCAGTTATTGATCTGGTGGTATTTCAAAGACTGGGGGCTTGTCAGGTCCTTTGAAGTTCCTCCCTTGATGCATTTTAGTTATAAATTTCAATTTTCGAGTGTGGTACTGCTACCTCAGAATATTCATTATTCTCTTCTCTGCTATTTTGGTACTTTATTCATAAACTTAATTTCAAAATTAGGGTAAAAAGTAGTCTTTTCTATAAAGATAGCCTTCTGGGGAGCTCTTTCATTTGCTTGCTTGTTTGCTCAGGGGGCCATCTTTAGCTGGAGTTGCCAAGACCTCTTCTCTCGTAATTAAAATGTATGTTTGGAAGGAAAAGAAAAGTATGTAGTGGTTTGTTTATTCAGGAGAAAATGTTTGATTTAATTTAACAGATTATATTTTTGAAATGGAACAGGGACAAAAATAGATCCTGAGCCAAATTCAGCCTTGAGCTGCATCCTGCTTAAGCGCTGCTGGGGCCAGGCTGGGGAGCAGGTCCCTGAGAAAGGGAGGTTGTGGTGGGGTTGTGTTCCATCTCTGCAGGAACATGAGGGGAGATGAAAATAGAGATAAAGTAGAGATAAAAATGCTCCAATAGCTAGGGAAACTGCCCTTTGGTCTGCTTTTCTGCCAGCTTCCACATCTGCCCTTGCCAAGGGGATGAGCTGGGGAATGTTCTCTGCACATGCGGCACCCCCGTGGTGGGGGAGGCTCCCAGGCTGTGAGTGACTGTGGGGAACCTGCCATCCTTCCTGGCCTTCCTCCCCAACTCCTGATCTTCAGGAACTCAGCAGCAAGGGAGAGCTGGGGGGTGGGGAAGAGTGCAGACAATTAGCATTGGTCTTTATGTCTCTTCTAAAAAAGCCCAAACCACAATTAAAGGATTTAAATTACTGGGAGACATAGCTGCATATTTCAGGAAATTAGGATATCTCAGTCAATTAGAAAATAAAAAAGAGAAAGGAAATAGAAGAGTTCTCACTGTTTGTCACCTACTGTGCATTGCCATGATTCAGCTTTTCCCTTTTTTTGGGTGGAATGAGATGAGAATGGGGCATTTAATGTTTTTAGAGCTGGACATCCTAGAAGGGGAAACTGATAGCAGTGCAGGGGGAAATTTCTCTGCTGCTCACTGAGAAAGACAGCCACTGTTGAGGATGCTTGTGTTCAAGCTCTGCAATTCTAACATTTCAAAGGTTTGATCTTTTGATCCTCATTTCAATACCTTCTTTACATGAGGCAAAACACTGAACAACAGCAGGTGCAGAGGGTAGAATAAAAAGCCAGGGATAAAAATGAGATATTACATAAAGTATTTTTCTGGTCTACAGCCATTTACAGCTTGGGATCACCCTAGATGGAAGGGGTGATTAATATTAAACAGTATTTGATGGCTTTTTCTTCCCTTTTTTGTCCAATTGGTCTCTCAACATATAACAGCTTTCCAGACTCCTGGTGTCCTGTGACAAGGAGCTTTACAGCTCAGTGGTGTAAGATGTTAAGAAGTACTTTCCACTGCTTTAACTATTTTATTTCATGCCTTGTGATTTTTTTGTGTTCTAAGAGAAAGTTATTATCTGCTTTTATTTTCTGCATCAACGATGATTTTATCAGCCTCTGCCATTAAGTCCCCTGCCCTTTTAATTTCTTTTCCCTGAGGGACAGATGACCTGGAAAATGGAAGGGTATGAAATCCTCCCAGGTACATTTAGCAGAACACACAGTCACAAACTGTCTCCCTGTAAAAGCAAAAGCAACAGCCTTAGTCTGCACCACAGAGCCTTTCTTGAAGGAGGAACATCTTTGTGCAGGGTAGCACTCAAATTTGAGTTCCAAAAGCACGACCTTGACCTTCTGCCAGTCTAGTTGAACCAGCTTTACAAGTATTATAAATCCTGGGCTGGTTCAAAGCTTTTGAACAACTACACTTTGTTTTGAATCACATGCAGCAACAGAACTTTCTCACTGCATTCCCAGGACTACTTTAGGGACAAATTCAAACTTTGGGGAAATAAAATATTACTTTTAAGTTTTTTAGATAAAGCGTCTATATCAGGAAAGTATTTTTAATAGCAGCTAGTGTTTCTCCTCTGGCTCTTCTTTCTTTAGTATTAGCTGACCATATTTCTCATCGAACTGCAGCTGCTCTCCAGTATGGGTGGGGGGCTCTGTTTTCCAGCTCTATTTAGGATATGCAGGAATGTGAAGGTATTAGGAAGGTCTGATGCTATTATGCAATGGTTCTACTGCCCCACCTGCAGGCCTTGGGGCTTATCTCTAAACCTGCTTTGTTTTAACCAAAGAATTCTGCATTTCAGGGGCAGAGGTATGTTCAAACTGTGTCGTGACATAAGTGGAATTGAAGACCTGACAAGAGATTTTCTTTTTCTTTGGTTTGGGAATAATTTTACATTGGGGAAAGTAAAAAAACATTTGTATTACACCTGTAAACCACAATATTTGGTTCAACTACAGTTGAACCAAAACTGCAGTTTTCCTGCATCACTTTGCACTCCCGGGTTACTCTGGTTACATCTGCAGGTGCCCAAGATGAGTCTGGAGAAAGGGCTTGCAGGGATTGTAAGATAAAACCAGTCCTTGCTTCCCTGCAGCGGGACTCCTGCATGAGAGCCCAGAGTGAAGCCACACTTTATCTCAGACACAGCTGAGGAGAAGCCCAAGGACAGAAAGGAGGAGGGGCCAGCTGGGAAGCACTAAACAAATCAGCCTGCATGCCCACACCTCATTCTAGTCAAATGGCCTTGGAATGTGTTTACAAAGAGCTGTGGATTGTGCTGTTTGGCTGTGCTGGGAATTACTGCAGGAAATCAGCATAGAAAGCCTGGGTTAGTTTATTAGCTTCACAAATCTTAGCAAGTTATTTTGCTTTTTAAGAAAATATTATTGTGCTAAGAGACTTTTGATAGTGGGGCCTTTTTATGCAACATTACATTTACTGCTGGTCTTATTCTGGTAACAAGCAAAGTACAAGGAACCAGCACATGGCAAAGCAAAGCCACAAACCCCTCTGACTCTGCATCTGCCTGAGAAACAGGACTGGCAGCTGGATGAGGAATCTGATCTTGCCCACAAGGGAGATAAATGTATTTCAGACTCAGATAGGGCTGCAGCGAGGTGCTCTCGTTGTTGCAGTCGGGTCTGGTAGAGATGCCCGTGCTGCCCTTGGCTGAGCCCGCTGGCAGGAGGTGCAGGGTGAGGAGCACTGGCACTGCCTGCCAGGCTCTGATGGTGGCTCACAGGTGCATTTCCTGCGCTGGCTCAGAGTGTGGTGTCTAACAGGCAGGAAGGCTTGCAGAGCACAAACACCCAACACCCCATTGCCTATCTTTGCAAGCAGCTCTCACCCAGATGATCCCTGAGACCTGCCTTGCTTATGCTGCTAATTAGACTTCTAGTCCTCTAGCCAAGAACCAGCACAGCCTCTGCCAAGAATCAATAAAATGCAAAGCAGCCTGCAGCCAATATGCAGCCTATTAGATACCAGATCCTTGTGCCAGACTGCTTTCCTCTATCAGCATACTATGAAACCTGAGAGGAATATCTGAAAAGGAAATCACTGCCTCTAAGGCCTTACATCTATGTGCAGTGTCCTTGGGACATGGCTTTCCAGAATGGGATGTGATCAGAAACTGAGGAACCTGCCATGAGCTGACTCTTGCTATCCCTCAGAGCCATGCTGCTCCTGGCACAAGAGATTTCTGTGCAGCCTCAAAGACAAAATGTGCCCACTGTGACTGTGAGCCCTCTCCCAAATTTACACTGTCTCAATGTAAGTCCTTTTTATTCAGTAATTTAAACATCTCCACAGTGTACATGTTACCACATTTACTGCTGTTTGCTTTTTCTACTTTACATGTACTTTAGGGATACTTTAATTGCATTCTGTTTGTGTGTAGGAGTATTTCTATGAACACTTTGTGTTTCTCATGGAGAATTCACAAAGCATTTTCAGGACAGCCTTTGTATGGATTATGAACCTACCTTGGCCTTGTACCCCAGCACTTAATTGTTGTAATTACATTGCAAGGGGCTCCATATTGCCAGAGTTTCACACCTCCTTGATATTTCATGTAGGCAGCTCCTCCAGGCACCGACTCTCCCTTGTCCTCACAGCAGCCAACAAACTCCAGTTCCCACCAATCCACTCTTTTACAACACTCTTCTTATTGGCTACAGGTGTGGCCGGTTAACATCAGGCCTGCTCCTAATCTTTAGTAATTGGTTCAGCTGCAACTCTTCAGGGGATAAGATTACATTCTATACCACCTTCATTTACCCATACTGTGTCCCCCTACACTTAATATTCACAGGCCACCAAAAGCACAACAGGCTGCACTGATAGTTCCTAACACAATCAAATGTGTGCAGCAATGAGGTGAATGCACCCATAGAATGTGTCCCACGTGGTCAGTTTTACAGAAGGGACACCAAAACCCCTGGAAATTCATTGAGTCTTCATGTCCTTGCCAAGGCACAGTTCTCTCTTTTGCTTTCCTACGTGCTGTGCAGGATGCAGTGCAAATTATGACCCGAAACAGATACTGGTCTGTTTTCTTAATATTCTTGTTAACACATGCTGTGTACAGCTCATCTTCCCAGGCACTTTCAGTCTTCAGGGAGGAGAGTCAAGTAACTTTTGCTCTGTGGGGCAGTAGAAGCCTTCATTGCTTTCTGCAGGAAAGGATGATGTGCTCTTGTCTCAGGATAAGTGCAGGAAGGCTGGTTTGGTCACCATGCATCAGACAGAAGAGGTTATGGTGCTTTGGGCTCCCACAGTGTGAGGACAAGCCCACATGTGGGAGGCTCACATGACCCTGCACTCAACATCTACCTGCTCTGTGACATTCATTCTCCCTTGAAGAAAATACCTGAGAGATCTTGAGGCACAAGCAGTGGTATTTGGTGCCTCAACATGATCACAGCATGTAGAGCTGCCATGCCCACAGCCATCTGGTGGAAGTGTGAAAATATCACCTGAGCAGTCAGGTGGGGTGGGGAGAGGAGAGCCCATAAAATGATGTGAAGTTGCCTCTGCCATGTACTCCAACAAGACTTGCTGAGCAATTCTTCAGGATGCAGAACACAGCATAACACAGAGACATCACTGCACCAAGCACATACATGATGGAAAATCCTCAATGCATTCCTAGGAAAACAGTGAGAAGCTCTTCTGTAAAAGGTTTTTCTAATGGGGTGCTCCATTTCATGTCAGATAGTGTGAACTTAAGGAAATAATTTTGAAAATACACCCACTCAGGCACGCAAGGCAGCCTGGAATTAGGTAACATTCCTGCCCTTGGGGTGAACTCTCTCTGTGTATGCCTCAGTATCTGACCTTTTCACAGTATTTTTGGGGGGAAACACACAGAACAGGAAAGACAGCGAAGGAGAATTCCTCTCTCCAGCACTTTGTCAAGTGTGGTTCTGCATTAGAGCTGCAACATTTCTGCTTTTAGTAAATGAGGAAGGAAAAGAAAGTGAGGCAGCCCTCGCAGCTGGTTCTCCTCTACCCTGGCTAATGTTTGCCTGGGAGCAGGGAGAATCATTAACTGCCCCAGACAAGTTTTACTGCCTCAAGGTCACAGAGTGATGGTGCACTGAAAGGCCACAGAAATGCAGCAAAGCAAGGCCCTTGGTGCTGGGGAGACCAGAGCACTTTGTCCAGGAAAGGCAGAGCTCTGTGCACACCTATAAAGCTGCATCCAGGTTTGCTCCTGGGATCTTTCATCTGTGATGCTGACATGGCACAAGGACATGAATGGGGGACCTTCTAAAACCAGCTTCTTATTTATTTGTTATTTATTATTTTATTTTAATTTTTATAATTTATTGCAGTTCCAGGGGAGAAATTAGCCCTAGATGTTAAACATAAGTTATCGCTTACTAAATTTCTGACATCCTAGTCTAGTAGTTTCCACAGCCTTGTTTTCCTTTTGGATAGTATGCTCCCTGTTCTCTGGCTGGTACCTCTATTGCTAGGAGGACTAAACCCAGTGCTCCCCCGTGAACACCTGGCAGCTCCCTCACTTGCAGTGTGATTAATGAAACCTCTCCTCCTGACTGACAACAAGAAACTTGCCTACTTTCTCCCTGCCCTTGAGCACATGCAGAACCTTTATCTGAGGTGACTTTTTTCTTGTAGTCCACAAAGCACAAGCAAGACTTGTCCTCTCAGTGTGTGACTCACTTTTTGGCCCTGTTTCTCACTCCCCAGGCCAGGTGAAGATAAAGAGTTTGTGGAGGAGGAAGGCAGATTCCACCTCCACAGCTCCAACCACAGGCCCTCACCAACAAACAGGTAGGTGCTGCCCTCCCCTGAGGACATACCCTCTCCTATCTCCCTTGATTATGAGTCAAACTCCACCTATTCTCCCTGGCAGGGCTGGCATCCTATTTCCAGGACAGAGGTCTGCTGCTTTCAGCTGTGCCTGAGGTCCTTGAGCCAAGGACAAGTCACAGCACTGCGAGCACAGCTGCTCTGCAGTGTCCTGGGCTCAGGGCTTCTTTCTGCAGACACCAGACCAAGGTCACAGTACCTTCCTCCCCACTCACCTTCCTCCTCCCTTCCTTAGAACATGACCTGGTGCATGGAATCCTATTGTAAATGTAGGTCCACCTCTGTGGGGAGAGAATGATGCATCTGACTCCATGTTCTCAGAAGGCTAATTTATTACTTTATTATACTGTACTATATTAAAAAATACTATACTATACCAAAGAATACAGAAAAGATACTTACTGAATGCTAAAAAGATAATCATGAAAACTCACGACTCTTTCCAGAGTGTCAACACAGCTTGGCCCCAGTTGGTCAATGAGTCAAACAACTCACACCAGAATCCAATCAGGCAATCACCTTTGGGTAAACAATCTCCAAACACATTCCACATGAGCAAAACACAGGAGAAGCAAATGGGATAAGAATTGGTTTCCTTTTCTCTGAGGCCTCTCAGCTTCTCAGCAGAAAAATCCTGGGTGAAGGAATTTTTCTAGAGAATGTGAATGCCCCAGTATCCATGTGCAGCAACATCCATCCATCCATCCAAATCCATCCATCCAAATCCATCCATCCATCCCTCCCTCAGTCTTAGAATTTACAAACTTAAAGGTCAGAAGATTTCATTTGGCATGAGCAGGAAAAACACACACCAACCTTGCAGAGAGACAGATATGTTACCCTGCACAGGTTTCCTTTCTGCAATGTAAGCACAACCCTGAATTTTCCAGGCTTCTGCTCACCTGCTTTTTTGCTGCAAGAAAGCTGGAGCTGTTAAAATGCTTCCAGCATGCAATGCCCTCCATATAATGTAATTAACATTTTGACCACTGGATGCTACTCTTGCTCCAAACATCTGCACAAGGCACTGCAGGGTGAAGACTTACTGGCAGCGCAATCTTGTAATTTTTTAACCTAGAACCTAGTTAAATCAGTCAGTGACCTGTGAAGAGGTGTTTATTGCCTGCCCATCAACTGAAGATGAATCGTTAGGGAGTCGTTATGGGGATATAAAGGAATGTCTGCATCAGCTACACACAAGCAGATGGTTAAATTAATGGTAATGGACTGAGATTTTAGTAGTGAAGTAGTGATTTTTCAAACTCTTAGGCCTGGAATTTCTAGTACATTGGCTGAGACAAGAAATGGTTTTGTATGCATTATACCAGTGGTGCCCAAAGCCCAGAAATAAACCACAATTTTTAGGTACATTTGACAATTTATGCTGTTCTCTACTCACCATCACACCTGCCCTAGAACAGTTAGTAAGCCTTATGTGTAAGCAGGTTCTTTTACCTTTACTACTACTACTACTACTACTACTACTACTATTATTATTATTATTATTATTATTATTATTATTATTATTATTATTATTATTATTGTCATCATCATCAACAAACATTCTTGAACATTTACCATTTTCTACTTGTTTTGCTCACTCCTACATGCCTCCCCCAAGCCTTTCTGCATGGCTCCCACACATTTTGTCCCTGCTGCTTTCACTGATGTGAAGCAAAGCCTTCCCATCAGATGAGCACAGTTGCTATGGTTGAGATATGCCCAGAGCAATTCATCATTTATTGATTGGTACCTCTGTGCAATAGTTCCTTTGTGCACACTGTGTTGCAGGAGCTCCTGGGTTCATTTTCCCCAGAGGAGGAGGAAAGCCTTTTAAAGATGCATGATAGTTTGTCCAGCCTGGGCACCCTGTGGGTAGCTGATCCATCATCCTCCAGGTGGACTCGGCCTACACCCTACACAACTGAAAGAAATTCTGTACATTTATCTTGTGCTTGCACAAAGATGAATTCTGCTGCTCTCAGTGTTTTCTTTTGATTCTTCACACATTGCAGGAAACATCCAGGAACAGTTCCCAGAGCAAGGCAGTGTTTTCTGACAGTATAATTCTGTCTCAAGACCCAGTGACTTACTTACATGTTTCCTTGTCATCCCCAGTTCCGGTATCTGCGAGCAGGCATGTAGAAGAACAGGTTTTGCACACTTTTCTGAGATCCTCACATGATCTCTGGGCCAGTTTGCCGTCTCTGTAAATACACCTTGCTTGAAATCAGAGGCAAAGCAAACTCCTGTTCAAGACATGAAAAGTATGAATCCCCACAGACAGTACCTAAATAGGGAACAACTCAAGGGTGATTCACACTGCCTAAATGTAAATGTTTAATGCTCCTAGAGGGGTGAGCCAACTGATACATGGCAGAAAACGAATCCAGGAAGAAATGAAACTCCTGATAAAAATGCTGGTTTCTGGATGTTTGTGTGTTGAATGGCAAAGGGAATGCTTAATCACTCTGCATACCAGTGCAGCATATTTTTATTAAAACCAAAACCAATCAAACAAAATATGCTTTCTCTTTTTGACTCAGTGTCATCACTTCCAAAGTGGCCAGAACCACTTCCTTTATCTCATCCTGATAAATTCTTAGAGAATAGATACTTAAAATAGTTTATTTATCAAACTTCCTCTCTCTCAATTTTGTTTCTACCTTTTCTCTGAAAGACTGCTAGTGGGCTGACATGATATTTTAACATAGAAAATGTGGGAGCTTTTTAAACTAATGTGTAAAAGTTCTTTCATATTTGAACCTGCTGATCTAACTCTGCTTGCATGTAGGACAGAGCAATCTACAGCTGTTACTACACACTTGCCTGTTGTCATGATTTATACTCCAGATTAAGGTGTGGGATGATAAATTAACAAAGTGTAGCTCCGTAGTGAGTGATGTTCAATGCTTTAAATTAGAATTGTCTCTGGTGGGCACAAGAGTGAGCAAAGCGGAATTTTGCCCACCACCCCATATTTTTCACCACCCCATCTGTTGCCCCAGATACTAGGGCTGGAAAGGACCATTTTGCTAATTTTTCTTTCCTTTAAAACCATTTTTCTTATCTTTTCTTTCTTGAGACTGTTCCAAATGACATGGGAAAACAACATTCAAACCAGGGCACAGTAGAGGAATGCGTGCTACAAGCCAGAACAGCATAAAATATTCAGAGAAGGAATACATGTGTATTCAGGTCAAGTAAAGAGAGGGATTCCTGCAGTCAGGAATCCTTTCAGTGGCTTGAGCAAATTGTTACTCCTTAGTAATCATTTGCTAAGGATGCCCTCTTCTTTTAGCTCTGTTCAAATGAAGAGCTGGTGACCTGACATTTGGTCCCTGGAGCCTTTCCATGAGATTTGCCTTCATCCCGTGTCAATCCTCTTTCCAAGAGCTTGAAGGAGCAACTTTATCTTCCTGTAACCCAGAGTAAGGAATGCAGGACACCCAGAATAGAAGAGGTCAAGTTCAAAGCATGAGATTATCCCTTGGAATTTAATGAAGAGCTGGTTTCTTTGGGATTCCTCACGAGTTAGTCAAAGTGAACCCTTAGCCGGATTAGCTCTGAGAGTTTTGGAGAGAAGTATCCACCTGCAAGCCAGAGC
Organism: Melospiza georgiana; assembly: GCF_028018845.1. Classification (NCBI taxonomy): domain Eukaryota; kingdom Metazoa; phylum Chordata; class Aves; order Passeriformes; family Passerellidae; genus Melospiza; species Melospiza georgiana. Next base: position 125,931,490 of record NC_080430.1, on the reverse strand, counting down.
AGCATCTACATCAGCTTTACCTACAAGATCTTTGCTTTCCTCTCTCCCTTTTTTCTCACTTCAGAACCATTATTTCCTGCTATGAGCTAGAAAAACTTTTGTTCCAGGTGAAGATGGAAACATGGGACACTATTACTGTGAATTACTTGCCTTTTACTAAATCCATTTGATTCTCCATTCTGGCAAACTCAGGGCCAACAGTCTATTTCAAGGTTTCCTAATTGTGAAAAATTCCTTCCACACATACTTTTGCCTTTTTTTTTCTTCACATATTCTGTATGTGATATTGCAGCAGTGACAAGCCCCTTTGTCATACTTGGATCTTGCTTAGAGCAACCAATATGTGGGAGTTCAGAAAAGTTCAAGTTACTGCTCATTTCTCACAGCAATTTACCAATTAATGAGATGAAAATTGCTAGATCAATAAATAAACGAAGTCAGGTTTTTAGGCTTTGCACATAGAAATACAGGCCTAACTCTGTAAGTGTTCAAAGCTGAATGATTGAACACTCTTGCATTCATAATTTCACATATCTTCTCGAATATTTATTCCTGAAATACTCCTGAGCTGTATTGCTTTACAGCTAAAACTTTGTAGTTCCTTCCTGCCCCATGGAAAGAGACAGCATGTTCCAAATACTGATCTTGACTGGCAGAGATGTAGTTTCCCTGGAGGTGCTGAACACCGACCAGCAGCATCCAGGCTTCAGGTTGCACCAGCTGCTGCTGAGAAAGAGCTTCTCTGGGGATCTGTTGCTGGATCTTTGCAATCTGTTGAATGAAGGTGGAGAAAAATGTCCCTGGTTTTTCTGATCTCCCATTCCATCACACATGGTATGTCCACTGCCTTGTCTAGAGAAGAAGAGCCCTGGACATTCAGTCATTTCTAGTCCAAATTATCTGACAGTGGTTGCTTCAACACTGCTGCTCTCTGGTGAATTCGGTCCCTGTAAATGTCTCCTTCCATCCTCAGAAGCAGATAAGTGATATCATATTCCTGCTGGTCCAGCAGGGAATTGCTGGCCTCCACAAGCAGGCAAGCAGCTCCCTCTTCCCATGGCAGACTCTGGGGAGTTACTCCACCAGTGAGGAGTCCTGTGAATCATCAGAATTAATCTCTGGGTGAGGATTTCCCTGCCTAATTCTGCACACTCTCTAATTTCCCCTTTCTTTAAACCTAACACATGTTCCATCTCCAACATGTGACTTCTCACCTCCAAATATTTAAGCAATATGACAAGCACTGAAAAGTTTGTATATTTAATATTATAATTGGTCCACATGCCCCCTCTCTGGCTCTCCATGTACTCGTTGCCTTCTCCATTACTGCTTCTTATCACCACACTTATCTGTGCCTGTACATTGCATGAAATTAATAAAATGAAAGCAGCCACATTAATCAGACTTTTTCTCTTTTCAGAGGCATCACCATTTGTATAGAAGAATGAGGAAGGAGAGCTTGCTCCATGTGCTCTTTTGTCTGGTGCTGCACTGATGTGCAGATCTGTTCCTGGCAAGGGAAGCTGCCAGGCTGCCCATCTACTTCAAGCCTAATGGACATTTATAGACATTTAATAGACATTAAAGCCACTCCTACAGCATGATCCCCCCAAAGTGGTAGATGTGCTTAGTAGGGGGAGCATTTGCAGCAATAATATGTATTTTGTGTGACTTTTCACCACGGATGGACCAGTTCCTCTAAATGGATTATTTTATTTACAGGGATGACCTCTCCTGGTTTTCATACTCCCTGTGAAGAGCAAGCAGTATGTTAAGAAGTTCTTCCTCTATCTAAACCTGTCTGTTAATCCTCCAGATGTATTCTTAAAATTAAAATACACTTGCTTTCTTCTTTTATTGTGAAGTCACTCAACAATTAGCCTGCTGAAGACTTGTGAAAATTTTAATTCATACCAATGAGATGCAGTTCTGACTGATATCTGTCAAAGAGAGTAGGAGAAGTTGGAGAAAATTATATTTCTGAACAGGGATGGAAAAATGGAACCTCCTTGCCAGGACCCTGGGCAAATCCCCTGCTGGAGCACAGCTGGCTATATCCAAGGTCAGCCAAGCTCCACTGATAATGGCTGTTGTGAAGACACACAGAAGCACAGGCCTGCCCTCCTGGGAGCTGTTTTTAGCCGAGGTTTTACCCCTGGCCCCACCTGTGCTGCTGTGCTGCAGTGGTGCCTGTGCCCTGGATGGTGCTGCTGTGATTGTGACACTGACACAGCTCCTCCAGATCCTGCCCTGCCCTGGTACGTGTCCTGTTGCTACAGACTTGCTGCAGACACCCATCTGTGTCTGATGCCTATTGCTGCCCTGGAGCTGATCCTGTCCAGGCTTTTCAGCACACCAGCTCCTTGCTGGTGAGGGCTCAGCTTTGCTGGCTGTGCTCCAGGGAGCAGCACCCTGACTTGCTTTCGGGCTTTCCAGAGAGCAATTTAACCACATTCTCTAAAATTGCCTTCAATTCAAAACCCAGGTGAAACTGAATTGCCTTGTGTGGCCACATGCTGAAGTTGTTTCTGCCCAGCTCATTATTTCCAATGAATGATAGCAAATTTGTCAATATTTATATTGCATCCTCAGTAGAAGTCAGCTTGTCTAAGCTGAAGTCAATATCAACTATACTGATTCATGCTGGTTGAAAAATCTGTTTACATTTTCTCAACACTTCCGTTGAGTTAAAACCCTTGCACCTTTAGAGCAAGAAATATCTTGTGTTAATATCTCCATGTTAATATTTTCCCATTATGTAGATGACAGGCTCGAGGAACGACATTAGCACTTTTCTTCAGCACATTTATAGCTTTTGACAACTTCCTGACATTGATAAAGAGTGTTATGAAAAGCAGAGTCAGCAGGCTGAAGACACTGACTGGGTTATGTTTTTATTAAAAGCATTATTCAGCTGTCACATAATGTCACACGTAAATTTCCTCATGACGTTCTAGCAAAGCAATGTCATAATAGCAAAGGTCTCTGTTTTCCCTGTTGCCTTTGCTGTGAGAATACCACACCAGCTCCAAGAGAAGGGAATGGGGGCCCTGAAGCTCAAATCCATCCCTCCTGGTTTGTGGGCATTCCTGAATTCCTGGGCACAGCACACATGAATTCTCAAGCTATATGAGAGAGGTGTTACCTTCCAGATAGATACCTCACAATCTAAAGAAATATTTAGAACCACCATTTTAATTCCATTTTTCATGTGAACAAGTGCTGTCAGATTGATCTGCATTATAAACTCAGCTCTGAACTCAATTGTGATATGCTCTGTGGAGATTATCACCTCTGAACTCAGCTGTAATATATCCTGTGGAGATTATTTGGACTACTCCCATTGCAGTGTGTACCCTACCACAAACAAAGACACCTCTTTGCATACTGGACTCACCACTAAAGCCATATCTTGTGGAGTATGCCCTGACTAGTTCAGGATCTGATTATGTGTAGCTGTGCAAGCCCAGGGCTCACCTGCAGTCCGTATTTCTGCTGCCCCACATCTAGATGACAACCTGCAATTCAATTTCTTGCTCTTCAGCTGCATGACTGAAAATCCCAGATTTAGGTACTGTAGAGCTGGCCTGGAGTGGCTGCAGGGATTGGCACAGCAGGGCCTTCTGCCTGCCTTGACACAACAGGGTGATGGACAGCAAGAGAGCTCCACAGAGCCATGGAACAGGATCACAGAATCATTTAGATTGAGAAAGATCCTTAAGATCATCAACTCCAATAATTAACCTAACATCACCAAGCTCACCACTAAACCCTGTCCTCAAGTGCTACATCTATGCATCTTTTAAATACCTCCAGGGATAATGAATCAGTCACTTTCCTGGGCAGCCTGCTCCAATGCTTTATGACCCTTTCAGTGAAGAAATTTTTCCTAATAACCAATCCAAACCTCTCCAGGTGCATTTGGTCACTTCTTCTCCTCCTGTCACTTGTTACTTGGGAGAAGGCACTCACTACCACCTCCTTTCTGGCAGTGAGAGTAGAGAGCAATAAGATCACAACCTCAGTTTCCTCAGCTGCTCCCCATAAGAGCTTTGTGCTCTAAAGCTTTGTGCAAGAATATATATACACACTAATAAAAAATTAATAAGAATAACCAAATATGTCTCTGTTCATTGCAGCCTCACAACTAAAGGTGCAATGTGATTGACTGGGCCCACAAAATAAATGCATTTCTGTTTGAATTTGGCACTGTTTTGCAAGTAATAAGCTTGTAGGAGTGATATAAAAATAGTAACTAGTGGGTTTGGAAAAAGAGTGCTGAGCACAAGACACCAGATTTGTGGTTAGCAAGTCTTGCAGCTTGATGTAAATGTAATATTTGGGGTTTTTTGCCCAAGTTTCACTGTCTCCCAGTTCTTGATTCTGTATGGCATTCACCTCCATTTTTCTTCTTTTCTTTATGAAGTAGCATTAACTCAGCTGTTTTGACTCCAGTTTGCACATGACCACAGATGAAGGTGTGCACTGTGTTAGAACTGCCCAGAAGGCAGAAAGGTGAGTCTGAGGGCATGAAGCTCCCTCAAGGTTCTTGATGGGAAAAGAAAGTTAAAAAAACCAGAATTATATCAAATGCCATTTAAAAAACCATTTTCATGATTTTGAAGACTTTATCTTGTCTTTAGCAGTGCAAAAAGGAGGCTGGAGTCTGGCCACTTACCACTGCTTACATGCCCAGCACATACACCTCATTAAGGTTGTAAAAGGGTACATTCCTGCCCAATTCTTTTAGAATTTATATTTCTGTTGACTATAAAGAAGAAAAGACAAGGTAAATAAGGACAAGCAATGTAAGAAGCTTCACGAGAAAGAGGGCTATTGGAGCTTTGTCCTTTTTTGTCTCTGGCAGTGCCTTCTAGGAATGTCCTCCTCCAGCTGCTGTCTTAAGGGCTGTTTTTGCTCTTTGGCCTGCTGGTGTCTCCTTTCCCCCTGTTTTGATGGGGGCGGGGGATCCATGTGGCTTACAGGCTGGGAAGCTTCAAGCAATGCATGGAGAAACAAGGAGGGAATTCACTGTCAGCAGACCAGACTGCTGAACCACACCCCCTGTAAAAATGCATTGCACAGAGCCTGGAGGTGCTCTGGGGGGAAGCTCATAAACATCACGTGGGGGGTGCTGGCATTTTCCCTGGCCTGATAAATAATTACAGGCACCTTCCAAATGTTGTCTGAGGACAGGGAGACAGTGCAGGGGCACTGAGGTGGCAGCTGCCACAGAAATGGGTCGCTGCAAGAGTCATGCAGCTAAGGCAAGTCAAAGCCAAGAAATCATCCATGTGGAAACTGACTTGAACATCCACACCTTCTCTTATTGTGTGCACATTTGTGCAGAGAGATGGAGCATGTGAATAGGTGGAGTACTCACCATCAGCCAATTTAAGAGGATTGTTGCTTTGGTTTTATTTGAAGGGGGGTTGAGGAAGGGCTGAGCGGAAGCAGTGTACATCCTCTTTAAATATGAAAGAAATGACCACTTAGAGCTTTTCTAAAAGCTCTGTCTTCCCCTGCCCTTATTCATTATTTAGTTCTTCAGCTAACATATTGAATACTGCAAGGCACTTGGAGACTCTAGTTTGACAGAAATACTCTGCACAAAATCAAGCTTCCTCACAGGAGCAGGATGCATCTTCAAAAGTTAATTACTTTTTCACCATTAGTCAAGCCTCTTTTTTACTGCTTTACTCAATAAAGAAAAAGAATGTGCAGCATGTCTTTAATTTCTTCAGTGTGCATGCTAAACTCCCCTTTCATTTTCTGTTTTGATAACAGTGAAAACTGCACACCAGTGAGTTGACTCTGAATGTGTCTTGGTACACAGAAGAACAGAATTAGCTGTGTTATCTGTGATATTTCCTCTTAATGCTGAAATTGGCTGGAGACACAGAGCCACATAGTGATTTACTTTATTAACCCTAAGGATAAACCATATAAAAGCTGCAAAAGAAACTATGGGCCTTGTCATAGGCTGTTTTATGTTGACAGCAGTAGATAATACATTAAGTCAAATGCACACTGAAGATACCATTATGTACCATTTTCACAAGACAAATAAAAATAGAGAGTTTAGTGTTCTGAGGCAACAGCCACAAATATTAGTTTTTCACCCAGAAAAGCAGGGTCTGGCTCCAGGCTGAGCCACAAAACCCTTCCCATGCTTGTTTCCTTCAGCAAACCAACATATTGGTCATAAAACTCCTCTGAATACCTCAATTAAATGATTAATTATCATGAACCTGTGAATTGCAGGATGTGCTGCCTTACAGCTTTTGAACTTACATACCCTTTTTTGTCTTTGAACTACAGCACCTAGAGATGTCTGTGGGTGTAGGGGGGGCTGTCATGCTTTGATTTCTGGTTGAGTGAAAGGGAGTACATTCAAGTGCTTTCAACAGAAGAAGGAAGAACAGGCAATCAGCTGTTTCCTCAGACCCCCTCTTGTGTTTTGCATTCTCCCAGGGCTTTACAGAATGGATTAGGAGTTTGCCCTTGTATCACCCCTTACTGCAGTGCAAAGTGAGTTTTATTATGTGTAGCATGTCCCTGTTTGGAGCCAGGAGCTCAATGCACCCACCTGTAGGAGATTTAGAAGCACAAGGCTGTGACCAAAACTCTGGATTGCTTGCTGGGGTCCTGCCCTGCAGTGGGGTAGGTACTTCCACGTGCCTGGAATGACTTTTCCCCAAAGTAACAAATGAAAGCTGTCTTGCCAAGTACACAGTCAACAGCCTCTGCTGCCATGAAGGAAACAGAATCTGTACTGAAACCAAGTCTAGCTGTTAGTCAGATTCATATGAGAAACTCAGACTATTTATTTAGTGAAGTAATGGGAATGAAGAGTATGAAATGAAAAAATACAGTTGTGGGAGAGTAGGGAGAATTTCTCAGACACAGGAGCTTCACAGTTATTCACCCAATTCACATCTGTATATTGATCTGGAGAGCTGCTGCTGCAGTGAGGACTGAGACTGAAAGTCTCAAAGCGTGAACTGAGGACAACCTGAGGTCAAGAAGGAGCTGAGAGATACAAATTTAGAATGAAGGCAAAAACATCCATATGTGGCCCAGCTAGTGCTGTAGGAGGGCAGGGTACTCCTTTAAGAGTCATAAATTCTCCTTTGGGTTAGTGGGCAGGTAACTGCATGTGCGCTGCTTGCCATCAGCCTGCAGTGTGCCTTTATCACTGCTTACAAGCACAAACCTCAGTGAATGCACAGACAAACAAGGATGCCTTCCTGCTTGCATTTAGCACGTGCAGCAATGTATAATTCAGACACAAACCCTACAGGCTATTGCAAATGAAATGAGTACAGCCATTTTCTCTTTGAAGGGAAAAAACTAAAACTGGAACCTGCTTGGGCTGGGGGTTGACTGGTGTCTGACTTCACAGAACCACCTCTGTGCCTCCTTGCTGCTGATGGGCAGGGAAGTGGCTGCCCCATTTTTGAAAAGTTCTGGTGGTGGTTTAGGCTCTCTGGGAAACTGGATAAACTCTGTGCTTCTTTAAACAAATAGATATGGTGTGGGGAAAGAAGGGAGGAGACTTGCTTTATCTGTTTTGCTGTGACTGAAATTGGGAGTATGGTCTGTCTTCTTTGGGGAAATTTCAAGGCACGATTCTTGCAAGGAGATTTAAAGTGAGCTTTATAAGATCAGGTAGGAACTATGTTAAGACATGTAGCATAGTTGGCTTCACAACAGTCTGGAGGAAAGACTGACATTTATGAGTTATATCTGATTTGTGCATCTCTTACTGGAAACATTTCTAAGTGAGACTGTGATGGAACTGCCTACTCACTATAATAATGGCAGCAGGGAGTAGACAGTGTTACTAGTAAAATATTAATGAGATGAATGAAAGTTTAATCTCAGTGTTTATAGTCCAATTTGTTGCTCTTATTTTCACTTTACATTATCTAGCTCAGTGGTATGCCTGTCAATGAAAACAGCTATATACTTAGAAGCCTGAAACACAGATTTTGTCTCTTCAACAGGCTAGATGTTACATTATCGAGGAACTATGAGCCTTGACTTCTTGTTTGTAAAATGGATAAGGAAAAAATGTCTGAGGGAATTCAAAATGCTGGAGTCCTACAGCTTCTGTTATGTAAGCAAGCAGGCTTTCCCATTAGTCTTCTTCTGCCTGTAAAATACATAAACAATTTGCAGCAATTTTACTTAATTGGATCATTGCTTTTTTTCTCCCTTGTAACCTTGTAATTACACTCCTACATATTTCTTCTGGCTCCAGTTCTGCTTTTCTTTTTTTTTGTCTGCTTCTAAAAAGTATTAAATAATACTTGTGTTTTGGCTTGCCAGTAATAAAGTGGCCCTGGTAGTACATAGTCATCTCACAAGAGCATACTGAAAGTTAACTACAATTTAAACCTAGATCCTCTGGTTCTTAATTATCATGTAGTAACTGTACAACACTGCAACCTTAAAAATAATTTAGTAATGAGTTACTGAAGACATGACCTCGTTTTATTCCCAGTATCAATTTTAGAATGAGAAAATGTTCCATTTCATCTATTTTCTGAAATGGAATAATTGTGACTAACTAATTAGCAGCAGTTAATTGTTATGGATTCAGTTTAGCTAAGGCTTTATCTACAGTATATTTACTACAGCAATAAAGCTTGCTGTAGATGATGATGCATGGTGAAAAAAATGTGCTCTCCAATCAATATATTTATGTCATAACTGGAAACAGCTAGAAGGCTTGAGAATAGTTTATCACATCATTCCTGGAGCTATAATTGAGCAAATGCTATCAAAGACAGTTGTACAAGATAAATAGGTAATGAGAAGTTAGAAACATTTCTGCTCACAAGTGAAAGTAGCAGGGGTGGGGAGAGGGGAGGAAAGAGAAATATGAGGTATTCCTAGATATACATTTACAGCATTCATGTATCTGTATGCACATCTATGCTCAATTTCTTGTCTCTATCTCATGGAAAATAAGATCTGTGTGGAGATTTGGGCACTTCATTAAAATAAACATATAGGTACTCTTCCTTCGTTGGGAAATAATGAAATAAACAAGGCGTGCAAATTCCAAACTCATGTGGTGCTCTAGCCCTCCCTCTAGTGCCCCTGTCGCAGATTTCACACAGGATTAGAATTATTTACTTATTTATTTATTTATTTAAAATGTTTACTTCCCACCCCAAGCCTTTACCCTGCATCTGCTAGCAGCTGTACACAGAGGGTGCCGAAAGCTGCTATAGGCAGGGGGTGCAAACTCCCAGTTAACAGCTTTTGCATGCACCCAGTCCGATTAGTTCCAGGAAACAAGCTCATGTAGGCACTCGAAGCTTGGTCCTTTGATGGAAGGTCTAGTTCCTGTAAGGATTTTGGGATTTGGCCCAGGACAAACAACAGTCTCACAGCCAGCTGACCACTGTGCAGTGCTCGTGGAGGCTTCTCTATGGTGGTCTACTCAGCTGAAGACCTCCAAGATCTTTTGGAGTAATCTCCAACAGCCCTGGCCTCAATGTGGTCTCACTCAAATGCTTAGAACTGCAGAGTGTTCAACATTTAACCAGTTCAGGATTGGTTTCAAAAGTGGCCTTGGACCTGGAGACACTCAGGCATTTAAAGAGGTGGAAAGGCACCCACAGATATTTTCAGCAATGTGCTGCACTTTGCTTGTGGTGAGGTGGGAGCCTATGGGATTTTAGAATCCCACTAGGCATCTGCTTATCTATCCCAGTGGGTACCATGGTATGATCTTGACCTGCAGACACTAAGAGGTATGAAGAATTTATTTTCCACAAAAGAGTTTTAGCAAGAAAAACATAATTAAAAACTATAAACCCTTTGGCTTGTGAGTCAGATGATACCAGCCTAAAAAGGCTCTTACACATTCAACATTTTTTTTTTTGATTGTGCAGCTGATTTGGCATAAGCAGATCTGATTTCAGGGACTTTAAATGCTTCCTCAGGAGGGACATATTGCATAGCATTTCTGATCCAATGTATGCGCCTCTTTGGATGCCAGGATTTTGATCCAGTTAAGTGCTTTCAGGGTTGGTGCATCAGGCAATAATGTAGAGGGAGGGAGTGTGCTTGCTTGTCTATTCTCCTTCCACTAATATCCCAGTGATATTCACCTGGCATATGGTAAATACAGGTTCATTACAGTTTTTATTTGCCTGTTGTACTGGTGATTCAGAATGTACATGTGTCCTCTGCTAAAGGGGTTTTGAATTTTTATTTTGCAAGAGAGTGCCCAAGCCAGAGGTTATGAGGAAGGGGCTACAAGGTGAGCCAGAGAATGGGGTGCTTAGCTACATCACAATGAATATTTATAAATGTCCTTAGCTGAGCACAGCTGAGCAACAAGATTCTTCTCTCACTAAAACAAAATGTCACACTCTTTTGGGGCTGTGAACTTTTTTTATATGCACTGGAACCATTTCCATTGGAGGTTCTGAACATGATCCTAAACATGAACATTGGATGTTCTGTCACACGATCCCGTGGCAGAGTATTTCCTCCTAAGCATGGGACAGGTTTATGGGAAATAAGGGCGTCATTCTCTGCCTAGAAGAGGTAGTTGAACAGAGGTTTAGCTTAATAAAATCATTCCAGGCTTTGGAAGAAGCTAAGCCAATGGTGCCCTTTTGCTGCACTTTGAAACAAAATGTAAGTTACTCTTAAATGTATATTCTTCAATATACATTCACTTTAGCAGTATTAATGCTTTGACACCTTGGCCTTTATTCACTTCTGACTGCCTTGCCAGGTTATTTTCAATAAACAGCTGATCTAGGGGGAATGTATTTTAAAACAGGGCTGACTCCACAGGGGATGACCAAGCCTATCAGTATGGCAGAATGCTGGGAAGGCCTAGGGTCGTGAGTGGGAAATGAAATGTGAAATGCAGCCATAATGTCAGGTGTTTCTGTGTTTGTTGCTCTACTCATATTCTCTGGCAATAAACATCCCTTGCACAGGACAGGCCCAATACCACCCAGGACAAAGTATTTTTAAGTCCTGTATTTAGGTGATACAAAGTTCTAATTGCTTGCCTTCTATAGAGTCCTAAAATGGCTTGGGTTGGAAGGGCCCTTAAAGATCATCTAGTTCCAATGGCACTAAAGTGGACAAGGACACCTTCTGCTAGACCAGAGTGCTATACATGCATGTGTTTATTTTTATTTGCTATAACTGATTGGAGAAAACAGAAGTCACAGGCACTGAGCTCAGTACACCCCTAGTCCCATTGTCCTACACCTCTCTCCTTTTCCATTGACACAAGAGGACCTTCAGGATAGATTTCTTCTCAGTTCATGGGTTTATGTTCTGTGATCATGAATGGAGCCTGTAGGCAACATTCATACACCTTTTCACAGGCTTCAGTTTGAGTAATAGATGCTTGTTACAATTCCATCTCCTTGCTACTCAGGACAATGAGGAAAAAGGCAATGATGTATTCATCATTGTGTTTGGAGATGGTGGGTTTTAACTGTGTCTCTTGTATTTAAATTTTTTCTGGGCAGGACAGCTGGGGACCTGCTTGGGATCTGGTACCCCATTGCTACTTTGAGAGAGCCACAGCTGCGGGGGAAATTGAGCAGCACAGTATCCAGCAGGACTGGGAAGAGGCTATTTCTAAGCTTAGACACTGAGTTCAGCAAACTGGGAGCAAAACCGTGCATTCAGGCTGCACTTGCATTGAACAGGGTGTTCCTCAGCTGGGTGGGTGGTGAGTGACTCAGCAGTGCTCTACTCTACCCGGACTGAGGAGGGATGGAGGGAGTGCCACTACCAGAGGGTACTGAATCAGCTCTCCAGGTAGCAGTCCTTTCCTGATGGCTAGCTCTCGCTTTTATGGATGTGCTAGTGAAATGTCCCTTCCCCTACAAGAAGCAGTAAGCTGCTGACAGCTTCACTGCTCTGCAGGTTGGTTATTCAAAGGCATATCAGATCTGCAGGCCTGCTGGTAGTGAAAGTACCTGCAAAGGAGGACAAATTTTATTTGTACTGATATTCTTCCACTGTGATTACAGATAATATATCACATATCAGCTGGTCAGTGGGAAAGCTTGGGACTTCAAGTGGAGTTCTGTGGGGGAAAAACATCTGGGTTTTTGTTTGTTTGTTTGTTTGTTTGTTTTTTAATAGAAGCAGATGTAGTCTCTCAAATACCTATTTGAATTTATTTTTTGAAACTGCCATAAAACATATCTGAGATATGCGGGATGAATTTGTGTTGAGTCATATATCTGGGAAAAAAATATAAACATGCAGGGTATATTCTGAATGACTCTCTATTTTCATGGCATCACTCTAACAACCTCCTGCTACAACTATGCATATCCTAGAATATAAACATGCTTTCCTTTTCCCTAGCAAGAGCTCACATTCCTCAGCTGCCTTGTGGATCGAAAACTACCTGGATTTGCTGCCACTGTTTGTTATCCAAAGCAAGGACATTCTGAGTTGGCACCTCATGACTCTCTATTGTGCTGTGCTTTAGCATGTGACTGTGCATGCTGAACGCTGGGGACAATTTGGCTATTCACACAGCCCTGCCATGGAGGCCTTGCTGCTCATTCTGCACAAACATTGATCTTTTCAAACAATCAAATCCATAGATGTCAAGGCCAGGGATTTGAAAAGGGTGAAGCAAAGATCTATTTGGTAGCTTAATATTCTCGGTAAGGCAGCCTGCTGGTCAAAATGCATAATGAAAACTCTGCACTTAAAGATATTTTAATAGAAAGAGCTGTGATTGCAGGTAGGATTGCAGCTAGAAGAGTTGTTGGTTTTCTCTTCAGCTGCTGAAGTCTCTTTAAGGCAGCCACGGTTATTAGCTTGCCTGGTATAAATGCTAGTGAATCTTGCAGGGCAATCTCTAAAGTGAGAATAAAATCACAGTTAAACTTCTGTAATGCATCACAATTTGTGTGGGTGGGTATGTTTTGATACACAACCAGAAGGAAGATTCCACAGTGTCACAAAGGTGCTGGGGCATGTCCAGAGAAGGACAAAAGCTGGTGAAGGGTCTGGAGCACAAGTCTTGTGAGGAGTGACTGAGGAAGCTGCGGTTGTTTAGCCTGGAGAAAGGGATGCTCAGGGGTGATCTGGTCACTCTCTACAACCACCTGAAAGGAAGTTGTGACCAGATAGAAATCTGCCTCTTGTGCCAGGCAATCAGCAGCACAACAAGATGAGACAGTCTTAAGCTATGCTCGGGTGGTTTAGGTTGGACATTAGGAAGAACTTTTTCACTGAAAGGGGGATTAGACGTGGGAATGGGCTGCTCAGGGATGTAGTGGAGTCACCGTCCCTGGAGGTGTTTAAGCAAAGACTGGATTTGGCACTTAGCGCTATGGTCTAGTTGACAAGCTGGTCATAGATTGGACTCGGTGAACTCAGAGATCTTATCCAACCTAACTGATTCTGTGAACTGGATCTCTTCGGTGGCAGCTTCCTCCTGCCCATCTCACCAGCTGCGGGCAGCAGGCTGGTTGTGCCTCTCCGCCCCGAGCCGGTGTCACGCGGTGTCAGCCCGCACAAGCCGAGGTGCAGCAGCACTGCAGAGCCAGGCGCTGCCCTGGAGCCGGGGTACAGCCGGTGAGGGTCCGACCGAGGGGCAGGCTCGGGGCGGCTCCCCCGGGCGGGCCGGGCCGTGCCGCGCTGAGCTCCCTCGTGCGGGCCGGGCCGTGCCGTGCCGTGCCGCGCTCCCCTGGGCGGGCCGTGCCGCACTGAGCTGCCCCGGGCGGGCCGTGCCGTGCCGTGCCGCGCTCCCCTGGCCGGGCCGTGCCGTGCCGCGCTCCCCCGGGCGGGCCGTGCCGTGCCGTGCCGTGCCGTGCCGTGCCGTGCTCACCTGTGCGGGGCGGGGCGGGCGGCGCTCGCTCACCTGGGCGGGCCGCGCCGCTGAGTGACGGGCGGGCCCCGCCCCGCGGGCACGGGCGGTGCCTCCGCTGCCACCCAGGCGGGGGCGGGCGTCGAGCCGAGCCGAGCCGGGCTGGGGCGGCTGCGACGGGCACTGGGACGGGCGCGGGGCCGCCATGGAGCCCCCGAGGGACCAAGGTAGGGCGGGGGTGGGCGCTGCCGCTGCGCCCCGGGCGGCGCTGGCGCGGCGGGGACGGCGGTGGCTCTCGCAGCCGTCGCTGCTCGGCCCGGACCTGCCCTGCCCTGCTCAGAGCCCAGCCGGGCCGGGCAGCGCTGCGGCCGGGGCGGTGCGGAAGGCTCTGCCCGCGGCCTGGGCAAGGCTGTGCCGCCGTGGGCTCGGGAAATGCGGAACCGGGGCCGGGCTGCGGAACGCGGGGCGGCTGCCGGGCCCCCCAGCCGCGGATGCGCGGGCAGCGCATCCCGGCCTTCCCGCGGCGCTTCGCGGGCACCATAAACTTTCTGCTTTCATCCTGCAGTAAAAGTAAAGCTCTTCCATTATACGAGTGTGCAACTTTCGATTGACTAGCGCTGTGCGCCGGGTTTGTTCCCTTTTAATTCTCTCCAGCCGGGGTTGCTCCACAGCTGGCAGCTCTGTTTGGGCAGCTGTCCCCCGGCCGCTGAGCGGCAGCAGGGCCGGCGCCTCTGTGGTGCTTCACTGGTGCGCGTTTTGCCTGGGAAGACTGGTGTCCTGCCTGCCTTCCTAAAACTTCATGGTTTATTGAAACCCAAAAACCTTGGGACTGCTTGCCCAAGACAATAGTTGGTGCCCTGATGGAAACTGACATGAACGCAAGCAAAGCACGTTCTCTTGCTGTATAAGCTTATCCCACAGAGGTGTATTGCATTTATCCAACCCATTCAGGAATCAGTTGGAGCCTTTGTGGTACTGCACGACACACCAGCTGCTGTCCTCTCGATGAGGCAGGGCAGGCTGGGTCACTAAGTTACCTGCAGTAAGCTGGCAGGGCTGCTTGGCCCAGCTCAGTGTCTGTGCCCTTGGGCTGATTTCATTCAGGGTTTTCCTGCTTGGCATGCTGGGGATGGCAGGAAGCCTGCACCTGTGGCAGCTGGGATGTTGGAGGTGCAGGAGCTGCTGGGAATGTACCCCTTACTCTGCACGGTCAGGCTCTGTGCTCTGCCAGCTGAGCAGGTGCCAGCCTTGGTTTGCTCCCAGTTAAGTGTTTCAGGGATTGTGTAGTACACTTGTACAATTAACAATGCCTTCTGAGTTTCTCTGTATTTACAGAAAAGGCTAGGCCATCTCTGCCTGAGCAGAAGGTAATCTGGTAAGGGGCTGAATCACCTCAGGTTCCTTCAACCATTTTGAAGTCCTGTGTCTTCAATATCAGTATAAATTAAAAGCAAAACAAAAAAAACCCCCAACAACAACCCCCCCCAAAAAAGGAAAGAAAACAGCCCCCAAACCCTGTTCTTGGGTTCCAACAAACAGAATTGTGCCAGAAAGTAGCATGACTGTCAGTTGCTTCAGAGTTTTAATTCCAACTGCAGGAGCATTAAAACTGATTTCAGTATTTGTCTCCAAGTTCTTGAGGCTCTGCTATAAAAAAGGCAGAGGTCTTTATTGCAACTGCAGGGTCTTGAACAACTAATGATGGGAAAGGAAAGTAAAATAACATGATCTTTTGAAAAACTTTAGTGACAGTCCTGACACCTACTAGAGGCTTGTTTTGCTGTTGTACTCATTTCTGTTATAAATTGCTTCGTACAAAGAGGGTATTGCACCTCAGGATGTTTGTCAGAATAGTGTACCTAGTGTGATGTAAGGGACTGTTACAGAGCAAACGTGGTGCAACACTTTCTTCCTCTGCCTCTTTTTGGAGTGATTATGTTGTTTCCTCTTCATGGAGATCTGCAGGTACAGTGGAAAAATCTAGAATAGTCAACACACTTGTGCCAGTTAATTAAAGGCTTCTAATACCCTGCCAATTGGACTTCAAAGACCACCTTCCTTGGCAAACTGGAGTGCTTACATTGGAAACTGCTTAATGATACAATATTATTACTCACTAAAGCCAACATATATGGTTAAAGTCCAGGCCATCAGGTCCTGTCTCTGGTGCCAGCATAAACATTCTGGATTACCACTTCCAAACAGAAATTAATTTGTTTAAAATATCGAGTCAGAGGTTGCACTCTGTTGTTATGGTGACAGCTTTCTCAGATAGCGGTAATTAGGAGGTAGGAAGAAAATCTAGGTTATTGTCAAGACTGCAGCCAAACTAGACAAGGCTAATGGTCCAGGTGTAGAACCTGCTTAAGTCTCTCCTTTCTCTTGAGCAGTCAGGTTTGGTAGCAGTACTTAAAATGTTATTCCTAGCCTAGCAGCAGAATCACTGAGCAACTTTTCACTTGAAGTGTCTTTGTTTTCAGTGAAGGGATATTTGGACTAGCTGGATGGCTCCATGTGATTCTCGGTGCACTCCAACAGCTCTGGAAACGGGTCTCCAAGCACTCAGAGTCTCTTGCTCTGTGATTACAGACACCAAGGCAGTAGTGTCAGCTCAAGCCAAATGGATAGAATATTATTGTGAGATGAGGAGTCCCTTGTTCTGTTGCTTTGCTTTAACTTGTCATGAACAAAAATCTGATTCACTGTATGGACTCAGTTGCTGAATAGATTAATACCTGCAGTTGTGCTTTCACAAAGATGCTGTTGTCCCTTCTTCCTCCCTACTCTCCCCCACCAAAAGAAAGCAAAACAACCAAACCACAACCACACCTGATTTTGCTTGCAAAATGAGTCTCTCTCTGACTTGCCACTGTTACTGCTGGTGCTGGTACAGTTTGGAAAAATAAGGATGGAAAAATAAGGATGAAGCTGCCCCTACAGTGGAAGCAGTGTTCTGAATGAGGAGACTGCCACTGAGCAGTCTCACAAACACATGCACCACAGCAGTTATCTGGCAACTGATGATCCATCTCCAGTGTTGTGTTCAGGTGTTCCTCTTATGCTTCAGCAACACTTCACTTATGTAATCTGGCGTATTTCAAAATCTTCAGGCTTTTGTGGTACTTAAAAGGAGTCCCCAAACACTACATGTGATTTCTTGAGAAACTATGTAAGCCTTTCTTTTCCTGGAGCCTTGACTTGCACTTTTGGAGCTGACAGAATGGACTTTAATATTCTTTTTTGTGCAGAAAGAACTTGTTGCTGGCAGTAGGACAAGGTTTCCCCCACTGTCCTATTGGACAAAGCTGCACCTTTTCCTACTGCTTTATTTGTTTTCTTATCACTAGGTACTTGCTGTCAGTATGATTTTTTTTTTTCCACTTAATGTGCAATTGTGAAATCAAACACGTGTAAGTAAATACAAGTGGACAGCTGTTGTGGGAACTGCAAAGAAAGAATGATTTCACTGAGCTGAGTGTCTGTAACAGTGACTTGAAGACTGTAGAAATATCAGAAGACTTACATGAGTAGGTCCCTTGAACAGCAGCAGGTTTTCATTGCTTTTGCAAGAAAAGCTGTATTGATGGGGGAAACCTGTTCTGACTCAGGCTGAAGGTCCTGATGCAGTGAGGTGGCATTACATAGTTATTTGATGGCATTGCTGTCCTCCTCTCTCAGCCAGTGCATGAATGAGGTACAGAGATGTGGGGGATCAGTGTGCTGTGTTGGAGGGACGCTGCAGCAGCTGATGCACAACTGTTGGGTGGGCAGTGTCAGCTGTTCCTGCCTTCTGCAGTGCTGGAGCATTGCAGGGTAACTTGAACTCTTCATTCGTGCTCACACCCACTTCAGTAGGGTATGGAGAAGGGGCCAGCCCAGTGCTCCAACTGTGGAAAGAATCTGTTGCTTGTGGTATGCATGGATCTTTTCCCCTGTTCCCTACAATGAATGCTGTCCCAAGCAGTCAATGCAGTCGTTCACTCAGGCAGAATAAGGTCTGCTCTCACCCTTTTGGTGCAGGGAAAGCTTAGCTAAGGATCCTTTGATCCTCCAATGAGGCCAAGCTGTAACTGCTCGGGGCTTTTAAAATCCAACATGAAACCGATGCAATTCCTTTTTATTCCAGTTTCCCACACTTTGAAGCAGCCCACGAGTTCCCTCTTTCTCCCTCGGCGAATGCCCACCAAAGCAATGGGAGGCCTTGGAGGCCCAGGCTGACATTTCTGGCCTAAAATAAAGCACTGCAACTTGGCTTTGGTTTAAGAATGTGCTGGTGGAGGTTGAGCAAGTGCCTTGCTCTGCTTGATCTGGATGTTTTGTGGCTGAAGTGGGAACAGCTGGTTTTCATGGCTGAAAGTTGGCTGCCATATGTTAACACCTCTCCTGGCCTGGGCACGAGTGCTGTTGAGCTGCTGTGAACTGTGCTTGGAGGCTGCAGAGCTCAGCCCCTTCCATCTGCAAGGGCTGTCAGTAACCACATACTGCACTGCTCAGCCTTGGGAATGTTATCTCTCTTCATTTTTAAGTCATTCATATCTCTATTCATGCTCCTGTCTATCTTGTATGTACATTTTTTTCCCCTTGTCTTCCACAGCTGCTGAATACAGCAGCCTTTGACTAACAACGTCTGCTTTGTGAGCCAGATGTCAGTGTAGTCCCAGGAGGAGCTGGGTTATAAAGGAGGTGGGTGTTGGGGCTTCTGATGCTTTCTGCCATGTGCTGACCCTACTAGGTAAGGACATCCCAAAATCTGCTTTGGCTACCTGAGTGTTGTAAAGGCTTTGTCCTGTTTCTTCACAACTGTTTGCTCCTTTAACAGGAAGATGTCCTGGCAGTTTTTATTGGCAGGAAGTCCCTCAGCCAGTATAGAGAAAAGGAAAACAGGGGCCTAGATTTGCCATTTAAAATCAGTGAGCTGTTTGTGGCTTGCTGATTCCTGAGGGTGCTGGACATTGCTGCAGGTAAGGGAGGATATGTGCTATATCTCTTCAAGAAGTGATGTTTCCATGGCAGCAGATACAGTGCAGGGAGTGTTCTTGAAAGCCAATGTTTCTTGACCAATTTTCAAAAGAAAATAATCCAAACTCCTCCTTCCTAATTTAATAGGAGAGAGCAACAGTGTCATTTGCTGGGCCCTGTGCAGTAGACACCCGATGGGTGTGGGGGTTTTGTGCTTTTACAAGATGCTCCAGGTAGGAGAATGATGACCCCACTGTTTTCTCCACTGAAGTCTTTGTAATGTGGGCACTTCTAATTTGAGATTTTCTATATGGAGGAAGGGAGGGTTTTACCCTTGTTCTTTTAATATCCTGCAGTGAGTAAGCAGAAAAATGTCAAACAAAGGGTGACTGAAAGGGAAAGCAAGCATTAAGTGAGATTAAGCACTAAATTGAAATGCTCTTGTTCAGCCAACACAGTCACTCTGTATCAGCTTCAATTTAAGTCTCCAGAGGGACAGTCTTCTCTCCTGTTAAAGGTGGAGAGTGTCTTCAGAATTACTCATATTTGAGTGTGTTAGCCAGAGTGATTGGGAACCTTCACTCAAAAACCTTGTATTGGAGGACAGGCTTTCTACTGCAAGCCTTCTCTTTTCAAAAGGGCTGCAGTAACAGACCAGAACTTTCTAATCTGGATCTCTCCTGAAGGTTCAGTGTCACTGCTGTCTTTTCTTCTTCCTTGTCTTCCTCCTTTTCCTCTGCCTCTAGTTAAGGGAGCAGAAGTGAAAGAATATATAGCTGTGTGTTGGCTTTGGCTGTTTGGCAGGATGATACCATGAGTCAGGCTAACTGGTCTGGATTATCCTTGCCCTGCTATGAAAACACTTCTTTCTGGCAGAGGTGTAGATGGCTGTATGGATTTTTTGCTAGTGCAAGTACAAGTACAGCTGCAGGAGTCTGCAGCCACTTGTCCCTGGCTGGGGTGGGGGGAGCAGCACAGCGCTGGCTGCCAGCAAATGCTGGTGTGTGGAAAAATGCTCACTGTGCTGTTGGTTGCTCCTGAGCAGAAAGGGGTGGATTGATGCTATCTAGAGAGAAACCAGCACTACTGCTGTGGTGTGAATGCTGTCACTGAAAGAGACAGCTTTCCTGTTTTGCAAGCTGACTTCTCTATTCCAGAGTGTGAGAGCAGAGCAGTAAGTGTCCTTGGATGCTGACTGACAGTGGAGTGGCCCAGCAAATGCTGCCTTGGCCAAGCCTGGAATGCTCTCTTTTCTGCAGAACTGAGGTCTATAGACATGCTGTGACACATGTGTTCTGCAGAACATGTCTGTAGATACATGCTGTGACACTTGTGTTCTGCAGAACATGTCTGTAGGTACATGCTGTGACACTTGTGGTTTGGAGTGACAGGCTTCTGAACTGCCCCTGTCCTGCCTGTAGCCTCCCAGCAGAACAACAAATGTGTACTGTGCTTAAAAACTTCATAGATAAAGAGGAAGCACACTTTTTGTGTGTGTACATGGAAAGAAAACCTGTTTATTGTTAGTGTGATTGAAATTTTAGCAGTCTAATTCAATAATTAGTTTAGAAAAAGACTGTTATGCAGATGAAGTCTTAGTAATAATAAAGCTAACATACAAACTTAGTTTCTGCACCTTTTTCTTGGTGGTTTACTCATCCTTCCCCTGGCTTCTGAGGCTTGTTGGTATCATTTTGGTGGTGGCAGGGGTATTAGAGCAAGTTGTCATATTGTGACTCCTCTGGGAGGAATAGGACGGTGGTGGTTTCTTCCTCACTGTAGGATCCACTGGAATCCTTCTGTTAGGTTTGCTTTTTACATATCTGCTGTTTCTTTCATGGCTTTGCAAGCTCTTTATTTCATCCAAATCTATTATAGAAAGTGCCTTTTATATATGCTAGATATTATTCCTTTGTTCTCTGTTATCTCTAAAATAGCTTTGTCCAGCTGCACATTTCCACTGGTGACTGATGACTTTCTTATAGCCATGGGATCTCCATTGTCAGCCCGGTGCTCCCTTACTTGTACCATGCCTGTATTCTCACATTCTCTGTCTCTACTCTGAGACACACCAAGTAAAACAAACCCACAGGCAAATTCGGAGGGATAGAAACAGAGCAAGCCTGACAAGTCTCTAGTCCTGGGGCCCTTGCAAGCTTGGCTCAAAGCTTATGTCCTGTCACTAGCAATGCCTGTGCTGTACTGTGGAGTAACAAAGAGCCTGGGGAGCACCTGCAGCTTGCTGGGGGTGGTGGGTTAGGCAAGCAGAGGCAGAAGAACAGGTATTTTTCCTGTTTAGCTTTCCCTTGTCTAGCAGCTAGAGGGAAGTGGTGCTTCATCAGAGCCCCCTAACCCCAGGACAGAGATGAAAAGATGTGCCAAGGGAGGCAGCCTGGGCTGGAGTTGGGGTTTTCAGACAGGTGCTCCTCCTGTGCTTAGCTAGGATTGGACTCCATGTATGGCAGTGATGTTGGCTCATGAGAAAAAACTCAAAAAGATTGAAAACAAAGCTTTGTAAGTAATGTTTTTTAACTGCTCCTTAGCCTGGCAAAGCTGTGTATTTCAGTTATGAGCATTGGGGATGTTGCTTCTGTTTCTTTTGCATTGTTTACTTTTTGCCTAAAATATTTTAATTAAACTACTAGCAGGGTTCCCAAGATGAGCAAGAAGTGATCTTACTCATGCCTCTTTGTTTGTTCTCTCCTAAATGTTTATCACATCATGACATTAGAAACTCTTGATTAATTTGATCAGGATAGCAGAATTTGAAAGAAACTCCCCTTATGCTTCTACTCGAGTCATCCCTGATGTGCACTGCAGAGTTCTACAGCAGTCCAGTCCCTGGGAATAACACAGTGGTGGACATTTGCAGCTGCTGCCACGACAGGCTGCCTTTGAAGAAGGCCATTTCATTGAACTGCATCTACTGACACCCTGCAGTACCTGCACGAGTACATTAGAGTTTTGATGTCCCTTGCTTTTCCTCACACAGGTCCCAGGAATGGGGCTGTACAAGGACTTGCCTATAAGCATCTCTAAAGAAGCTGTCCTTTAAGTAGGAACCAGTACTTCCTACTCAAAAGAAGGGTCTGGGTTATGAAATGGGCACAGCTCCCACTGGCTGGAGTGCACCTTTCTCTCTGGTGTCTGTACTGTTACGCAGAAGAGAAATCCCTTCAGCACATCTCAAAAGTGTTTTGCCTACATCTCTACATCTGAGGAGTCTGGAAAAGCAGGGGAAGGCAGAGCAGAAAGCCCTCAGATCAGTCACTGTTTTTACCCTGCTGAGTGCTGAGAGCTGCTTTGATGGCTGCTGCAGAGGTTAGCTCTGTGCCTGCACACACAGGCTCGGTGTGTGTGAGTGGCTCACACGCCGCTGTGCTGGCCGTTTCCATAGCACCAAAACCTGCGCCACGCAGTCCCTGAAGAGCCTTTGCTGAGAGCTGACGTGCATTCAGCTCTGAGGAGCATCAGAAGTAGTACCAGCCTAGGCATGGGGTGGGAATGGAGCCTGATTTAAATATTGACTTTCCTCTTGCCAGATGTCACTGTCTTGGCAGAAGGAAAACAAGCTGTTTTACTGCAATGTGCTTTGCTTTGAGCTATGAGCTCATAAAAGCACCATTCATGCTCTCTTTCGTCTCCTCAGTAAGCTACTTGCAATATCCAAAACTGTTTTTTGTTTGTTTTTGTTTTTTTAACAGGGAGTTTGTTCTTGAGTAAAAGGAAAGACCTGAAATGACTTGTCTTTCTCTTAAGACTGCTCTAGTCCCTGCATGGCAGGTATGCTTTACCTTCTTGTGCTCTGAATTGTGAGAAGCCTTTTTATCTGTTGCCTGGGCAGCCTCTTTAGGTGCTGTGCAGCTCTGGTATCCCAAGTATGCCATATAGGGGCCCCTGTGCAGCTCTGGTATCCCAAGTATGTCCTGGGCCCTCAAGAAAGGGATGGGTCCATGTGCTGTGTTCAGAGCATTGTTGTGTGGTCTGTCACCACCTCTGCAGACACTTGAAGGAGCAGGGAACAGAAGTTCCTGCAGAGGACCCCAAAGAGAACTGTCTGGACATCTGAAGACGGTCACAACCCCAGCTTCCCATTGTCTGAAATGGCAAACTGGTGCTGTGCTGCTGTTGGCCAAGCAGGTGTTCATCCCTGATCTTCCTATTGAACAAGACTGAGCACATTGTGGGTCTGGCTCTCTACTTCCTCCAGGGCTCAGGCCATGGCTGGATCCCTGCACAGTACCTTTTTCCACCAGCTCCTGGTTCAGAGTGTGTGGGGGCCTCAGCCCCAAGCTTGTTGGGGGATCCTGTGGGTCATGGAAGTCGTTGTTTATGTAATTTAACTGCCAAAAGCTCTACTGCACTTCTAGCTGGCTGCTACTGCCATGTGATGTAAGTGCAATAATTTGGAAGGAGGGGAAGACTCTGAAACATTACTGTTATTTTCTCCAATAAAGCAGTCTTTTATTGGAAGAAGAATCCCAATATTACCAGTTAGATTGTGCCTGGGCCAGTCTGACCCTTGCTGCTGGGCGAAAGGTGGCAAGTGTGGTGTATCACCCCAGAGATACCTTGGCTTGCTGGTGGTTGCAGCTGGGCAGCTGAACAAGTCCAGGCTTGTTAGGAACTCCGTTTACCTCAGGAAGAAGGCTTCAGGCGAATGGTGAAGAGAAAGGAGATGGATTCTGCTGGAGGGTTTATATCCAGAGCTTTATTCCATGGTTACAGAGGTCTGAACGTGGGCAACAGCTCCAACAGAATCCCGAGCACATGGTCTGATTACCTTTTTAAGCTCCCGGGGCAGGGGGAGGGGACAGGTGAGCCACCAACCAGGTGAGAGGGGCAGGGTCTCAGGGGAGGATGACATCCAGACAGGCCAATGACCTCTGGGCCTGAGGGGCATCCTTTGAAAGTGATGAACCACACTATGCCTTGCTGGAATGTTAAACCTGATTGACAGCCCAGCAGGGGGTGAGGGGGGGAATGAAAGAGGGGTATTGGCACACCTGGGGAAGGGACCCGGAAGTTTAAAACAGGCTATTACAGCACACTACAACAGTCCTTAACTGCAGTAAAGATGTGTTTTAGATACCCACTCTAAACTTCCTTGCACTTGTAGTAAATGATGAGCTACAACAGAGACACCTGTCTGTACTTTGGAAACTGCTACTTGAACTTTGTATATGGAACTTGTTAAAACTTGATATAGCAGAACTAGTGTGGACACTAAGCAGGTAGTAGTATTCCTCTTGGGAAAAGTGAAATGCAGTGACTGAATTTGAATATAGTGCAGTGCTCTTTTTGAATATAGTCTTGATTTTTAGATGCAAACAAATTTTGCTTTTCTGCCCTTCAGGTTAATCTCAGTCAACTTAGTTGCTTTTGGTTTTCTGGAGGAATCTCTGATTCAGTGTAGGGAGAAGAATTCTGTTTTGGACTGTGGTGTCTCCAACAGTTGACTTTTTCTGCAGAAAGTGGTCTGCTGCAAATACATTCTTGATTATTCATTTCCAGCAGTGCTGACATTCAATATAAACTTGTTTAATTCTGTTTAATATCAGAGGAGGAAAAAGCCAGCTGCTCACCAGGCACGTAACAAGGGCCAGAGAGGTGCTGCATGTACTGCAGGATGTGGCCTCTCTGTGCTGGGCTGCACTAACCCACTGATTGAGCTGGTTGGACAATACAGAGTAAGCACTTCTGTAAAGAAGCAGGAGTTTAATGGTTTTCCTGGTGTATGTATGGGAGTCCTTCAGGTTCAAATGTTGTTTTGAGGACTTGGTTTTAACAATCCAGCGATCCTGCAAGGAAGGAGATTGGTGCTCTCATGGCAAAGCTGTAATGGTAGGTGAGCCTTCTGCCTAATTCTCCCCAAGCAAATGTTGGTGCATTGCTTAATACACCAACTTCTGAGCTGCAGGTTTTCTCACTCTTAAGTGTGTAATTTGTTCCTGTAAATTATTCTGGGTTAAGGCAACCTGTGGTATCAGTGCAGGCTGGGGAATGAAGGGATTGAGAGCAGCCCTGCAGAGAGGGACTTAGGCTGGCTGGTGCTGGTGTATGAAAAGCTGGACATGAGTCAACAGTGTGTGCTTGCAGCCCAGAAAGCCATAACACATCCTGGGCCTTATCAAAAGCAGCAGTGGCCAGCTGGTC
The DNA here is from genome assembly GCF_028018845.1 of Melospiza georgiana. Taxonomy (NCBI): domain Eukaryota; kingdom Metazoa; phylum Chordata; class Aves; order Passeriformes; family Passerellidae; genus Melospiza; species Melospiza georgiana. Next base: position 125,906,541 of record NC_080430.1, on the reverse strand, counting down.
AAGGGAGGTGATTCTGCCCCTCTTCTTGGATATCATGGGATCCCACCTGGAGTGTTGTATCCAGTTCTATGCTCCCTAGAACAGGAACAACTTGGACCTGTTGAAGCAGGTTCAAAGGAGGGCCATAAAAATCATTGGAGGGGTGGAACACCTATTATATGAGAAAGGCTGAGAGAGATGAGCTTGTTCAGCCTGGAGAAAAGAAGGCTCCAGGGAAATCTTACTGCAGCCTTTCAGTAGTTAAAGGAGGTTTATAAGAAAGATGGCAACAGACTTGTCCTGTTGTGACAAGGACAAGGGGTAGTGGTTTTAACTCAAGGGGAGGGTAGCTTCAGACTAGATATAGAGAAATTTTTTGTGATGAGGAAGGTGAAACACTGGAACAGGCTGTCCACAGAGGTGTTGGATGCTTGATTCCTCAAAACATTGGAGGTTTTTGGTGGTCTGCTGGACGTTTGAAAGTTCCAATGGAAATACTGTGCGGGGCTCTGAGCAACCTGATCTAGTTTAAGGTGTCCCTAGCAGGGGAACTAGAATTCCCTTCCAACCCAAACCATTCTATGGTAAAACACAGATACTGACCAGATCTTTAACTGGGAAATTTACACCAACCTTAAAGGATATTTGGGGCATCCTGCTTTGCTACCTTGGTGTGTGAATTGCAGATGAACATGAGTACTATGGTTCATGAGCAGTGGTGAGCAGGGAGAATTAGTTTCTGCACATTTCTGAACAGTAGCAAGTGAAACCTGTTGGAGTTGCTGCTTTGAAGCTGAGTGGTTTCGATTGGCTTCTGTGCCTGTCACTGTGCAGGTTTTCTGGCATGACAGATTTCTGGAGATTGTATAAGACGGAAAACAACTTGAGCGTCAACGGAATCAGCACAGTGACATGCTGAGTACTTCCTCTGTAGTGAGGAAGTGTTTTTGGGATAAATGGCAAAAGGGAGAGCTTTACTGGAGTGAATTTGCAGACTTTCATTCTGTGTTAGCACACTGATACATGAAGTCTTTAGTATGCTTCTGTTTCTTATTTGCAATTCAAGACCAAGCTTCACCTTGGTGAATCCCAGAAACATACTTCCCTCCCATCCCCAATGAAGAGTATTTTTCTATTCAAAAGCAACTTCTGAGAAAGTGAGAATATGAGAAGAGGGATACAAAAGTCAATGCCAGATCTCTGTGTTTTGTCAAGAGGAGCTGAGAAGACTTTTTAATATTTTTACAAGGGAAAACTGATGAATTAAGGATAGAGCAAGTGGCAAGTAAAATAACTTCTCTAGTCTTCCTGTTGCATGGTGATATTACTGGAGAGGCCTTCGTTGCCCTTCATGCAAGGTGGTGCCAGCAGCATTTCTGAGGGATGTGATGGCTTCTAAGTAATGATGCTGTATCACAGCTCCCTACTACAGGGCACACTTGTGGATTGACAACTGAGGACTAGCAGTATGCAAGGCAGTGTTTCAACTTCCACCTGTTCAACTTGACCTTCTGGTCAAGTTTTTACCAGAATGAAAAATTGTGGATTGCATTATTCATAGCTGTTTAAGTTCTGAGTTATTCTGAGTAGTTTTTTCTGCTGATGGCTGAGCTGTGATGTGCTAAATTTGGTGTAACAATAACCTGGGTACCAGCTAGAGCAGTCCTTAACCATAAAGCTTGAAAAGTTTACCAGACTAATCTGTTAAACACAATGGATCCATTAAACTAGGGCATGACCAGCACTCAGAATGGCTACAAGTACATGTATTTTTTTGTTTGACATTTACAGTTGTGAAATGAGCTGTGTGGTGAATTAGCTTGTGCAATAGGAAGTGATGCTAAACTTAGATTTCACATAACAGTGTAAAGCTTTATTCTTGGAGTTTGCACTGATGTTCTGTTTCAGGTCAAACACTGGGAGGAGGCAACTTGTGGCACAGTGCAGTTCTGGAGCAGCTGGTTACTAAAATCAGTGGAGGTGTGCTTTCTTTACCAAAAAACTAAAAAAACCCAACCACAAATCCCAACATAAAAAACCCACAAACAACCAAACCCACATAAAACTAAAAAAAACCCAGTCACCTCCTCCCCTTCCTTTCTTTCATTTCCTGTCTACTTTTAGAGATGAAGCTCAATATCTTTCAAACTTTGCTCCTTTAAACCTGTACTTCTTTCCTCCCCCTGTAGTTTTCATCACATCAACTGCACCAGAATCAGGAAAAATGCCTGCCTGACTTTGTGTGCATTTGATAGGTCTTTCCGGTTTTGTCCATTATCTTATATTTCAGTAAAATGAATGGTTGAACTCATTCTATTTACTTTGCTGTGTAATATGAATGAGGAGCCTGGATGCTTATCTAAGCATGCTGATATTTAGGAGAACTTCCCTTTGTATGGAATAGGCTGGAACACGACTTGATCCATAAATATGCAATGGTGCATAGATATATTAATGTTGCTTGGAGATCTTGAGAGATTAGTAGTTTCATGATCTGGATCTGTGTAGGCTGTTAAAAAGAAAATACAGGTTGCATGTAATGTCATCCAGCAGCAAAAAGTAGCATCTCATGTTCAAAGTCTGATCTGATGGAGGAAGGTATGCTCAAGTCTTTTAGGACCTGGGAGTCCTTTAAAGCTTCATATCTTTTTGTGGAATCATCATTGGACAAACTTGCTTGACCCTTATCTTTGCCAGCTTCAGCTTTTGGAGTGATTAGTGTTTTATGACTGTCTGTTGATTTATGTGACAGCAGTATTTCTCTAGGCTAACAGTTTCATTTAATTTACTGTCCTAGTGTGACTTGGAGTAGGGGCACATGTCTCTTAACAGGATTTACTCAGCTAAAGCAGCATTGAAAGTCAGTCAAGGACAGATCAATCAGATGAAATCGCAGAGTACTTATTAATATAATGGCAACTTCAGTGGTCATAATAATCTAAAGGTTGATGCATTATCTACATTATATTAGAAAAAAAAAGCTGGTTAGTGCAGTTGGTTTGTTAGTGAATTGCTGCTGGTTGCTGCATGCACAGTTGAAGGATTCTTCCTCTTATCTGTTAAATGAGATTAAGAGCAGTGCAGAAGTATTCAAGCCCACATCCTGAGTTTGTCCAATTTGCAAGCCTGGCAGGATGTGTCCAAGATCCTTTAAGTAGTGATAGCTATTGCTCCAAATCCATTTGGAAGCACTGTAGGAATTGGTGCCTCCCAGCTGGATGTGGAATTTAGCAGTATGGGCAAGCAGCAGGCACACTCCATCTGGAGCAGGACACTTCAAGCACTGCACAGTTGAATGGGTGACTGGTAAAGTGCTGGACTGTAAAGGAGTAGGTTATGTGTCTTGTTTGATGCTGCAGGGAAAGCAACACAACTTATTCTGGTTTTCAAGTGAGAGATTCCCAGTAATAGTGAGCTGCTGCACAAGTACTTTATATCAGCAGTCTGGTGGTGTGCCATTAGCACTGCTTTGTTAGGTTGTTCTTCCTTAAGTTTAGGAGGGTGCGCAGAAACTCTGCAGTGTGAGAAATGTAGATGAATAATGAGAGCTTGTCTTCATTATGAGCTTTTCTGCTTGGAAAAGCTGTAACTGGCTCAGTGTCTATTGTCAGCTTTTAGGTACCTCATGAACAGGTTGGTTCTCTGAAGGGTTTGTAGCAAAACCCATTACTGGTGTAAAGGTGTGAATTGACTGGTTGAAGAAGGGGGATCAGGAGCAGGTTCTTATGACCTGAAACATTTCTGGGGCTATATGTCTGTGAATTTATCATACTAATGCGCTTTGCTGCTGACTAGGCAGAGTTTTACAATTTCACAGATATTTCATGCTATGCTCTCAGATAAGCCAAGTGCAGAAATGTTAATAGGATTTCTATACAGCTTACTACTTGCAGTTACTTGCCTTTGAGAAATTGTACTTTAAGTTTTAAGTAATTACACTTGTTTGTCAGTACAACTCAAAATCGTAAACTTACTTAGTCAAGTCCTGAGTAGGGAAAAAATCTGGTGGTTTGTCATTACTGCTAAGCAAAAAGCTGATCTTTATCATGGACAGCAGAATAAGGTGCCAGGCTACAGTAGGAGTACACCTTAACCATGCCACACCAGTAACTTGTGTGTGGCAAAATTAGCAGTACTTCTAGAAAATGTCCCTTCTTTTGGTGTTATGTATGCATCCTTTGTGGAAACTCACGTGGAGATTGCTGTGCTCTGACTATTTTGGGGAGATTTGTGTGATTGTGCTAAAAATTACTGTGTCCTGAGCGCAGAAGTGACTCTCCCAGTGCTTCTGAAGGGCAAGCTGACATCTCTAGATGAAATGACATGTGTTTGGAAGCTTTTGTATCAGCATTTTTCTGGGCTGAGGAATTGGGCTAGGGGAACCTGAGAGCATGCAATGGAGAGAGTTACTGGAGGAGTAAAGGAAACTGCACTGGAGTGGATGAAAAGTCAATTGAGGAGTCTGAGAAGGAAATTCAAAGGCCTAACTTGAGCCTGGTTTCCTTGGGTTCTGTACAATTGATAAAGGGTAAAAGGAGGAGCGGCTCCTGCTGAAAGGCAGCTTTAGCTCAGTAACATGGGTAGTTTGTCTACTGCAACTTTTTCTTTCTGTACAAGAATGAACTCTTCCTGCTACAGAGGCATACATTCACTTCCCTCCTGGAGGAGGGGTGTCAGGGGGAAGTACATGGCTTTTGTACTTGCCAAGAGCTGCTTCTGTGTCTGGAGTCACATGTCAGGCCCAAAAAGTTGCTTGCTCATTCATTTAGTGAGTGAAGTGTAAGCCTGTCCCTTTTATGAAAATACAGACTTTTTTCGCCACCCAGAATCTTTCAGCTTTTTCCTGCGGCCTCGTAACAGAAACCAGTGTAGTCTCTACTGCTGCAAATGCTTTTGCTTTGCTTGTCAGCTGTCATAATACTCCTGTGCACTGGGTAGAAGTGCAGAAGTGAAAAGTCTCCCATGAAATCCCTGTCCATATCTCAGTTTAGAAAATGTGGAAGAAAATGGAACTTCTTTCTGTCAGCAGGTAGGTATTTGTAAATCTTCTTCACAGGATGAAGGATAGGCCACAGACCTGCCCTAAGTCAGGGTGCCAGGACTCCTTGTGTTCCTGAAGAAGAGAGGTCCCTGGAGGATCCTTGGAGAATCTGAAGGAGCAGCCTGTGACTTATTACAGTCATTGTGTTAATCACAGGATGGTTAAGGTGGGAAGGATCTCTGGAGGTTCAACCCCTCTGTTAGGGCAGAGCCACCTGGAACTGGTTGCCCACCAGGACCGTATCACAGAATGGTATGAGTTGGAAGGGACCTTAGTGCTCATCAATTCAACCCCCAGGCATGAGCAGGGATGTGTAGTAAACCCCTCAGGTTTAGCCAGGGCCCCTTGGAGAATAGAATGCTGACACAGCAGCAAAGAAGTTTCCTATCTCCAGGGACATCTGCCTTGTACCCTATCCCTATAGCCATGTAAGGCAATATTGTGTTAACCCTACTGTTGGTCACTTATGGTCACTCTAACACCTTTGCCATTGGTCAGGATTGGATCCGAGCCAAGGGTATAAAAGTAGCATTCTGTACCCCTACTAACTCGGAAGAAGAAGAGCTGAGACCCTTCACGGAACCCCTGCAATAAAGCCATACTTGTGGAACAGCCAGTGTCTTCTGCTTCTCCTCTCTCTACCGTCTGCTGGAGCCTTAGGCCAAGGGAAAAGCTACCTAGCAAGCAAGCTGAAATCACAAGAGCTGCCTAATCACTAAGAGCTGAATATTCCCTGCTTGCTAGGGCTGTCCCGTGGCCTTGGTCTGAGAGCGAGCTGGCTTCTAGCACCCAGTCCCCTTGGGGACTGAGCTCTGGAGCTGTAATAGCTTGCCTACGATAAGACCAAGCAAGGCTCATTTAGGGATGCCACCCACTAACTACATCAGGTTGCTCAGGGCCTGTCTAACCTGGCCTCAAACACTTCCAGGGATGGGGCATCTACTACTTCTGAGCAACCTGTTCCAGTGTCTGACCACCCTCTGAGAAAATAATTCCTTACTGATGTCTAATGGAAATTTCTCCTCTTTTAGTTTGACACTGTTCCCCCTTGTCCTGTCACTATCTACCTACAAAGAAAGACGTTGTTCTTCCTCTTTTACAAGTCCCTTTTAGGAACTGGAAGGCCACAATGAAGCCTCCCTGGAGTCCTCTTCAGGCTGAACAACCCCAACTTCCTCAGCCTGTCTTTGTAGGATCTTTCGTAGAAGGATCATCTCTGTGACCTTTCTCTAGATCAGCTCCAGCAGGTCAATGCCCTTCTTTGCTCAGAACTTCAGAGCTGGATGCTGTGCTTTAGGTGGTGTCTCACTAGGGCAGTGTAGAGGTGGAGAATCACCTGCTTTGACTTGCTGGTCACTCTGCTTTCAGTGCAACCCAGGATGTGTCTGGCTCTCTGAGCTGTAAGCACACACTGGTGGCTCATGTCTGGCTTTTGATCCACCCAAGTGCTTCTCTGCAGGGCTGCTCTCAAGGACTTGTCCCAGACTGTACTTATATCTGGAATTGCCCTGACTCAGGTGCAGCATCTTGCACTTGGACCTGTTGAACTTGATGAGGTTCTCATGGGCCCCACTTCTTGAGTTTCTCCAGGTCCTTCTGGATAGCACCTTGTCCTTCTGTTCTGCCACCTACACAGTGCAGCTTTGGATCATCTACAACTTGCTGAATGTGCAGTTGATGCCATTGTCTGTGTCATCAGTAAAGATACTAAAGACTACTGGTCCTTGATATCCATGTCCACCTTGATGATCATGTCCAGATGGCTTTTGAATATCTTCAAGAATGGATTTTGTGAAGTACTTACCCTAAACCCTTGTTGCTTGCATCAAATTGTGTGCTGCTTGGTTGCTTCTGTACTTCTGCCCTTGATAGTCAATGATGGAATTTCTGTGCTACATCAAATCCAGGCATCAACTTGGGAATTATATGGTGGAAGCTACAGAGTCCCACAAGCAATGAAGATTTTGTTGGTATTATTAAGGTACTGCTAAGACTACAGAGGGTGCTTTTTTTGGTGGTTTTAATTTTAGATATGCAATATGTAGTTCAGCCTAATGTGTAATTGAATTTGCTTTGTTCTTAAAACCTCAGTGTCAATTTCATGGTGGGACCTGGTAACCTAGATGGGGGATGGTGGACTTTTCTGGAACTGCTTTTCAGAAATGAGGCTCTGGGATGCTGTGTTAAAAGAGGGAGATTTGCTTTAAGAGTGCAGAAAAGTAGTCTTGTCTTCTGAGGGAGGCTGGGAGTCACTCCAGAATCACTCAAGTAAAACTTTTAATTAGATTGCAAGGTTACATACTGAAACTTTGCTTGAGACAATCCCATTTCTGCACTGCAGTGTTCCTAATCTTTTCCAGCTATCTCTAGCTGCAGCTCAGCACTGTTTCTTTACATTTTTGACAGGGTCAGTCTCTTGCCTGAGGAATCAGAGTCTATAGAGAATGGCAGCATAACTGGGATAAGTGGCTGAAGTGAAATAACTAAACACATTCCTCTAAAATATACCTGACAATGTTTTGACTCTGTTAATCTCACTTGGAAGTGTTCCTCTGTGTTTGCAGGTTTTGATCTGACTTCTCCTAAGTCAGGGCAAACTCAGATCATTGGTTCTGGGGTGGTGCTCTGTCCTTTGGCCTGGTCCTTTGCTGTAGATCGGAAAGTTTTTCACCTGTTACTGTTGGAGCTGACAGACGTGAGCTTTGGGCACTGTTTGAGACACACAACTTTGTCATAATCTGGGATTTCTGCCTAATCTTCTAAATGCTGAAACACTTGCAAGGCAGTAGAGAATATGTGCAAATACAGAGAATTTTGTCTGACATGAATGGGTTAAGTATTTTACTGTAGTATCAGCTTGTCTAGTCGCAGGATATGCTGGAGCGTGGATGTACTCCCTCACAAGAGCTCAGGAAATGAGTCTGAGTTTATAATTGGATTGAGAGGAGAGACAAGAACTGCTGCCTTCGCCAAGACGTGTGTCAGCTGTCTGAAATACCGTGGGCTGAGACTCTGGTTTAAGAGAAGAACAGCACTGGCAACCCCGTGATCCCTACCTGTAACATTTGCAAGTGTTTGTGTTGCAGGGAGATACATCTTCAAAGACGTGGTGGTTGTTGGTGGTGGCTTTTTCTTTGGGTTTTTTGTTTGTTTTAATAGGAGTGAGTGAGGATAAATAAAGTGCTGGAGAAGATATTTCTGTACAAAGAACTGTACTGAATGATGTAGTTGTATCAGGCAGAGCTTGTCCAGAGAAAGCATGTGGGGGAGGCTGAAGTACTGAGATTAATATCATGGTGTTGAGTTGTACCCTGCTAGAAGACAGCAGACACTTAACCCCTTCAGCCACATTCTGCTGACCATTCCTAATGGAGCTGCAGAAGCCTGTGCTTGTGCTGTTCAGGAATTGCTGCAGCTGTGCAGCTCCATTCATGTCCTGCACAAATCTCAGGGGAGTGAAAGAAGTGTCCGCTGTTAAAGGAATGGGGGTGAATGTGAAAATAGGAGCACTAATGTACAAATTTCAGGCTTCAGTTTAGTCTTTGGGCTTCTGTCCTCTTGCTTCACAGCATCTTTTTCTCTTAATGCAGTTTTAAGGCCTCAGATCAGGTGCTGAAAGGCTTTACTTGTCTGTAAACTGGTAAGACTTTTAAGATCAAATTGATGCTACAGAATCTAGATTGGCTTAAGATACTTAAGTAGATTTATGGCTCTTAAAATGGCTTATGCCATATAAAACTCTGTTGGAGTGGGGAGAGGAGCCTGACTGTTGCTGCCTGATTGGGATCTACCTGGGAAGGATGGGGGTGGTGGAAGACCACCTGGCTGGAAGTCTTTGCCCCAGACACACTTACTGGAAGGCCTCTTATCAATCTTGCCTCTTAGCAGACTTCAGAAGTTGAAATTTAAACCAAGTAGAGGCTGAGAAGGCAATTGAATCTCCACAGGCAACCTTGAAATAAGAGACTGAATCTTTTTGCTATGCCCCCACAGAGCAAGTGCTTCTTGCACCTCTTCCCCCTCTTTATCAACAAAGTCCTCCCATCATTTTCCCCCATTTTCTTTTGCTTGCTTGATTAAGTGCTGGAGTCATGATAGCCTGGCCAAAAGTATGAGCTGTGGTGCACAAGTTTGGCAGCTCCAGGTATAATCAGGACACAAACACAGGATGTTCAGTGTGGTGAAGGTGCCTGTGTAACAGCAGAACTCAGAGCAGATCCTGTGGATTGGTTATTTGGATAGCTTTGTCCAGAATGTTGTTTAGATCATGTCCTAGGGTAGCTTCTGCATTCCTCCAATCCTGAGGCATGAGTGGTAGCCTTTCCTGAGTTTAACTGTTTGTATTAAACACTACTGAACACATAGCTCAGTTTCTTCAAAGCCCAGAGGTGGTACTCCTTCATACTTCATCAGAAAACTTCATCCTACTTTGTGTAGGGAAAGAGGATATAATGTTTCCATGTATAAACAAACTGTTGTTCTGCTAGACCTATATGTGGGAAAAGCAGCTTCTCCACAAGGGTACCATAGCATCCTATCCTTGCTCAGCTGCCATCAAGGTAGAAGTGCTTCAATACTATATTGCATTGCTCAAGTTGTTGCTGGAGCCTTAGGTTAAGGTGGAAGCTGCAGAGCTGGGTAGCAGGTACTAGCTGAAGAAAGAACCGTGCCTGAGACTAAACAGGCAAATATCTGGTGAATGGTGTTTGCTCAAACTTAACAGCTTTTCCAGCTGTGGAGGGAGTTACTTCCTTATGATTAATGAGGTGCACAATCTGTTCTGACTGTTAATGCTAAATGGTTACCTGGGAAAGCTTTAAGTACACTCTGTAACCTTAGCAGGAGATTACACCTCTGTAACCTTAAGAGGAGATTACAACATGGTTAGTGGCAGGAATTGTGATGGTAATGCTTTGCTGAGGCTTGCCAAGCCTTCCTCAGACACTTTGTGACATTCAGGTGAACTTGTCAGTGATTGGTTCAAGCATCCTTGACAGAAGGTATCTACCTTTGTGCCAGTCTCTCAGACACCAGCTTCTAAAATGCCATAGATTACTTTAGTACTAAACTCTAAGTTACCCTGAGGTGTTAAGGGCAAATGAATGCTTGTTCTGGAACGGCAAAATCTTTGGTTTTAATCTCTTGCATAGTAAGCAAAAAACCACTGCTTCTTGGCTCTGGAACAGCTCCTTCCTTAGGCTTCGAGATCATTGCAGGTACTGCCTTGCAGCTGGTATCTGCAGTAACAACCAAGGTACACAGTAAAACTGGGTTTGCAATGCAGGGCAAAGAACAGAGATATTTGAGGATTCAGTTAATTACTCTAAGCCATGTAAGAGAAGCCTAAACTTAAACTTCAGCACTGAAATGTGTGTGTCTTGCCTGGGAAGGCAGCATCCATCTATTAGGGTATGGCTCTGCAGCCTCAGTTCCACCTCCAGCCAGCTGTATGTGCTCTGAATTATTGTGAAGGAGAGGAAGCCCATCCAGCAGGATATTTTGGTAATGGGAGGGCTCTTTAGAAAGGCCTCATAATGTGCCTGTTTTCATAGTGTACAGAATTCTTGATTGCTGTGACTGTCAAGAGCTACTAAACTGGTCAGAAGGCTACACACTGCAGAGAAAAACCTTGCTTTTTGGTTCTGTGCAGCTGCTGTTTGTCATCCCCATCCTGCTTTGTTCCCTTAGGCCATCACTTGAATTTAGAAAATCCCTTGGAGAGGGATTCATTCCTCCTCCAAATGCATCACAGTGAGCAGAATCTATCTTCTTTAGACTGGCTCTGAGCAGTATGGGGGAGTGCTGCCTTCCTCTGCCCTGAATCCCTGGATGTGCTAAGGAACTTCTGGGGAAGAAGCAGATAAAATTATTGTTATGGCTGGCAGGGGATCTCTTACAACTAGAGATTGTCTTCCCTGAAGTGGATGAGTTAGGAATGACAGCCTAGAAGTTGTCCTACAGTAGATTTGGATGGGTGGACTGCAGTCCTTTCTCTTTATAGAGAGATTGACTTATACTTCAGTTTGAAGACCATCAAATTTCCCTAAGTGATGAGGAAGGAGCTTATTCAGCAAAACAGCTTCCTTCATCTCCAGTTAGGATTTGTACCTGAGAGAAGTGAGGAACAACACTCCTGTAAACTTCAGCAGGTAAGAGAGCAGGAGGCTGATGTGTTTAGGTGATGTGTTTGGTAGGTGCTGTATCAACCCATATGTATGGCCCCTATAATTGAGCAGAGAGAGGAACTTGAAGTAAGGAGCACTTGCATGGTGTCCCTCTCTTGGCAGTGACCTTAGAACAGTAATATTTCTAAAAATTAGAGATTGTCTTGGGTGACTTCTGAGCTTGTGCTTAGGCCATGCATAAGGAGGAACAAAAGCAGAATTCAGCCTCTCAGATTTGCAATTCTGCAAATCTTCCCTGTAAGCCAAATGTATCTTCCAGCAATGGGCCACATCCTGTATGTGTCTGTGACTACACTGAAGAGGTGTTGAAGAGTTTGGCCCATACAGATTTCTGTCAGTAGGGGTGGCAGGCCAGGTCAGTGGTTGAGACTGGCAATCCAGATGTCTCTAGGGGCATGAAACCAACTTGTGCACTACAAAGATATAGGAGGAGTACCAGATTTTTTTGAATGGTTGGTAATGGGTAAATCTGAATGTAGGGAATTTCCTGTAAAACAAGAATGTAATGTTTCCTTCAGGAAATGGCTAGGAAATGGTGTTCTTGATTGTTAGCAGGGATCAACAGATTTTCATAAGGGGTTCTTTTTCCTAGAATAACTACTTGCAGTTGTAGCCCACTAGCACTGACCAGTGCTAAAGGGAGTGATTATCTAGGGTTAGGAAAAAGTCCTAGGGTGTAGCCTCCCCTTCTCTCTCTCCCTCTCTGTGTTGGGAGAGTGATGGTAGAAAACACCCAGCTCTTTGTGTGCCACATCTGATAACTTGTCATTTTGCCTAACCCAGTTAGCACAACTGCTCCCTGAGCCTTTTGCACAGAAGGCAGCCCTGAGTGCTGAGTTATACAAGGGAAAGCTGCAAAGCACTATCTGTAGCTGTTCATATTAACAAACTTGGTTAATAGAGTATCTTATTACTGTAGCTGTGTTACAGTTCTCTGCTGCCTCTGGATGCTTTAATCTGTGACCAAAGCTTTGACCTTTGCCAGATAAACTTTGCAGTATTTCTGGCAGAGTGTCAGAAATGCAGGGGGACATTCTATTTTCTTCTTTTCAGTGGGTTTAGAAAATAGCAGACTTGTGTTTTTCAGGCTCCAGCACTCTCATTGTTATGAGCCTGCAGGTACTCTGCACCTGCAGAAGTGAATGTAGGTCTTTAGCTTAAAGGATCTGCTTTTTAATTAGCTGGAAGGTCTGTTCCTGTGGCAACTGACTGATTGCAGTGGAAATGGGAAGTTAAAATTCTAGAAGGGGTGTGCTTTCTTCTCATATGCCCTGGGATTACTTTGCCTTGGACTTGACTTTGGAATGCTGCGAGGCTCCTTCACTTCTCTGGAATAATGCCTGATCAGCTCTGTCCTTACTGTGCAGGAAAAGATTAACTCCCATTTGATTATGCTCCTCTGTGTGCAGGCTGCAGTGAGGAGCCCAGGTGAAGGTGTGGGGTTTGGGAGGAAATTGTTGCTCAGCTCTAAAGGTGATCTACATTACTAATAGCCTTGTGTTTTCAGTGAAAGAAACTGACCATGAAATAAAAATAAAACAATGTAGTGAAGTGCTGCAAAACTGTGCCGAGTGCCTCTTTTAGGTAAGAAGCATTTCTTGTTCCCAGAGTTGAATCTTAAAGGCCTGGCATGAAGTCAGATGGCTTATGTAAGTTGATCTTGCTTTATGAGTGTGTCAAAGCATAAATACATTTCAGGCAATGCAATACTGCTGTTACTGGCTGCTCTAAACAATGCTGGTTGAAGCACCAAGGACATAGGACAGTGTACTTCATAAATATTTAACAACCCCCTCCCCCCAAAAAAACCCCCTCAGACCCAGATATGTTTAGCCTCACAAGCAAAAGTCATAATGCACATTAGAAGGCTCATCAATAAACCTAGGTGGTGTTTATAGGCCAGCCTTCAGAGAGGAGTGGTGTGATACCTGGGCAGCAGAGACTGAGTTCTCTCTAGTGGTTATTACACTGATGGAAGCAGCTGGAGAAATAGCTATGCACACAGAATTTTCCATTAATCAGAGGAAAAAGTCCAACACAGATGGTATATAGGATAGATTACGGCTGGTAATCCTTTTGTGTCCTAGAAGATTAAGGATATCCTGGTGTAGCTGCAGTCAGCTGACCTTTTTTTATTTAAACGATTGAACACAGTTGATGCAGTTCTGCAGAGGACCAAGGCTGTTCCAGAAGCCATGAGTGGTGCACTGTGAATGTTTGTCAAAGGAACGGTCTGTTTAAGTCCAGCCTCAGTTACAAATTTACAGGAACTTAACTTTGTGCCATGTAAACAGCAGCAGCTCCAGGATGGCTAAGAAATCCCTTGCTAGACAGCTCTATCACATGTAGCAGAGCTGAATTCTGTGAGGAGGCACAGGGAGTGTCATGTGGAGGAATGGAGGGTTTCTGAATGCTGCTGTCTGGGTTGCCCCAGAGAGCGAAGATGAATGCTTCAGTGGAAGAGGAGGATGGCTGCACGCACTGAACTGTCTGGGTCTGGCATGGATCTGTATGAGGATTACAAATCACCCTTCGATTTCAATGCTGGAGTCAACAGAAATTATCTTTACTTGTCGCCTGGCATAAACCTTTCTCCACCTGGATCACCTACACTGGCGAAGTCTGGTAACTTCCTTCTCTTCCTTCCTTAAAATCTCTACGTGAAACGCTTAGCAGTTAATACCTGTAAAACTTCTCAAATTAAAAATCTATAAAAGTTGGCCTCCTGTTAATTCTGGGAGTGTGTTAGCTTCAGTGTGTCATGTAGATAATATCTCATGTGTTATAAGTTTATCAGCTTTACATTATTTGTTATTTATTCAGCAAATAATAATTCAGAAAGGCAGTTTGAGGGAACATGAAGTGGCAAAACCAGTTAGGAACAAAACTGCAAGACTGGAATAATTTGCCTGGTTTAACTATTAGATTTTTTCAGGGGAGGAGGTAGAAATTGCATTTTTAGTAGGACTTCAGAGCTCTGGATAGTCTAAAATCTGCTCTTGCCTTAATACTGAAAATCTCACTGATTAATGAAAATGCCCTTTAAAACCTTTACTCCATTCCACCTAGCATTTAGAATACTGCAAGCCTTCCACCTGCAGATAGGAACTGCACTGGGATTGCCCAGTGCTGTGCTGCAGTGGCATCCATTTAGTGCTTAACCCTCTGAATTTCTTGCTGGTAGCCTGTTGTACAGAGCACCGATAGCTGTGCCTCCCAATGCATCCTAGTCTGGTTTTACTGTCGTCATTGCTTTCCATTCCTTGCTGCCAGATGAAATCTTCCAAAGTAATTTTAAATATAGAAAGCTTAGACCTACTTCACATGTGGCAAAGCAAAAGGGGGTTACACAGGTGTTAACTTTTTTTTAATGGGCTTGTTACTTAAAATTTTAAAAAACATGCATCCCTTGGGGAACCTCTGTGTGAACTTTAACAACCCTCTTTGTGAACTTGATGAGCCAGGGGCTACTGGGAAACAGTGGTCAGCATTCACTTCTGCAATTTCTGCCTCTCCCAGCTCTTCTAAAGGAGAGGGGAAGCATCTCTCAGTGTCAGGTGATGATGCATCACAATTACCACTGGCTTTTCTGGGCTTTATTTTCTTTTTCATTTGCTTTGAATGAATATCTAATCAGCATTTGGGAGAAGCCCAAGAATTTTCTCCCCCAGGTTGAAGAAGTACGTCTCACTTTGGCTTCTTCACTGAGATAAACAGGAAGCACTTAAATCTGATCTTTCTTATATACTGCAGAGTAAATATGCTCTGCAGTACTGTATGTTACTCAAATGTTAGAGTGGTCTAAAAACTTTGCAACAGCTTGTTCTCCTGAACTATAACAAGCACCTTTTTTCTTTAGCTTTGCCAATGTATAGTGATAACCACAATGCTCATTCTGAGTGTCACATGCAGAACATGCCAGTGTGAAAAAAAGCTTTATGGATGTTAACCCACTCCCACCCTGAGGCTGCTCATTCAAAATGAAAAGTACTTCTTAAAACTGCTCCTGTTTGCTGCTGATCTCTGAATTCAGGCCAGGGAGGTAGGGACTTATGGTCAAAATGGAGCATGAACTTGGATTGAAACTGGCCAAAGCAAACCCCAAATCAGAAAAACTGAGGGTTAATTGAATTGCTCTAATGCTTTGCCTACCCTGGCAGAATTTAAGTCCTGTAATAGGGACTTAAATGCCATTTCCCTGAATGTGATCCATGGAGTCCTAATCAACTAACTTGCTCATGTCTTTCTTTATTTGGTTCATTTAAGTAGATCTAATAAACTGCTAGGAAAATATGTTAATCTTAGAAATACATACCTAAAAACTGACCTTAAAGCTAGGTAAATTTTCTCTTACTGTCTAAGTCTTTATGATTTTTTTTCTCCCAAACAGATTTTTTATTCTGTTTGAGAGACATGAAATGTTCAGTTAAACTTGGTTGTAACAGAGTACCAAATGACTGAATTTTAAGTCCTTCACAATCCAATGATGTGGGAGAACTAACATAACGAAAGGTAACAGCTTGAAAGCTGTAGTAATAATTTTTCATAGCAATATAAAATAATAATAGTAACATTTCTGTTGGCTAAAAAAGACCATAAGTGAGAATTGCTCTCTTAGTAGTAGTTTGAGCCAAAGCATTTCCATCTGTTGGATGATTGCTGATTTCTTGGTTTCTTGCCCCATAGAAAGATCTAAGGTGGGCTGTGCATGTTTCCTGATGAAGTTTTTTCAAAGCCATGCTCTTACTGGCTGTCAGTCCTAGTTTCTGGGATACATTTAGATTGTAGGCACACCATTGTGGAGGTCTGTGGGTTGTTAGCTGTGTAGAAACTGCTCCTTGGTCAGATGGCTCAGCACAGCCTAGCCCATAGCATGGATGATCCCTGTGTCCTGCAGGTATTGAACTGAGGAATGGGAGCAAAGGGAACAGAGGGGTGAGCAGTGACAGGAGAGAGAGCAGGGGCGTCAGAGTGAAGATTGATGGGAAGGTGTCAGTATTGTTCATGTGAAGCTCAGAAAAGTAATAAATGGGAGGGGCTGTGAAGGCAAGAAGAGGAAGGCATGGTCACTTGTGCAGGGTGAGGTGTGGAGGACTCTGAATAGCATGATTTCCTGTTTCCCTAACAACTCAAGGAATGTGAAGGGAAGGAGAGATCGTTCTCTTGCTTCTTAGCATTGTGCCTTAAATCCTCTTTGGTAGTCAAGAAGCAGAACAGTCTTAAAAATTAGTTTTACAAAGAGAAGCTACATTCCCCAAATGGAAGCTGTTGCTGCAGGAGACAATCTGGCATGTTTTCTTACTGGTTGATTCACTTGATCTATTTTTGGTGATTTAATCCAGATGACTCCTCATAATCAGATTGAACAGACTTTCAGCTGGTTGTGCTAATGCTCTTGGAGTCAGGATGGTTTTGGTACTTGCAAACTTTCTGGAATGGCTTTGTGATGATGGCAAGCAGGTGGTCCCTGAAGGGCTGCAGGTAAGAGCAAGGTCAGGAGTCACAGTAGAACACACTGAGGGGGTGTAGGGTGTTCAAATGCAGTTCAAATTGTTTTCCTTCAGGGTAGGTTTATGTAATTAATAGGTTAAATAGCAATTTAACAAAAAGGTGTGGCATTCTTAACTGTTAAGAAAATATGTTGATGCATAAAACAAAAGTTATCTGATTGTGAGACATAATCCTTTGTTTTAGGTGCCATAGGGCTGTGCTTTAGTTTGGGCATTAGACTTTGAAGTTCTCACTGCCCTAGATTTTTGACACAAAATAGTGTATTGGGAAACCCACAGGACCTACATTATGTTTGTGTAGAAGACACATGTAAATCTCTGAGAAAACGTGGCACAAATCTCATGAATAAATGCAGAATTAGGTTTAATTTTCTTCCTGTAGGCTTCCTTCTCAGTGCACTTGGTAGTAACAGCATTCACAAAAAGTCCTGTCCATGTAGCAGTGTGCTTCTAGAGGATAAGGGTTTTGGACACAGATACAGACAGACAACATACCATTTTGGAAAGAATTTGTGGGATTGAGTTTTACCTGAGTTCAGTAATTTGATCCAAGAACAAGGTTTCTTCTTTGTTTGGCTTAACAGCTGCTAGGACTGTATTTCATAAAATGTGTACAGCTAATTAGAGACTCACAGAATCTTTTTTTTTTCCCTGATTTTTCAATTGATTGTGATGTAGGTGTTTGATATGAAACTTCACAGCAAAATCATAGTGGTGATTAATGAGTTTTTGATTCCCAAAGGATAGTATGGAGTGCCATCAGAAGCTGCTGAAATGAGAATGGAATTTTATTGGCATATTATTTATGGTTAACTTCTATAGTGATTAATAGGAAATGTTACTTAATGCCTCTTCAACTTAGATCAATGATATATTTATGTGCATATACACACGCTCACATATGTATGTGTGTATATGTACACATACACACACTCTTCCTTGCTTCTTATTAACAGACAATCCTGATCCTTTCCTCTTGTATTTTAAGATTTTCATTTGGCTTCTTTTTTTTTTATTATCTGTAAGGCTGTTTTATGTCTTGAATAGAGAATTCTGGGAATCCACAACCATTCCAGCATGCAGTCTCCCTGCAAACTGGTCTCTCTGCAATTAGAATAGAATTCCTTGATTTTGGCAAACTTTAAGTGTCAGCTACAAAGACTCAAAATGGGAAGTCGTTTGCTGGAAATTTTGTTGCATAAAAGGTGTTTAAAATGGTCTTACTGCAAGCACTAAGGAGTAAAAAAATGAATAATTACAGTTATTGCATCGTGGTAATACAAATACCATCCTCCTTCCTTGCCCTGAAGCTGTGAAAGCAAAAGTTAAGGAACACCATGGAGATGTTTGTGGTTTATGTAAGAAAATTAGGCAGAGTTTTGGTTTCTGGATTTGGAAGAGGCAGCAGTTTAAGTGGATGCACATTCTTATCAGTCTCTCCTCCTTTGAAGCAACAGCCTTTCATTCCTGAGCTTTGTCTCTGGACTTCCCATCTGCCTTAAGGTCCAGGTGCAAACCAGCAGCTTATTTCCAGTTCCATGATATCTGCAACCTTCTAGGCACTGTGGTCCCAGTTACTAGGGACAGAGAGATCAAGCAGGGTACAGAGTTCATACTTGCAGTGCAGTAGTTTTCTCCACTGTTGTTAGCCTTGCTTGTGGCTGCACCCAGTGTGCACTTCATAATCTGATCCAGAGAGTAGTAAGGGAGGGAGCCTCTGCATTGGCCTTGGGCATCTCCAGCACTTCCAGAGTTTCTGTGCCAGATGTGCACAGACTCCTGGGCAAGGTTGTGTAGGAAACACTAGTCAGGACATAGTGTTCTGTGTCTTGGTTTCTCTCAGAGCAGTGGGATGTGTTGTTCTCAACAGGTTTCCAGTCTCCTATTACAGCAGCAGCTGCCATTATATTAAGATTTAATACAGCTTGATAGAATGAAATATAAAATGCCTTTGGTTTCCTTCCTGTAGTTGGGGAGCATGACTTTGGTGTCCTCTCATCAGTTTTTTTTGTGCACTGGGATGGAAGAGCCGTGTGCTAATATTAGCTGCTGTTTGGCAGTCTTGTGGTGATCTCACTTTTAATGCTTTTTATTAATCTGAAGGGCTGCTGAGGAGTGACTCTATACCTGAGGTTGGAGAGGATGTTGCTGCTACAGTCAGTATGGCAGAAACACTCTCAGAAGAAGAACGGGATGAGCTAAGAAAAGAGCTTGCCAAGGTAATTCTTTTGCAAATAGCTCTTAAACTTGTTTTGATGATGAAAATCTGGAATAATGTTATCTTTAAACATACACTTAATGCTTTGCATAGTTATTCTCTGAGTGTCTAAAGCTGGCACTCCTGTATATTGCAGGTATATAGATATACAGATAGGAAAGAAGGGTGTCAAGGAGAAAAGAACAGCCAGTTCTAGTGATGGGGAATTAAGCTGGAAGTGCTGAATACACAGGTTTTAAACTAAGATACATAAATACCTAACCCATTTTTTTTTCCCCTCGAGTGAGAAGGGGTTAAATCAGCAAAGAGAACATGGTTGGAAACCAAAACCCAAGTATTGTCTCAAGAGGTGTGGAGTAGCTAAAGCTGTTTCCTTCGTGAATAATGCTTTGTAGTAGGATCTGGGTAGGCACTGTATTGCTAATGTCTAACCATGTTACTGTTCTTGTCCATAACAGAATATTTTTAAGGGTGAGAAAAAGTAGCATTCTTTGAAAAACAGACATGCAAATATTCAGGCCTGATACACGCCAAAGTCAAGCTTTATTAAGCAGCCAGTCTTTTTTCTTTAGTAGCTCTATGGGACTTTATGAAACACAATAACTTAAGCCTAAGGTTAACAAACAAAGTTTAGCTTTAAATTAAGCACATTAATACATTCTTGTATTTGGCAGTCCTGAGTATCATTTCATGCCAAAGATAGTGAGGGTGGGCTGATCCTGATAGGATATGTAAGATATCCAAAACAGAGGTGCATTGAAGATTCTGTAAGGAACTGTACTCCTGTAAGGAGCTTAAATGAGTGGGCAGCCTGCTGCTCTAAACTGGGGTGATCTTGCCTGGATGAGGAAGTAGGATGGGAGGGATGCCCTTGCCTTTACACATATGGCCTTAGTGCCTCTGTCACTTCTATAAAGCTCACGGAATGGCATTGTAGAACTGTGCTGACATCTCTGGTCATGTTTCCAGGCTTAAGTGACCATCTGAGTAAAGAAGGAAGCACACACACAATATAGGTTTCTAGTTACAGAGCAAATGCTGTGTTGTGTGATTGGTCAGACTTCCACCATTTCCACACCTGCTCTGGGGAAGGCACTCCTGTGGCTGAATCCAGTCTAAGCCAGATCCTGGCTTAAGCTGCAGAAGGACCTTTCTGTTGAAGCAAGGAGACAAAATGTGTGTATGACAGACATGCTCTGAGCTTCCTGGTACTGGTCACACATTGGTATATCTTCTGACGTGGAAGCAGAATACAGGGTTGGCAGTTGTCCCAGGTTTGACTAATCTTCAACCTTTACATATCATAGGTACTAATTTCTAACTATGCAGTCTTTTAGTTACCAACTTCCTTGTACATGTTCCAATAACAGAGCTAGCTGCAGGTAGAGTACTTTCTCACTAGCTCTTGTAGTGTCTGTTAGATTTCCCTTTTAGTATTTAGGAATGACTGTGAGGCAATGTTAAAAACCTCTGTTAGCCCTCCCATTACTGGTGTCTGGTGGATGCTTTAAAGAAATACATAGTTAAATGGTTGGGTGTATTCCTTGTTAACTGTTAACCACTTGTTAACAACTCTGGTGCCACAGGTGGAAGAGGAAATCCAGACGCTCTCACAAGTGCTAGCTGCCAAAGAGAAGCATCTAGCAGAAATCAAGAGAAAGCTGGGAATTAACTCACTACAGGAACTAAAGCAGAACATTACCAAAAGCTGGCAAGATGTTACATCAACCACGGCGTACGTACCAGCTCATGATGATTGTTTAGACTGCTGAAGTGAAAACTGTTTAGGTCTTGTGTCACATCTAAACACTCTGTTCTTGTGAAATGAGTATATATAACACAAAGTTAAGTTGTATTAATATTTCTCTGGATAAATCAACAGACTTTTTAAAAAGAAGAACACTGCAAGCCATATCTCATGCTAAAGAAGAATGATTGACCAAAATATGGGCTGTTCTAACACACTTTTGTTTTGTCTGATACATCTGAGATACCAAGGTGTCCTAAGTCCAACAGAATACCCTTGTTTTCTACCCTTAAAAATTGTTGTAAATTGAGCCCATGCAGGAAGAGTATGAAGTTACAGTTACTGTTCTTGCCAAACACAGTTGTTAACTTAAGGTCTAGAGCAAGCTGCCTTCTGCAGTTAATAACCACAGACTGTCACAAGATGTACCTCAAACTTTTTATGGTGAATTTTGTTGACAGAACTGTGTGGTACAAGAATAGACACTTGGCACAAAAAATAGACCTTTTGTTTTGTTTATTTGTGTTTTGTTTTCTCTTGTATTTTTTGGAGTTGTTTTTTTTTTTCTTGATTGGGGTGTTTTATGTGTGTGTTTATTTTGTATTTTAATAAATCCTATGATAGCAGATAGCATTTGTTCTAGGGTGGGGTAGTAGGTGTGTGTCGGTGAACTGCGTCTGGTCAGAGCTGGCAGAGATGCTGTAGCCATAAGGGACTGCAAAGGCTGAAAGTAACATCTTAAGCAGGTTTTACATATGACCCCAAAGCTGAAGTGTACCTCTGCATTTAATACAAATAGACACACACTAAAACTTTCCTTATGTGTTCATTAAAAAAACCTAAAAACTAAATGCTTTTTTGAAACCAGATACAAGAGAACATCAGAAACCCTGTCTCAGGCTGGTCAGAAGGCTTCTGCTGCTTTTTCTTCTGTTGGTTCAGTCATAACCAAGAAATTTGAAGATGTCAGGTAGGTTTATTTACCTTTTCCCAAGTAATTGCATTTTTTATTTAAGCAATTATCACTGCAATAAATTTATGCTGCTAACATACCTAGTGCTTCTAAAAGCTAATCTATCCAGAGCCTTCAGCAACTGTTTTAGGGGAGGTAAGAGACTTGCTGCAGAATCTGTTTGTATGTCCTCAGTGGTTCTGAGGAGTTCTGTGGTGTGTGTTTTATGTAGGCAAGAGAAGCAATGTGTGCTGCCGCCTCCACTGCTGCTCTTACTTTTCTGGTGTGATTGCAGGTGGCACTGTCTGCCTGCCTCTGCGGGGTACACATAGCACTGTCATTCCTGCTCTCTTTCTCAGCTGGTGGAATATGACATTTAAACAACTAATGTCTTTCACTGTTTGTGTTTTGTCGTTTTCCTCTTTTTTTTGTTGTTGTTGTTTTTGTTTGGGGTTTTGTTTGTTTGGTTTTGTTTTATGTGTCAAATCCTTCCAAGTCTGTTTTTTTTCTGTCTAAGCTGTTCTGCCTCATAGAAGTGGCTTGATTTTATTACATTTTTTAAGAGACTATTGGCACTTTTTAATTCTTAAATATTGTTGGCATGCAATATTTTGACTTTGTGCCAAATGACACAGCCCTACATACACATTAGGTAAGTCTGCCAAGTAATTTTTAGAACTATTTTGAGCTGCTTGCAAAAATCCTGCTGGATGCAATACAATCAGTTGCTTGGCTGACAATTCCTGGATTATGTAATTCTTAGTACTGGAAGCTATACAATTATTCATCTCCACAGGTAATTTGTTGTTGTTAAACTTATTTTTCAGTTATTGGGCAAATAGAAATTCACACATTCTCACAGAATATTGCTGCTTTGGCAGCAGTGTAATAAAATCAGCCATTTTAAAGTGCTGCCATTAACTTCTTGCTTTATGGAGTCTAGTGAGAAAATGCTTTGAGTACAACTACACAGTTACAGATTTTTCTTCATATTTATCAGAAGTTCATTTCTCTCTTTACTGCTTACTCTGGCACTGTGCAGACTACAGGCATTTTCACATTCCTTTAGGTAAGGTGGACACAAGAATTGCTTCTCAAACTAAGCATGTAGTCAGACTGTCTCCATTACAGTTTTTCATTTAAGTTTTCTCTGTAGAAGGTAATTTCTTCTTTTTTTCAGTGTTAGTAAGGGTAAAACTGAAGCCCTTTTAATGTCAGGGAAGATGTTTCTTCATATTCACTTGGTAACTATCTCAAAACATGAAAACTTGAGTATACCTAATAATTAATGTCTCTCTTCCTTGTTAGAAATAAACCCACTAAAATGATGCTGAAAGTTTTTTTTTCAGGAGACAGAATATGGTGTTGAGGTCAATGGCATGCAGGATTCCTCCTTCTTTGTCTGTACAGTGTTTGTGTCATGGCAGAACAGAGATTTCCCCCTTTTTGTGTCTATTACAATGGCTGTTTAGCATTGTGATTCTAACTAAATAACTAGAGTCTAAATGTAAAATAGTTTATACATTCTTTGTTCATAGTTTGTCCAGTGAAACAATCCTTGAGTTGATTACTTTAGCAATGCCAGTATCTTAGTTACTTCATCTACATTACCTTTGATCTAAGCAAATACTCAGTGTTTTCAGCAGTTAAAATTCCTGTGTAACAACTTCTGTCCATTGCCTCTCAGCCCATCTATCTGAGCCTGACTTAATCTTTTCTGTACTCCACCACTAAGGAGCTAAAGAGAGCAGTAGGATCTCTATAAAGATGTTGGGGTTTGGCTGCTGGAGTACTAACTGGGAGCTGTTGTCCCAGGGGACGAGATGGGCAGGGGCACAGGATGCTATGAGAACTCAGACTCTGAAGTGAGCTCAGTTTGATGAGGTATAAGAATAGCAGCCAGTCTCAAATATGTCCTGTTCAGCATCCGTGAGAACTTGGAAGAATTTTCTGTTCCCTTTGGATACAGAGCTCAGCTGCTCACTTAGCAGGAGTCACATTTCTACCTTAAGGCTGTGGTGTTCCACAATTAGTATTGGACTATTTCACTGGACAAGGACAAGCACAGACTCAGATCTGTTGCCTACTTCAGGAATACCTTAGGAGTGTCTTAATTACTCCAGTTAGAGGCTCTGTGAGTGTTGAATACTCTATCAGAAACTGTGCCCCTGGGAGAGAATGTAACAGTATCAGAGAAGTCTGCACTGTTGGTGTGCTTCTCAGGGAGAATCGTGGTGGTGGTGGAAATGCAAGGTATCGATATAAATTCAGGGGGAGCTGTGTTTAGAAAACAAAACAAAAGTGTGAAGAATTAGTGCTGCTAAAGATCTTAGTTGCACTTGGAACAAAATATTAAAGATGTTTTTCATGAGAACCAAATTCATCTGAATTCAGGTCTGAGGGTTATATAACTACTTAAGGGCAAGTCTGAGCTTCAGAAAAGTTTAGATGCCTCAATTCTTTCCTGGAAGGGAGAGTTTATGGGCCGATACTTGAACTTGTACTGAATATGCAGGTTCATTTTTGTTCTTAACCTCTTGCATTGGCTTCATTTTGGCTTCACTTTCCCTTGTATTGTTTTGGTTGAGGGACTTCTCAGCTACAGTGGTGTGATTTCTTCCCTGTTGGACTATTTCATGGACATATTCCATGCAGCAAACATCACACACAGATCTTGATTGGGGCACTGCAAAGTGATGTAATAGGGAGTTGCGAAAGGGAGTGAGGCAGCTGCTGGAGCTGTGATTTTGGAAACTACTGAAATGGAGAGGAAGGGGGACTGGTAGTGCAATGTCAGTGCATTTTTGCTTCCTTTTTGTATTTGTTTTCTCTGCCCTTTGTTATGATGAAAATGAACTCTGTTCCATCTTAGGTTTTTCTTAATACCTTTATTCTCTTTATAAGAATTTATTGAAGTTTTGATAAGCTAACTTTCCTTCTGTAGGCAACAGTATTCTGTGCAAAGTAGCAGTACCAAGATGTAGCTTCTGAGCAGTCTTGACTTTGCACTTGGCCCTTCTTGCACTGCATCCCTATAATGGAGCAAAGTCCACCTTTGCCTTGCTCTGAGATTACAGAATAACTTTCTTTGCTTGCTTTAGAAGTCTGATCTCTGATCACGGATTCCTAAATACCATAACATATCAGCTGGAAATTTAACTACAAAGTAACTGGCTACTGTGTATGTTGAGCTGTGTTTTCTAGGCTGGGACTCTGGCATACCTCTTTGTGCCTTTTCAAAATGTGAGGCAATGGAGTAGCTTTAAAAAAATGATTGTGTAGAGGATAAGAAAGCTTTAATACAATACAAAATGCATGGAAGACTGGAGAGCAGCTTACCGTGCCTCTTTCATTTATTGTCTTTTTTAAGCTAGGTGTTTGCTTTTGAGCATTGCAAAGAGGGCTTGTCTTTCAAACTGCCTGAGTTGATGGCCTAGTTGAGTGAGTGCTTTAGTGTGGCATTCTGTGATTTGGGAAAGAAATACAAGTTCTCTTCATAAAGATGTTCAAGGCTTAATTGTGCCTCTTGCATTACCTGAAGAATAGGTGGTTTATGTTAAAAAAATCAACTGCATTTATCTAATTCAGTTCTCCTGCAAACCACATCATGGTATGATAAAACTATGTAATATCTTGTGGTGTTTTTTTGCAAACTAGATACTGAGGGTATACACAAGTGTATTGTCCAGCAGCAAGTAAATTCTTCATGAATTCATGAATAGTTCTTCCATTAAATGATGTCTGAGATGAAACTAAACTTTTGTAGACACCTGTTAGAACATCTGTGATACACTATAGGTTGTTGTTTTTCAGTGTGAGCAGTTCTACAGTTTGTAAATATATGTATTTAATCCTCTTTAGCCTTAAACTTCTTGCAGAGAGAAACTTCTTGCAGCATGAGGGGAATTGGCTGAGCATTGACTGAAACTAGTGTAGCTCTGTAAGAAAACCTGCTATGTAGCAAGCCCAGAACTTGTAGTAATCCACATCACAGTGAAGGATATATATTACAGTCCAGGAGACAGTCAGCTTGTCTGTGATCTGGAAAGGCCTGTGGAAGCCAGGCCATCCATAAGAATGAAACACAGGAGAAATGGGCTTGGGTAAATAGATGAAACATAGCTGTGAATTAGTGAAGTGTCAGGAAAGCATCTGGCCTTGTGTATCTGATTCCCAGTACACTGTAACTACAGATTAAACCATAGTTGTGCATCTGCCTTAAGGGATCTCAGCCTTTTTTCTATCATGGTATTTTACTAATGAGCCCTCATAAAGGATCTCATAAAACTTTTTCTGCAATAAACATAGAACATTTTTTTCTTCTGTGAATGTATCTTCCATTGATTGTGCTGAGATGCTAATTGTAAGTTTGGAGGTACATTTTATGAGAGTTGTTTCCCTTCCCTCCTCTTCTTCCCCAACAACTGCCTGGAAAGTATTCTCTTGAAAGGCATCATAAAGCCCAGAAAATTTTGACATTCCATATATAGTTATGAAAACCTAAGATGATAACTTGTAATAACTCTCAGTTACTGTTGTGGTATTTGGTAAGAATTATTTAACATATAAGGCTTGTTTGTATCTGCAGTAAACAGGGATTTCCTGTATGGAACTAAATTAGGTGTGTGGTAGTGGTGTTGAAGCTGTGCAGGAGCTCCTTCATCTATATCCAATTATCTTCTAGAAGTAGATGTGTTTTCTTGCTGGACAAACAGTAACTTTATAGCAACACTGGCAGGTTATAGAAATCCTCCATGAATTTCAGAACACAGGACTTTATCCTGCTCCCAGCATAAATCCAACCTTGAATACTGACTGATGTGACTGCTTTTGTTGATTGATGAGTAGATAATTTGTATTGATGAGTGTAAAAAACTTTACTGAATGTAAATGGAAGCCTTCTGGATGTAGAGATAATGTTTTAGTAGGAAGATTAGCTGATTTATAAGACTCTCAAGTGTTTGCTACTCACTATTGCCAAAACTGTAAATGCAGCATGATTCCTGTTGCTTGAGAAACTTAAGGAGCAGACAGACTGTTGCAGCTAAGCAGAACAAGTACTAACAAGCATGGCACTTGAATCTTTCTAAAAGAGAGAAAGGTTGCTGCAGCTTTTGCTCTGATGTACTTGTGTGTGTGTGCATGGCTAAGCAATTTAAGAAAGCAAACCCAAGCAGTTACTAAGACTGTGTAAGACTGTTTGGCTGTTTACCAAAGATAGTTTACAGAAGTCAGCTCTCTAAGCCAATTTCTTCTCAATGTAATCCTTAAACTAACCTTTTGCTTTCTTTTCTCTTAATGCTGGCATGTAGTATACGCTCCATACAACATTCAATTAGTATGCCTATTATGAGGTAATGTATGCATAATCCAGCTCTTTAGTTTATTTATTGTCATGTGTGGAATCAAGTCACATTGAACTTAAGTCAACTAACATAGTTTTATAAAAAAGCAAAAAGCCCACCCAGCTTTGTAATGGATTTCCTGCACTAATATATAGGGTAAAATTTGTTTTATTTCTGGTTAACAGAGGTGGTTATCAAACATCTGGAAAGTGACATTTCCCTACTGTTAGGTGTAAAACTATAACAGCTTTTCCCTGCTTGTTAGGTGTAATGTTACTAAGTGATTCCAAGTTTTAAAGGCAGTAGCTTGGCATATATTTTTGAAAATGAAAGCGAGTAAAAAAAACCCTGTGGTTTCACAAGAAGTCTCTTGGTGATCTGGGGTGCTTGCCTTTTCTCTCCACTTGCTTGGCACTGTGTCCCTCTCACAGTCTGGTTTGACACAAGTGTCACTGTGTGCTGTCCCAAGGGAAAAGAGTGCAGCTGAGTGTGGCTGACCCACACAAATGCCAAGCAAAGCAAGAAGGGAAGCTGTAGGCTTCTTCTGAAAAACACCCTTGTCTGCAATATTTATATAATACATTTTTGAGTAATCCTTAGTCCTGGTCCAATGAAGGCAAGCATTTTCCATCCTACATAAAGGCAGAAAAAGTGTTGCACAGATTTGCACGTAGCAGTGACAGCTACTTGGAGCATTAAGCCACTTTTCTGACCCTAATGAATTATACACCAGCCCTCAGCACTGGAAGTCCCAAGCTGTCCTGCTTTTTGTATGCAGAACTTATTATTTGTAAGTACAGCTGCCTTTGGCACTTAAAGGCAAGGGAGAGTTTCATTTAAATGAAACATGTTAGCAGAAAATGCCACTGTGAACCATGTTTTATTTATTGAACATGTAGCAAAGTAAACTGAACTGGTTTTCCTGTAAAAAGTAAAAAAAAAAACTGATGAGCTCTCTTCAGCAATAATGTATTAGGCTAACCAGAAGTGATGACTAAGATTTTCTGAACAAATGCTTTAAGCCAGAAACATGTTTGAAAAGACTGGGAATAATAAGCTAAACCTAAAATACTTGCTAGTTCTCCCTTCCATGTTGGTAGGAAGGATCCTATTGTGGACCTGGCAATGTTTTGTTGCCAAGATGAAAGTGAGCCTGCAATTCAAGTATGTCTGAATTTTAGTTTTGTAGTACTTGGGAGGATCAGGATGTAAACTATTCTTAGGGTATCTTTAAAACAGGGAAAGAGCCCCAAACAAATCTCTTGTTACTGTTGGGAAAAAAGAACTGTCTGCTTGGTTTGTGATGTTTATAGGTTAACTAGATGTGGTTTTAATTCTGTGGATCCTTTTTTTTATTTTTGTAGAAATTCTCCTACTTTCAAATCCTTTGAGGAGAAGGTTGAAAACTTCAAGGTAAGAATTTCTAAAACATTTTATAGATTGTGCAGCTGTGGATATGGAGAAAAGACTCAAGTTCTTTTGGGCAGCCTATTTTTTTGTTACTGGTAAACTGTTGAAGAGGTACTTGGATGAACATCTTTTTAAGTCCTGTTGAAACAGTTTCTCTGCCAAATGATTTGGAAATAAACTAATGGCTGCCTGCACCTCATACAGGAGGATGCCTTTAGAAGAACTAGCAGCCAGCTAACCTGCACAAACAGCTAGTATTAGGTATGCAAAATAATTAATACCTAATGCTAGCTATCCAGAATTGTCTAGGCTTTTATTTCAGGCCTTTCTAGGGACTAGTATCCTACACAGGAGAATACCTTGGGATACATCTCTCATTTCTGGCATAAAAGACAAAAGGCCTTTGCACCTTAATTTTAACTTCACTCCTGAAAGCCTCAAGTGTCAGAAACAATCATTAATAACTTCTCCAGGTAAAAACTCACTTCAAAAATAACTAATTTGTGTAATCAGAACCAGATTTGACTTCTCCTGGGCACACTGGGCTGAATGAGAAGCATGCAAGTGATAGCAAGGGGAACTGGGCCTTCTTTTCTTGCAAAAAATTGACATTAACATCCCTGCAGTCCCACAGAGCGTATGGGCGGAGGGAAGTCAAAAGGCAAACATGTTACATGGAGAAAGTAACATAGTTGCTCTGCTCCCCTGAAGAGCTCAGGACTTGGTCTTAAACCTCAAAACTGTCCAAAGTTCTTTCTTGAGAAATAAAGTAGCGAGTTTTAACTCTGAATCTCTTAAAGACTTCTTGGTTTGAAAGGCTTCATGCCTTTATCCTCTTGAAACTGAGGTTGTATCAACCTTTGGACTCTGGAGTCAGCCCTGGAATGAGGGCTGCTTCGTGTATCTCAAAGTCAAAGGGAGATTACTGTGTTAATCTGCTGGTGAGTGTTTCCTGCCAGATATGTACAGATTTGTTTCAAGAATATTGTGGAGGTCTCCTAGACCTGGAAAAGCTGCTTTGTTGAAAGTTATCAAACCAGACATACTGGTTTTGTACAGTTAAGCATGTTTGGCATGCTTACTAACTACTATGCTTTGTTGGGGCTCTCTCTGTGTTCTAGTCTAAAGTTGGAGGAAGCAAACCTGCTGGAGGAGACTTTGGAGAGGTTCTCAATTCTGCTGCCAATGCCAGTGCCACAGAAACTATTGCAGAACAGACAGAGGAGGAGACCCACTGAGATTTCTGCTTCTGTCCTGCTACCCACTGCCAGATGCTGCAAGGAAGACCAAGCACACTTGTAACATTCTCTGCGCTCCTTCCACCAGATGTGCTTTTATTTAGCACGTAGTTATTTTACCCGATTAACTGATACCAAGCTTGTTTGTGGGTTCAAAATATTTTTGAAGCTAAAATACATAGTTTGGGATTTTGTGTGGGAAGGGGAATTTCTATGCCTTTCAAGCATTTAAAGGACTTACCTGTAATTTGAAGACAACCTTTAAAATATAGCAATGAAAAAAACCTCTTTTGAGAAGTTAATTATATTGTACAGATACTGTGGATGCGTATTTTCTTTCCAATCTGTAATTACTGCTCAACTTAATCCTTATGAATCTACTGCTGCTGCCAAACTGAAGCTTGTTACTTCGCTCCCTTGTGATTGTTTCAGTTGAGTGTTGCCTGCAAGGGACACTGGACAGGAGGCTGGACAAGGAGGAAGGATCACTCCCAGCTACAGAAAGGACTTCAGTTTCAGCGGGCTTTACACAAGCTATAGCAGGATCACACATGAGTAGGAATGTACTGTCTTTTGAGCGTGTTCCTCATCCAGCAGGTGTGGAAAGGTGATAGAACATCTAAACTTACCCATCTGTCCGTGCACTGTCCACCTCAGAAACTTCTGACCAATGCAGATGGGAGCAGATGCCTCATAGTGCTGGTTTGGTTCAGTCACCACAGCATTTTCAGGCTTGTTTCTTGTACAGGATGTCACTGTGGTAAGATAACACTCTTCTGAACATTGGACCAGTCACAAATAGATTCATTCACATGTGGTGGTGTCATATTCACACTAACAAAGCATGGACTAGAAGAATAAGCCTGACCCCAGAAGTGGTTCTTTTGTAGTCATCAGGAGAATTGCTCCTATAGCCTAATGTTGTTTCTCTTGTAGGCTGAGCCCTGAAAACATCTGCTACACCATCTTACTCTTTTTAAATGTATTTAAGCCAACACCCCTGTTGCCAGCCCCAGAAGTCTGTTTGGAGAGGTGCACAGTGTCACTGCTCAGTGTAGCTCTCCTAAAAGATGTGTCCTCCTGCATCTTGTTTTGTCTGCTGTACTTCTCAAATTTCTTGTGTTTTATGTGTTTCTGCCACATGGTTAGAACATTTTATCACCCTGCTTAGAACTGGAAACAAGTTTTGCTACATTTGTGTGAAATCCATGAAACTTCAACTGCCACAGGTGTCTGGAGGAAAAAAAGTTGGCTCCTGACAACCTTGCTAGCATATCAGATGTAGAATGTGTGCTTAATTACAATGTGAGAAGCTTAATAAAAGTGTATGTGAGGAATGTATTGTCCTGTGAACATGGAGGATAATGTAAACAAGTAAGGAGATTTCATTTCTATTTGAAGCAGTTCTTTAAGTTTGGTTCAGAGCAGTGCTGGTACACACTGCTGTACTGCTTTGGGCACTCTGCATGGCTGAGCTTGGCATTTCTAGAGAACACTGAGCCTAGGTTGCCTTCTAGTGGCTTACATAAAATTACAATTCACAGCATTGTTAGGGTTGTAAGGGATCTCTGGAGTACATGTAGCCCAAACTCCCCGTTGAGGGAGGCTCACCTCTGGAGCAGGTTGTACAGGACTGTGCCCAGGTGGGTTTGGAATGTCTCCAGAGAGTGAGAATCCAGGACCTTCTTCAGCAGCCTGTTCCAGTGCTCTGCCACTATATAAATTTAAACTGCCCTGGTTACATCGTGAAGTTCAGAAAACAGGTTGACGTGTTCCCTCAGCCTCCAACAGCTGCAACTTAACAAAGGAACAGAGAATTGAATGGTATAGAGAGAAAGGAGCTCTTCCTCTTTTGGGTCAGTACCATGTAGGGCAGGTTCTTCTGGAATATGATCCTTATTGGATGGGTCTTTTATTTATTTATCTAACTGACAAGGAGAAAGGTCATCTATTCCAGAGTTGAGCTTTCTGTTTTCTGAAGGAAAGCTATTTTTTTTTTAAGGCCACACTCCAGGAGCTTTTGCTGCATCTTCCTCTGCCCACAGCTTCCTTTCCTCATGTGCAGGTGGCTTTGGGGCTGCTGTGAGCGCTGAAGCTTTGCTTTCAGGGCTGGTGTAGTAATCACAGAATCAATTAGGCTGGAAAACACCTCTGAGAGCAGGGAGTCCAGCCTACGAGCAAACAGCACCTAACCATGGCACTAAGTGTGGCTCCAGAGGGGACGGCAGAAGGTTGTGCCAGGGAATGTTCGGGCTGGCTATCTGGCTATTACAAGAAGGTTTTTCCCGCAGAGGGTGTTTGGGCACTGAACAGGCTCCCCAGGGAAGTGGTCACACACCAAGCTTGACAGAATTCAGGAACTGTTTGGACAATGATCTCAGGCCCATGGTGTGACTCTTGGGGTGTCCTGTGCAGGACCAGGTGTTGAACTCCATGATCCTTGTGGGTTCCCGTCCAACTCAGGTTATTCTATGACGTGCCACGTCCAGTCGTTCCTTAAACCCCTCCAGGTGACCCCAGCCCCTCCCTGGGCACTGCAGTACGTGCTTACCTTTTCCGTGAAGAAGCTCCTCAGGTGTCGAGCCCGCCCGTTCCCTGGCGCGGCTTCAGCTCCGCTGCAGCCACCGGGGGGCAGCGCGGCGCCGCCGTCCCGCACCTAAGATGGCGCCGCCCGCCTCAGCCCTGCGCGCTGCGCTTGCGCCCGAGGCAGCGGCCCCGCCCCCGGTCAGTGATGGCGGCGGCGCTGTGGGGCCGCGCGGCCCGGCCATGGCGGGCCCTGCTGCCCGCGGTCCGCAGGGCCAGCGGCGCCGCGCCGGGAGCCGCCGAAACTCCCCCGCAGCGAACGGAGCAGCGCCCGGGCGGCGGCACCGCGGGCTCCGCTCCCCGGCAGGTGAGGGCACGAGGGGATCGAGCCGGGGCAGCGTCCTCGGCCCTAACGCGGCCGCATCTGCAGCGCTGTGTCGCGTTCTGGTCTCGGCGGTACAAAAGAGACGAGGCGCTGCCGGAGAGGGAGCAGCGGAGGGCCAAAAAAACATGAGGAGGGGTCTGGAGCATCTCTTTAGGAGGGGAGGCTGCGGGAGCTGGGCCTGTTCAGTCTGGCGAAGACAAGACTGAGAGGGAAGCTCGTCAATGAGTATAAATACCTCAAAGGCAGGTGCCAGCAAGATGGTGCCAGAGTGTTTTCAGTGGTGCCCAGTGACACCACTAGGGTAGGGAGCAGTGGCCATAAACTAACGCACAAGGAGTTTCATCTCAACACGAGGAAGAACTTTGCACTGAGGGTGGCAGAGCACTGGACCGGGCTGCCCGGGGAGGTTGTGGAGTCTCCCTCTCTGGAGACTCTCAAAACCCAGAAACCCTCACACTCCAGTGTCACCTGCTCCAGGGGACCCTGCCCTTCTAGGAGGGCTGGCCTGGATGCTGTCCAGATGGCCTTTCCGACCCTAAAAACTGTGATTCTCTCTTTTCGCCACTTCACCCTTCATGATAAGTAGCCTGCACAAACGTGGACAGCTCATATTTCTTTTTAAGATGCTCCTACAAAAATGTAATGTAGAAAGCACACAAGCAGTTTTGGTTGTGTAGAATGCAAGGTAGTGCTGCATGGGCGAAGCTGTGTTCAGGCTTTTTACAAGCTGGCAGAGAGGAGGTGGAAAATCTCTTAATGATTTTATTGGGTCAGATCAAAGACCTGTTAAACCAGTATTCCAGAGACTTTTAGTGGAAATATAAAGGCTTTTATGAATGAAACACCTGTAGAATTTTATGTGTGTGAAGCCAGCATAAGAAACGTCAGGACAAGGATTGAAAGGATGCTGGATGTCATTGTGGAAACCCACAGTTCTCTGGGAAGCTGTCCTTGGCTGTAAAATTAGGATGGTGTGCTCGGCAAGGCCTGCACTCGGGTGAGCTGCAGCATGAATGATTCATCAGGAGCAGACCCTACTCCTGAAGTGCACAAGGAGGGTTACAGGATTGTGTCCCATATCTTACATGCCATGTGTTTTCCTGTGACTCCACCATGAACCAGTCATGGAGAGGGAGATGATGAACAGTAGTCTCCTATTTATTGAGGCTGCAGTTAGTAGAATTCTGGAGCAAAGGACCACCCCATCAACAGCTGTTGACTCCTGAAGGGTGTAAAAGATTTGTCCAAAACCTCGTTCACCATTGCCAAACCAGGAATTCCACCAGGAATAATGTCAGAGGTGTGGTGAGGCCTTGATAGCTGGCACCCTTCATCCTCGGTGTTGTACCCAAATGGGTTTTCCCCAGGTGCTTGTTGGGAATCCAGGGGTATGGGAATGTGAGTGCATGGAACTTGGGAGAGAGGGAGTGGTAAAATAAACGTAGAGATTTTGTGAATAACCATCGCTTTCTCTAGCAGTGCATTGAGTTTTGTCATGCTGGTTTTTCCCACAGATTGCGACAGTGCCCATTAGCAGCAGACAGGTAGGGAAACAGAAGACAGCTCTGTGTGTGTACTGACATATTCCAGAATATCTCTTCCAAACTGAAAACCCCTGACCTCTGCTTATTCCTCAGGTGGAAGTGATTCCATGCTGGTGTTTATCCTTGACAGTCATCTTTCTGTAACTTTTTTCAGTTCTATTTGACTACACCTGTATCTGAGATTACTTGAAATGTGCTCAGTAGGATATGGAGATTAAGGCTGTGAGTTATTATGCCAGGACTTGTTTGGTATTGCAGGTGAAGAACTGGAAATGCCTATCATTGAATCCAAGACCTGATATCCCGAATTACTACATAATATATAATATTATGTTTTCCATTGAAAATCCACATCAGCAAGGCTGGCTGTGCTAAGATCAAAGGTTTGCCTAACCCAGGGGCTCAGATGGTGTCCAAGGAGATGTCCACAGAAGAGTTTAGGAGCAGAATCACCTGATGTAGCTGAATGCTACTTTGGGGATTTGGGGATTTAAACTTTCCCCCTTTTTGTTTTTCTGTTGAAGCGAGTAGCTGGAAACATGATTTTCTATCTACATAATCTCTTTCTATCTGTAAATGAATTGTTATCAAGCCTTTAAACCTTCTTAACTAACTCAAATGTTACATTTTATTCACAACATGTGAATTGCATACACAAATACAAATAATACATTAGTAGAAGTCAAAGTTGAGTTTTTAAAATGAATATCTGGTCCACAACTCTGAATTTCTGTACACTTTGCTGAGCTACTTTTTCACTTGAACCAGAGGAAGGAAAGTACCTTGCTTTGCAGTGCCTAGTGATGTTCAAAGCATAATAATGAGGTGAAGATTATCATGAGTCTACTTTCATGCTGTTCTCAGCCCAGGTAGTGCTCAGTGAGTCTGAGTGTGATGAATGTTTATTCACTGATTGCTCTTTGAGTAGTTTACTAAAGAGGGACAGGGTTTTGGTGAGAATGAGTTAGCAGTGGAAGGTGGCATGAAACAAGAGGGAAATGAAAGGGATCTGACCGCAGTGTAATCTGTTCATTTTGTGTAGCTTTCTTGAAATCTCATTATCACCACTTTTAGCTGATATTTGATTGCTAGAAGGTGTGTTATTTGGTAAATAAACTTTCCATAGATGGGAGCAACCCTGATGCTACTTTGGTAAAGCTGGGTAACGCTTATGGTAGGCTGCACTGGATGCTGATGGTGAAATTCAAATATTTAGAAGAGCTTTTGATAAGATCCTTCTAAGAGAAGCACACACCTCCCTTGGGAGAGGCTGTGGTGGCTCTACTTGCAGTCTCTTCCTGTGGTCCCAGCACTGCAGGATCTGCTCTTTGAAGAAGGAGGAACGTGGTTGCTCATCCCTTACTTGAGCTACAGTCAGAGGAAGACTTGTGTTCCTTATCTCAGCTGACAAGCGCTGCCTGTCTTTTGCTGTGCTTCATCCTCTAAGAGCCAGAGCTGCTGTTTGGATTCTTTGTGTTTCTCTTTCTTTTGGGAAGAGGCCTGATACCGGTTCCTGCATGGGTTTCTATGTCAGCTGTTCCTCCAGTTTTGAAACCGGACGAATTGGCTGACATTTGGGTGGCAGTGGCTTAGTTTAGGCAAATATAAATAAATAAACTTGATAAATGGGCATGTGTTTATCTTCAGATGATTTAAAAAACACAGGGATGATATTTTTCCTATGTAGCTCTTTAAGTTTTTTGGTTTTTTTTTTTTTTTTGGTGGTGTTTATTTTTTTTTGTTTTGTTTTGTTTTCTTTTTTTTTTTTGTTTTTTTTTTTTTTTGTTTTTTTTTTTTTGTTTTTGTTTTTTTGGGGTTTTTTTTTGTTTTTTTTTTCCCAGCAATGTGTGCTGCTGCTGCCCTTACCTCAGAACTTCCTGGTGGTGTCTCTGCTGTGTTGGTAATTTTATAGGGGTTCTGGTTTGTGTTTTAGCTTTCACCTTGAGTTTACAGTTCTGTTGTTACTGTTTTGTTACTAGTGCAACTTACAGACAAGGCACCTAAATGTTGATTAAAACTGTTGAAAAGATAGCAACTTGGTAAGCCAAATGCCCTGATAAACCCATATGACATTTGTCTACAGCAGGCAACTAATTTCTTGCTGCGTTTGCCTTCTGCACTTTTATATTTAAGTTTTGCATTGTAAACAACAAAGAAAAAAAGACAGGTTTAAAGTTCTTTTTTTTTCTCTATGGAATTGCTTAATGAAATCTTTTAGAAAGACCAAATGCTTTAAGTATTACCTTCATTAATGGTTTAAAGCTGCTTGTCTAATAAAACAAAAAACCTTGTCTTTAGGAAGGATGAGATGGTTTTTGATACAGGTAGAGAAATGTTTTTTGAGCTGTGTTGTTAGCTCACTTACCAAAGTTTGAAGAAAATGTAAGAATAAACTCACTAATAAGGAATAAATTGACATTTTTTCCTTCACTGTGAACTGAGTAGTCTAAAAACGCTTCAGATGGGAGTGGTGAAGTTTGTCAAGTGCCCTTTTAGGTAGAAATGGGTTCATTAAGCGAACTTTGCCGCCAGCCCACCCTGTGTGACACAGTGTGACGGAGCCGCTCTGTTGGGACGTTTTCATGTGGCAGTAGCAGGGCACAGCCGTCAGGGGGCGGTTCCCTGTGCCGGGGGCTGGCTCCACAGCGGAGGGCTGTCCTGGCTCGGAGGGACGGAGCGATCCGCGGCCCCTGGCTGGGCTGCCCCTGCCGGGGTCGCTGCTGCGGGGCTGGGGAGCGTCCCCGGCCGGCACAGCAGAGGGCGCTGCTCGGCTCCCCATGGCGCGGCGAGAGCGGCGGTCTGGGGCGTTCCGCTTTCATTCCTCGAATGCCGCTTTGAAGGGAAAGCATCTCTTCATAAGAAATGTTACTGATTTTGTCTAAAGTTCAGTTAGAAGGGATTGGATTGGTATCAGTACATTATAGTTTCTAATTTCTGATCTCTCTCTTGCAGAAATTACTCTTCTAGGCTCAGACATGTTTTTAAATTAATTTAGCCACGGGTTCTTTGCTGAAAGGATTAGTAAATTTGAGGAGGGTGTCTGTGTATTTAAATGTCACTATTTAAAAAAATAAAATATCAGTATTCATTAAGAAAGAAAATAAAAAAATATTTTCATAGGTCATATAAAGAGCTGTTTCATCTGTTTATGTTTTAGGGGAGAAATTAAAAACTAAAACACAAAAGTGACAATTTCAAAGGAGTGTGTTACATTTCTGAAATCTACATGGGTATCTTTATAAAGAATGTGTAGTTGTCTTCTGCAGTATCTGGGCATCCTCAGGTTAAAATAATGTGTGACACTGGATGTTTTGATATCAAATAGTAAAAAAAATTAAAATTATTTTAATCTACTAATTAATGGGAAATATTTCTCTCAATCTGTCTTCCCACCTAGGTTAACATTTAGAAGATGATTTTCTTGAAGTTGCAGTTACTTGAGAGCAAAAATGCTGATTAATATTTAGCACAATTTTCACTTGTAATTTTCATAGTGTAATATTTCTTAATATACCCAGAATCTTTGTGTGACGGGCGTGCTTTGCTAGTGCTAATAAATGACTAATTAATAACATTCTTTGTTTAATTACAGATATAACAGCTATATGCCAAGTGCAGAGGTCATTGTTTTAGGTGGATTATCTTCTGGTTAGCATTCAGGTGCTGGAAACTGCTCACTAACTGAAAGAGGGACCATGCCAGTTGTGGGGTTTGTGGGATCTGGAATGAGTAGTCTTTTCCTGGAAGTTTCTCTTGATTTGCTTTGCCAGATTGTAATTCTGTGTTTGAGAAACTTGGGTTCTGTGTGCTTGTGCTGTGCTGTGAACATGTCCTGGTGCTTTCAGGATCGTGCTAAATAAGGACTATATATATATACATGTAAGCATATCATGTATCACAGCCTTCTCAGCATCCTCTCAGCTGGATCTGCTTGAAATGCTGGTTTGTATTACAATAGGAATCAACCTGTTTGTCCTTCTTTTGACCTCTGTGAAGGAGCATCTCTGTCTTGTGAATGCTCTGGCTGAGGCACCAGAACTTGTCTGTTCTGACTTGGGTTTGTCCCAGCTGAAGCTGGGTCTATCAGATGACCTGCTTTGCATGTGACAGAAGTGCTTGCATGACAGGATTTTGTAAAACTCATATAGAGCAGCATTCTCTGAGAGGAAGTAGACAGGACTTGTGATGTTGGACAGCACAGGAATGATGCCTGCTGCCCTTTGGAGGACTTAGTTGTAGTACAGTGACACTGTCACTGCTGCCTATCACAGCCATGTACTCAGGGACACAAATTCATGTGGGCCCTGGGCCCTTAGTCCTTGGTTGGCTTGAGGAAGATGAAGGTCACAGCTCTGGAGGAGTTGTCTCTGCAGCTTGCCCCTCAGACAGCTCTGGGTTGGCGAGTTGGTTCTTTGGCATTGCTGGGGGTCCATGAGTGGTAGGTGATATGGCCTTGCTGACTGGCTGTCAGACTGAAATCCCCCAAATTAAACTCTCTTGGGACTGCCAGTGTCATGGAGAAAAGGAGGTGCATGACAGCTGCCTGGGCTTGATTGACTGCATGTGAGATACCTGGAAGAAGGTGCCTGTAACCATAAGTGACAGTTAAATAGGAATTGAAATCTTTCTAGTGGTTAGTGTTATCAACAGGACATTTACATCCCCTGCTGCTGTGGGAGAGCTCTGTTATTCTCTTATTATGACTATTGAAACAGCATCCTGTCCCCCAGGAGCCTGGGAAAAAAAAGAAAAAGTGCCTGGAAGAGCAAGGTAGTGATAAATGGAGAAAGGCAGATACTGGGCTCAAAACACCATGGGCTGTTCTCAGGACTGTGTGTGCTGATCTGGTTAGATTTTCTTTTTGACATAATCCATTGCAGTGGGTTCACCCACTTTCTGTGATTTAGATGCTAATGTTCTATTTGTTTGCTATAAAGTTACCCTTGAAAGAAATATATGGATAAATAGTTCATGTTTTAAATTCTATATGGAAGTTATTTAATTTCAAGAAAAACAAGCTGCTTTATTGTGACCAAATTCCGTGCTATTTTGTGTTGTGAAATAAAATCTTAGCTCAGCGTTGTTCAGTAAATGATCCACCTGGCTAGTCAACAGCATATTTTCAAAGCTGCATTTGAAATTCTTTATGAAAGTCTTGTTTTCCATTTCTTTGCTGTGTATCCAGTCAAAATGTGAAGATAAATGGAAAACCTTCCTTTTACTACAAACACAAAGAAGCTGGTATTGAGTCAACCAGTGCAGCAGATTGTACATTTATAAGACTTGTTGGGTAAGCCCTGGTGGTTTGGGTAGCATTATAGTGTGTTAACAATATGACTTTCTGGTTTTAAATGGGCAGCTGATTGATGAAAAAGTTTCAAAAAAGGATCTAGAAGTAGCAGATGATTAATTTTTGTGGTGCAGCTGGGCTGACCTTCCCCTCCCCAGATGTCCTTTAATGTTTTATGCTATTCCTCCTAAGCACATGCTCACTTACATAAAGTCACGGGGAAAAAAAAAAGTATTTTTTTAAATTTTAGTCATGTGTGTGTCACTGTTTATAATACTAAAACACTTACACTCAAACACAATAGTGTAAACCTTTGTCTTTTCTGATAATGGGCAGGGATAGCCATAATTGACTAAAAAAATCACCTTAATTTGCATTTACTCTGGTAGCACAATATTTGTTGTAGGACATATGAGATGAATCTGTTAATTGAAAAAATTGACATTTGTTTTGTGAACAGTACTGCTACACTTGAGTTAGTAGCATGTAGTAAGGCACTGGTAAGTTAAACACGTTTACAAAGTATTCTGAATAATTATGCTCTTCCATGAGTTGAAGGACAATTTGTACACTGCATCTCAATGATAAGGTTAAGAAGCACCCATCTTCAAATAGAGAACAAGCTGCAAATAGCTTCAGCAATGGAGATTTCTAGACAGCAAAGAAGTTTTGATACTAAAAGTACAGTTCAGGAAAACCTGTTGAGCATTAGGCACAGCACCCAAATCCTGTTCCTGTGATTTTTTTTTTCTTTTGAGATCTACATGATTCTTCTTGAAAAGTGTAATTGTGAGAGACAAAGGTAGTTTTCACCATGGTATTTTACTGATTTAGTACTCCATGTATTTGGTTCTCTTTTAAAAATGTGCTTAGTTCACAGTTATGACATTGTTCATTATTATGAGGGCAAAATATATACAAATATATACATGCTATATACAAATATATACATTCAAGCATATAATGTGTTCTATGCACAGCTGAGATATTTTTAATTAGAAGTTGTTCTGTATGCAAAAATTAAACTAGATTTGGAATATGCTGTATTCATCAGTCAGCATTGCAGTGAGTACCAAAGTATGGAACTTGATGGAAGGTTGTTAATGAAGATAAATTTATATCCAGTAGTGTATGATGAAACTTTTTTTGTTTTTAAAATTGAAGTGTAATCCTTTACTAATCTACAATCAAAATATGATTTTAAGCACTTTTAAAAATGTATGATTTCACTATGGGAAGTTGGCGTAACATTTGTGTCTGTAGCCAGGCAAAATCTTCCAGTGGTCTTTGCCAAGTATGACAACCCTTATAACTTCCTATAACTGTGTTTGCTTCCCTTTGGACAATGCTGCTAAATATGAATAATCCTGTTCTTGGTAAAACTGAAGTTTAGTACTCTCCATATTTTTTCTTTTTAGGATAAGAAAGGTTGGTAAACAGGAGCTGTAACTTGGACAAAATGAAGATACCCTTCAATGAAAATAATTTATTCCTGCATTACATGAATTTCAAAATAACCCTGTAGGTATTTTTCTGCAGCAGCCTCTTTCTTAATTAGTTACAGTTCTTCCCAGGTGGAAGTCAGTGAAGCAGTGCAGTTCTTACATTTTTTCTTTAGGAGTTATGTGCCAGAAGGTTTTATGGCTTGCATGGTGTTTGTATTGTTGAAAGTACAACATGTAACTGAATCTTAGACTATTGATTTTTTGGAGACGATCACTGGGGCCATCTAGGCTGACTTAGACTGGCATAAGGCACTGAATTTCAGCCAGAGACTTTTGCATTTACCCTAGCAAGCGTGTCTTTCTGGCAAATTTGTGGATTTAAAAACTGATAAATACCCTTTGCTCTTGTGAGACCCCACCTGGAGTACTCCATCCAGGGATGGGGTCCCCAGTGTGTGAAAGATGGAGAAGTCCAGAGGAGGCCGCAAAAATGACAGCAGGGCTGGAGCTGCTGTGAAGAAGACAGGCTGAGAGAGTTGGGGCTGTCAGCCTGGAGAAGAGAAGGCTCTGGGAAGACCTTTCTGTGTACTTTTAACATAAAGTAAAAAGTCTCTCTCAGTCATTATTAGTAGGGCCTGTGGTGATGGGGGCAATGGTTTTAAACTGGAAGAGGGTGGATCTAAGTTGGACAAAAGGAAGAATGGTGGGGATGGTGAGGCCCTGGAACAGGAAGCTGTGGATGCCCCATCCCTGGAAGCGTTCAAGGCCAGGCTGGATGGGGCTCTGGGCAGCCAGGTCCAGTGGCAGGTGTCCCTGCCCATGGCAGGGGGCATTAGGACTGGGTGACCTTTACAGTCCCTTCCAGCCCAAACCATTCTGTGAAAAAAATACCAGTTGTAATATGTGTGTTTAAGAAAGTGACATCCATCCAAGTTTCTATTCCAATGTTTTCAGCCTTTTGAGGGCAGTTGGATATCCAGTTAATGTAACTATCTAAATGGGATTTCCTAGAGGCTTTTTGTTAGTGTTATTGTAGTTTCTTTAGGTCTAAATTGATAACTAAGTAGGATATTCTTCATACTGCAGTGCTTATAGCTTAGCTGATTTCAAATGGAGTGGCAAGAGCAGCTCTAAGTTCACTGGTTTGCAACTGAGAATTAAAATACTGTCAGAATGTTCTGTCCAAGCTGCAGAGAAGGCTTATGGAGTAGATCATGCTGAGATGTTCCACAGGGGAGAGGATGCTCTCCTCCAGAGAGTTCAGTTCAGTATGCTCACAGGTATGCTGAGACTTCCAGCATATGTATACAGCAGGCACTACAAGCTTTTACCTTCAAGTTAGCAGTGAGAGTGGAGTTTTGTGCTTCTTAAAGTCTAATCCTGAAGTATTAATAAAAACAAGGACTCAGGACTTTCATGAGGGAGTTTTTACAAAATCCTGTTAGGCTTTGACAATAAAATCTAAAATCCACCACAAAATGTTAATATCCGGAGGGAAGTTGGGGTGATGTTTTGCCAAAACACTTAGTTACTGCTCCTCATCAGGGGATGGTTAAATGCCTCATTTCAGCTTCTTCCAACCTTTTTGGCTGATGACTTTTGTTTGGTTTGCATTTTAAAATAAAACCATATTTCTTCACTGTGCTGAGGAGAGTGTATGGATGTTCCTCTTTTGATTAAAACAGCAGAAGTTTGCTTTGCTTTCTGGTCATTCCTTAGGGGTACTTGCAGTTTTAAAATTATGGTAAGAAATAACTCTGGACAATTAAAACCTGAAGTAAAGTTTTTGAAAGTTAATAAGAATTTAATAAAGAGTGAATATATAGCAGTCAATTGACCTCATTCTCTTATAGGCAAAACAGAGCTGTTTCCCTTGCTTTTTCCAAGCATAAAATCTGAAAGATTTTTCCCTCCAAATGCTACAGTTTTAGAGGAGAACCTGGAGCTTACTGTGTTCTTCCTGAATATCACTTTCGTAGTACCACATTGTATTAACAAGTGGTTCTGTTTTCTTCTCCCCTCTCCTACTTTTTTCAAAACCTTACTTTAAAAACTTGAGTACAAATACTATCTGTGTTTATTCAAAAACTATGGAATTAGGAGTTTTTTACCATTGGTGGTGCAATTCAAATCATTACTCAGACTGAGAAAAAATGAAGGAATATGGTATCTGCTGGAACTCTTAGTTACGCTGTTATTTCTTCTACTGGCCTGTAGATATTAAATAATTAATATTATACTATAATCCTTATAAATAAAATAATTCCCTTATAGAATTCAGAATGTGCTAGCTGGTGTGGAAGTGCTGTCTTCATGGAAATTTGGCCTTGTAACCACTGTTGCATAGGAAGTGGTTCATATGAAGCTTTTTATAAATATCTTGCATATTTATCTATATGTATCTGTATATCTTTTAAATATCTAGCAGGGAAGATTCCAGTTTTCTCCTTGACTGCTTTCAAAGCTCTTCTTCATGACTTTGCAGTTATTAATCTTAGATTTTTCCCTAAATTACTGCTTTGAATCACAAATCCTTGTTTAATGTTTTCTGTTTGGGCTATTTCCCTTCAGTAGTTTTATTAAATAACACCAATCTTGCTTTTGTTTAAGCTTTGTTCAGTATTTAGTCTTCAAAGCCTTTTGTTAACAAGAAGTTTAAATCAGTTCTTCACTTTAATCTTTTTGTACAGAATAAAGTGGAAAAGTCTCTTGTTTAAAGGAAACTGAAGAGGTCTTCCCTGTCTTTGTGGTTGCCCACTTTGGGTTGTAAATTGAATCTGTGGGGAAACAGCATAA
Source organism: Melospiza georgiana (assembly GCF_028018845.1). NCBI lineage: Eukaryota > Metazoa > Chordata > Aves > Passeriformes > Passerellidae > Melospiza > Melospiza georgiana. Next base: position 125,862,933 of record NC_080430.1, on the reverse strand, counting down.
ACTTCAGTTTTTTGATTTTTTTTTTAATGGAACAAAATCTCAGGCCACTCATTGGGGAGGAAAGAGAGCTGTATTCTTGGGAGGATAAATGTAAAACAGAGAGTGGACTTTAAAGAATAGACTCTGTTCATACTGTCTTTGGTTATAATGGTGCCTGTGCTGTATGTGGGATGATGTGCTGTTATTTATGAGCACTAGTAGGTGCATTTTATGGCTTTTATATTTGATTATGTGTATGCTAGGTGAATTCTGTGTCCCTGTTTATTCTTATACAGCTCTGCCTAATCCGATCTTCCTATTTTCTACTCTGTTTGTAGTTTCACCTGTCTGTTTTATCCATAAACATTTGGACTTTTTAAATAATGGTATTTTTAAATTTTCCTTAGTACATATTGCAGAATTAAACATTGGGCTTCAAGAAAATTCTAAAATAGCCTTATACATTTTTAAAGCACTGGCATCATGCTGGTGTTTATTTTATGTGTTGTCAGTGTATATGAGTGGCATATATTAATGAGCAATTTGCAGATTCTCTTCCTTAATACTGCTCAAGGTGAATGTCATTGGCAAATAAGAGAATAACAAGTAATTTGATACTTTTTCCAGTGGTTGTCAAATACTAGAATAGAGATGGAGAAGAGATGGTTCCTGTCTTTACATGACTGTTTACATTCAAGTCCAAAAGATGCTCCTGAGTTATATTTCATTTTAGACTTCTGACTTCATAGAATCATAGGATGACCTGAGTTGCAAGGAACCTTAAGGATCCTCTAGTTCCAACCCTCCTTCCATGGGCAGGGACACCTTCCACTAGACCAGGTTTCTCAGAGCCCCATCCAACCTGGCCTTAAGCACTTCCAGGGATGGGACATCCACAGCTTCTCTGTTCTTCTGTATACTACAGAATAAAGGCAAGTCATGTAATGTATATTGCAAGTACAAGTATTTATCAGATTTTGTTCCTCCTTACTGTTTATTGTTATATCTGTTGATAATAAACAAGTAGGTGAAGCCCTGCAGAACTATAGTTTGTGTTGTTTGAAAAAATAATGGTAGGCACAAATCTTCTCCAAAGGAGTAAGTTGTATAGTACTGTAGTTAGTGATGTGTACTGAGGTGGTTACTGATGGTGTTTTCTGCATCTCAGAATGTATCTAAGCTGTGGTTTAAAAAATTTGAAGGAAAGGGAAAAAAAACCCCAATTATGTGTCACCTTGTCTGTTGGGTAGAACTACAGGTGGTAGAGACCCAAGGTGGGCAGTGCAGGATGTTTTGCTCAGTGCAGAATTACTTTAGAAGAAGAGACAAAATGTCTGTGACTACTCGAGGTGTGGAGGTTTAGTGAGAATGCTGTCTTGGTAGATAATGGCTGTACAGTAAAATGAGCCTGAGTATTCAAAGCTTAGTTGGACTTTAAGAAATGTAGCTTAGGCACATACCAGAGGTTGGCTGTATTTTTTGAGTAAGTAAGTAATAAATGTTAGTGTCAGTTTTTGCACTTTAAAATATTTTTCCCTAAACTTTTTTCCTACTAATATGGGAAGCAGAGTTTTTTTCTTTGGGAAAGCTCTAAGAATCACTGATTACTGCTAGGCATAAAGTTGTGAACATGTTCAAAGTTGAAGGTAGAAAAGCTACATGAACTTGTTTGGTCAAGGGGAGACTGAGAGCTGCTCATCCCTTAGATGAGTTAAAGGGATGATGCCTAAAGTTTGGGTGGTTGTAGTCTGAGAGGAGAACAAGATACATGTAGCTTCTCAAGAAGGACTCATCAGCATTAAAACAAATAATTTAATGTATAAAATGAAGGCAGCACCTAGAGCAAACACTTTGAGATGTAATTGCTTGTTTACTCATATGTTGAAATTTCAGTCACTGTAGTCATCAGTCCTCTTGGTGCTCCTCCGGAGTGTCCAGTGCTGTTTCTTGTGAAAATCTCAGTGTCAGGGAAACTGTGTTGGTGAAAACAAAGCTTGATGGTTATTCTTTGATAAATTCAGGAGAGTTCTCAATTTGGCAATGCTTCTTGAGCTGCTTCTGGATGGAAGGCCATTAACTGTTGGGTGTCAGATTTTGTGGTGTAGTGTCTGAGTTGGTCCTGCTGTCTTTAAGGTGATATTCTTCTGCGTGATAGAGTTCTGACTTAAATACAGCTTGTTGCTTTCAAGTAAAAGGTAGTAAAAGAGAGACATTTGGTAAATAAACTGCATGAATCTCTATGACCTGTTACCCTAGTAATGCCTTCAACACTTAACAAAATCCTGGGATTTAGGTTTATATCTAAGCAACAGTGCACACTTCCAATAGTTATAAGGTATGGAAAATTAAGGTTTGCTGGGCTAGTAGATAGTAGAATTTTTAAGGTTGCTTGTTGAAATAAGTGCATTATCAATATATACTTGTTCAGTGGGTAGCTTAATATGTTGGGTTTTTTTAAAATATTCTTTATAGCAGCTTCCAGTCTGCTATAATCTTTCCTAAGTAAAATAGTGCATGTTGAAAGTGATCTCAGGAGGATATCTGTTCAGGCCCCTTGTTCCAAGCAGGATAAACTTAGTTGAGGTTGCTCAAGGCCTTTTCCAGCCCCATTTTGGATATCTAAGCTAATGGGGCCCTTAGCTATTGAGGATTCACACAAACTTATTACTGCAAGTTGGCTTTTCCATTTTGTTGTTTTGTGTGATTAAGTTTAAACAGAGAGGTCTGTCTAGCTATGGATGACAGTGCTGAGGAAAACCAATTTGATAGTTACAGAGGATTGTGTTCTTTGCATGCACTAGATGTTAATATGTTATTTACCCCTTAATTGTAGCAATCAGATCACCAATCTCCCATCCCTCCTCATCCATATCTCTCACATTCCAGTGTGCATTCTGCTTGCCTTTGCAAGCAGACCTAAAGCACGTAGCCTGGGTTTTCAGATGTTTTGCTCAGTGGGTGGGATAGGGCCACCCTGCTTGTGCAGTCGTAGGCTTTGCTCCACAAACAGTATGCTGCATTCCTCCATTGCAGTTACTTCTTTTGTTTGGATCCTGCTGGGGTTTAAGTCTATGACTTTTCCCACTCTGTGGTTAATATGCATCATCTTGGAGAGTTCTGTTCCTGAAAGAGCTGCTGCTTCTTCATTGAACTGTGCACTGTGCTGAAAGTGGTTGGTATCCAAATAGGTACAAAAAACACTTTAAAATCCAGAAATTAGAAGGAAAATGAAATAGATTCGGCATTTAAGAAGGAAGAGGGTAAAAAAAAATGCCTTTATACTTCAGGTACTTGAAAAAAATATACCATTTGTGCTTCTGAATTTTGTTATAATCTTCAGTTTTTTGTGACTTCACATGTTATCTGTATATCATCTATCAGATGATATATAGATATATCTGTATGACCAGCACTCCTTGAGAAGCAGAAAAGCAGAATGTTTAATAAAGTGTGTTGCCCTGTTACTTTACAGTCATACTGTTTCTCTGTAATGCTACTGTGGAGAATCCAGTTAAGGAGATTTAGAAGTTGTAGAGCAAAGCACTCAGAATGTCATTAAATCTCTTTAAATGCTTGAGATAAATTACTCTTTAATGAGATCTGCTGTAAGTTATGCAGAAAATGGGAGAAAATACTGCATTTTATCTCACTGTATTTCTAGAATGTCTACAAAAGAGTCCTTGGTGACAGTAACTAATGGCATCTCTTGAGGATTATTTTATACATAAATCAGCTGTTTGTGCTCTTGAGAAGTTCCTCTCCAGGGTGCAGAATAGAGAAGGCTGCAGACTTGTAGGCCTGTGATAGAATTCTAACAGATTCCCAGTGGCTTCTTGGAAAATTGTCAACAGTGAAGAATGGCAAAAAATTTCTTTGTACATTATCATCTGTATTTTACTTTAATCTGTTTCTAGTAAGAAATGAGCAGATCTGTCACTGTGTAAAGATAGCATTTGTTAGTTGTGTACAGGCACAACAAACTTTCACAGGCAAGTTTGCACAAGGGAGAATTTTTCATTGTATTTTTTCTTGCTGGAGAAAAAAAGAAGAGAGATGTTATTAAGTAGAATAGAACATTTTCAGGTGATGAAAACAGGAAATCCATAAGATAATAGTGTACTCATCTTCATGAAGTGCTGTGAGATTTTTTTATTAGTGTAGAGAGCCGTGCTGAGCGTGCCATCGTATGAAGGCAGCATGGATGAGGTGAATGCCATTTAGTGAGTTCAGTTGCCCATCTACTGTGAGCTGTATTGATTGCTTAGCAAAAAATCTCAGTGTGTTCAGATGTCATTGCTAATGATATCTATGTAAATAATACAAGAAAACCTCCTTCAGACCAAACCTAGAAGTTCTCTTGATCCTCTCTGCAAGTTCAGGCTTTGTTCAAATGATCTACATGCAAGAAAAGGTAGTTCATTTGGTGGTGTGGATCATCTAATTTAAATATGTCCTCTTACTGTTTCCAGCATTTTGCATCTTTTTCTTGGTACACTTACAAATGCATCCTGTGAAATTAATTTTCATCTATTTGAATTTAGAATGCATAGTGAAATCCAAGCAATGCTGTCTTTGGAACCCTATATGATAGTGGCTTTCCTGTGTAAGAATCCTGCTGCTCTGTGCTTTACCATGGCCAGATGCTTTCTTTTTGTGGTGTGTGTGCACGTATGCACATGTTGCACATTTTTCAGCCCTTGTCCTTGGGATGCTGCATTTAACAATTCCTGTTTCTGAAGCAGCAAATGTACCAGGTGTCAGATCTCCAGCTTGTAATTCCCGAGGCTTTGTCCCGTCAGAACAATCTGTGCTGTTTATGTCTTCCAGCAGAGCTGGAATTCAAAACTGTGTCTTGTTTTGACTTCTCTAAGAATAAAAGTTTCCAAAAGTACAAGTGGAAAATGATGGTATTATTCTGTGTTCATATAAAATGTAGATGGAATTTTAGCAACCACTTGAAGCAGTCAGTGGGAAAGTGTGTTGTTGAAGCCAGCAGAGCTCTGAACCATTAATTACTTAATTATTCAGTTTAGTTCTTCCGCTGGTTCCAAAACAGTTTGAAATCTTGCACAAAATAATTATTATCCAGTAATTGTTTAAAATGTGGGGAAAATTAATAGGTTCTAATTTTTAAAATCTATTTAGCTATCTATACAATTATTTCCTTAGATTCACTTTTGGGTATGGGTTGCTCCCAAAATGCTTCTCCCTTTTGATTTGTTCCTAGCAAGTAGGCTTTTCTTACTAATTGCATTTCAAAGGTGACAATGTTAAAAAGTGGTCATACTCAGGATAGCAGAGATGGCATGTGGGAGATTGAGTCTCACTTTAATATAACTGGATATTTTCACCCAGCATATGATGGTAAGTTTTCTCAGGTTACAAAACAGAGATCTTTCATTCCATGAAGCATAGCAGGAAGGTTTGTGTTCTTGCATTTTCCCAAAGCTCTATGAGAAAAGACTAGTATTTTGTTTATTTAGTTACTTTGATTTTGTAGAGTGAAAAATGAGAAAAGTGATAGTTCAATTTTTTTTTTTATGTTAGATCCGTCCTGTGCATGCTTTTTACTTTTGCTGCCTTTGCAAAATGGTTTTGCTCTTTAAAATAAAGACTTAAGTATTATTCATTATTAAATACTTGCATGAATAGCTGCAAGGTGCTAATTCAGGTTTGGTTTTCATTGAGGAGATAACGAAGAGATAAGCAGTGATCTTTTTGGGAATATCTCCTATATTTGGAATGCATTTTTAAATTAACTTACCTAACCAGTAGTAGAACTGGCAGATGTTTTCAGGAGATGCACACTGTTATGCTTTTCTTTGAATTAATGAAAACTTTACCTTTAATGTGTTAAATATTTGGAGTTGGGGAAAGGTACCAGATGCTTCCTTAGAAGTCTTGCTAAAAATGTGATGAGCACGTGAAATCTTTACTTGCTATTCAGTGAATGAAGCCTTTTTGTATGTTGAAAGTTTAATTTAAATCCTCCTTCAGACAGGATGTTTTGTGAAATGTTTTTTTCTTTTTTATTATTCATCTGTAGGTTCCGTCAGAGAAATCAGAATCCTTTGCATCCATGTTGAGACGCTCTCCTTTAGTTCAGATGGGGCCTGCCAAAGACAAAATTGCCATTGGTCAAATATTCCATGTTGTAGAAGATGATCTTTACATAGATTTTGGTGGCAAGTTTCACTGTGTGTGCAAAAGACCAGAAGTTGATGGAAAGTAAGTAATAAACTTTACGGTAGGTGAGTGACATCTGTGTGTGTCATCCTGAAATGCTCAGCTGAAGGGACTGGAACATCTTCTGCACTGACCTTGGATAGTTTGTAGGAATTCTGGGGTTTAAACTATGGAAGTTAAGGTATTGTGCAGAATGAAAATCCAGTCATAAACAGATCTGCATAGCTCATCATTGTCTGGAATTCAGATTGCTTTACACATTTGCATTATTGCTATCTATATTATTCCAACTTATGATGAGCAAAGGAAGTTACTGAGTGTTTAGTCACTGAAAAAAGGGAAATAGTTGTCAAGCACTGTTTATTAAAATACTTGGGAATTTTGTGGATGCTGAACTTCAATCCCATGTTAAGTAGTCTCCTTAGGCAGTAGCTATCTCTGCTAAGCATAGATGCATGAGGATATACTGGGGAGTTTACATGTTATTTGTGATAACACTTTTCATAGCAGATGATCTGTGCTAATGTTGGCAAATATTCCATATTGTAGCAGGTGATTTTATATCGATTTTGATGTCAAGTTTCACTCTGTCCTGAAGTAGAGCAACTGTGGTGGAACTTGAACAGTTGAACTGGGGAATACTAATTTTAGCGAACTAAAATATAAGAAAGCAATGAATTCTAGTGAAAATAACATTTATGAGCTTTCTAAACTGTCTTTGGCACCTTATAGTTATGTATTATTCAAAGATCCCTTGAATATTTCATTTGTCTCCAGGTTGCTTTAATACTTATTTTTAATACATAGGCAAAACACCATCTTTTTGAATTCATAGGATCAAAATATTTTAGTCCATCTCTTTTCTCTCTGTTTCCCCTAAGAGAGGAGGAGCATCTTTGTTAGTCTGCAACGTCACTGTTTTTAAAACATTAAATATGATTCCTGTGGTAATCAGTTCTGCAGTGGTTGATTTAACACAAGGAGATTTAACAGAAATAATCACACATTTGTGTGCAAGTCTGCAATAGTATTCTATCAAAGCATTTTTATACTCAGCTTCTTCTTTTCACAGGTCTGTGAATCCTTTATGCCCATCTCATTTGGCAGCAGACAAAGATTTTCTTAGTCTGTTGCTGCTACTGTGGTGATACAGCCCTTGTTGCTGTTTGCATCTCTTGCTAATTTCAAATTGAGATTGGCTTTGCCTTTCCCTCTCCCATTCCTGCATGCCTGAACAGTGTTTCTATATGTCTCAATCTCTGACCATTCCTTTGGGTTTGTGGTCGAGTTCAGACCAAAACTCTCTGTTCAGCTGCACCAGTCTTCTGCCATTGGGAAAGACCCTGGTGAAGCATTGAGGAGTTTGTCCTTATAGATCTTGGATGTCTTCTGGGCACTTTTTCATGTCAGGACAGCTTCTGTACCCTGAATAACCCAAAGTCTGCTGTCCTGAAGCCTAGATCTGTCTTCCGCCACTTTCCTTACTCACTTTCCTTCGGCATGGAAGCTCTCACTGGTGGTCTCTGCAGCTGAGACAGACGTCAGCTATCACGTTCCCAAGCAGTTCTTATCTGCCTGTGTGTAACATGTCCAACAGAAAACTTGTCCTGCTTGGGTTGTCTGGCACTCTGGTGAGAAAGTGTTAGCGAGGCACTCACTCTGATTACTTGCTCCTCTCCGTGTTCCTGTTTGAGCACACATCAGGACATTTGAAGTGCCCTGTGACAATCAAGTCCTGCAATCCTGAGGTGGCTTCTGCTTGTTTGAATGAAGCTTCATCCACTCCCTCTTCCTGATCACACTGCCCACAGCAGACACCCACCATGAGTCTCTGTTGGTCTTCTCTCCAGTTTTGGCCCACGGCTCTGAACTGCCTCCTTGCATGATTCATAGCAAGGCCTCATGCTCTTGTGTCCCTTTAGGCTTCCCCTGCAGCCTCTTTGCCTTGAGCCATGTTTGCTTGTGCAGTTCTTCCCATGTTTGAGGAGAGGACAGCTTTGTGTTTACCTTGAAATCCCTGACTGCAATTCACTCACCTGGTGAGTGCTGAACCCACCACTTGCTGTTTCCTTGTGTGGCGTTGTGTCCACATTTCTCTTCACAGAGAAAAGCAAGGCACAACTTCCCAAGGATATTTTCTGGGAATCGCAGCAAGGAACCTCAGAGAAAGAAAAAACAATTCTTATTTCGTTTGCTGCACCTGTGTTGTGCCAAAGTATAATGCAATATGGGGATTGCTTACCCAAAGAGATAGTGTTTGTTCTCTTGGCCTGTCAGGGCCAAGCTTGTGTCCAGACTGTTGGTCAGGAGACAGTCACAAGGTTCTCTTCAGTTGAGTTGGGTGCTTGTGCAGATTCAGTTTAGATGTAGTGTAATATAGTATAGAATAATATAGTATAATAAAGCAATTAATTAGCCCTCTGATATCCATGGAGTCAGTTGCATAATTTCTCCCTTCATCGGGGTTGCCCTGCTTTTACTATGTGGCATTACTATATTGTCATGGTGATCTGGAATACTGAGATGGCAAGACAAACTGGGGGAAAGGAATGAAAAATGTCTTCCCTAAAAAGCTTACAGGCAAACAAGCATCTGTCCACTCCTTCCTTGCTCTCATCTTACCCTCAATAACCTGTACCTTTCCTTGTGGTGCACGTTGCAGAGGTACAGGGGAAGATGAGGCCAGGAGAGCTCGTGTGGGAGCAGGTGCTTTAGAGTCAGCTGTCCACTGAATGCTGGCAGCATAAGCCTGGGGCTGAGAAGATCTTAGCCAGTTATATTTTTGGCTGCCTTTTATAACGATAAAAACAATCCCTATAAAACTTGTTTATACTTCCTTCTCTCTGCTTTTGAATGGGAATGGAGAGATGGAATTTAATAGCCTGGGTATTATTAATGAAATTAAATTTGGTACTAAAGGCAGTAGTTCCCAAAATAATGAAGACAGTATTTGCAACATTGAGGATATGGCAGTGTATATAGTGGTGTTGCTACTCTATATTTAAATAACTTAAAGCATTTATTTGAGATGTAGGTGACTGTTTCAAATCCCTATTCTCCTCAGCTCAGACCAGAAACCTGATTTTTTCTCAGACTATTTAAGTGTTTAAATGTTATTTAGAAGACCTAATCCTCTAAATAAAAATAATTAAATAAGAAAGCATATAATTTAAATAATTCTTGCCAACTTTTTCCAATTCATTGCGTTTCTGGAATTGGAATTTCTAAAATTTACCTGAATTTGCAAAAAAATTGCAGTAGCAAGCAATCTTTTGCAATTTATGTGAAGAGGTGTCTCTTGAAGACATGTGCTTTTGGTATTTCCTTGATATTTCCTTGATCATTTAGCTTTTTTCTCACCAGAACTCAACTATTTCCATGACATTATAATAGAGTTTTCTTTTTCTAATATGATGTCCTGTGCTCTTTGAAAATGCTAGTTTGCTTTAAAAGAAACAAAAGGTTCTTGAGTGTAAAACTTGTTTTCTTGAGCTGCTCAGTCCTGTTCCTAACAGTTGTGATTTCTTGGAATGTCCAGGTGAAAGACCCTGTAGTGCTACCACCATGTGGTCATAAGGAAGGATTTCACCCTAAAGACTGTCTTGGGTAAAAAAGCAACTGGAAAATAAAGGTGTCCCTCACTTGGAAAATTTTAAGTAGCTAAATAATTTTTTTCCCCACAGTTCTAAAAAAGTTCTCAACTTTAAAAAAAACCTAAAACACCAAAACCAAAACCCCAAACAAAATCCCACAAACTTTAAGGAAAAGAACCCTTGGAACAGTAATGCAAATTTAAATTGAATAAACATTTGAAGAACCTTCTAGCTCTTTTTGTTTGGATTTCACTGATTGCTTTCCTTTTTTGGGGCATCTGTTTCATTTTCATTGAATTGCAGAAAATACCTTTTGTTATCAGCATTGATGGTATTGAGATTGGAAGAATGCATTGGTTTCATTAAGGATCAAATATATTGTTGGTAAAATCTCACTGGGGTCATGAAAGGATGTATTTGATTATAAATATCAGTATAAATTTGTTATTAGGGGTTTATTTATTGTGTATTAAGGAGTATTTATTACTCTTATGATTTCAAGATCTCATGTAATATATGCTGTACTTATTAAATACATACTACAATCAGTAAACACATTTCTTGATACAATCTGACTTCAATGCTTTATTAAATTTGCATTTTATACCAACAGCATGGTAATTCTGTTAAATATCCAAAGTTTATACAAATGAGAAAGGGTCTGTAGTAAAGTAAGATTCCTTTTCAGCAATGGGAAGAAAGTATATATTTTTCTCTCTTAACATGCAGAGGAATTGAAGTCCCAAACAAGAAAGTGTCTGTCGTACATCTCCAAATAAGCAACAACTTAATCCGTGGCAAAAAGGTGCTGTTAAAACCTGCTTCTGTCATTATCAGATGGAATTCCTGAGAAGCAGAAAATATGGGAAGGGATTGTGCTGACACTGCCTCTTGCATGGTCTGCACCTGTACTGTTAATGACCAATTCCCATCAAAAGCACAATGGCTTTCAGCAATTTTCTAAAATGTAGGATTGCAGGACCAGCTTCCAAAGAGGATTAAACTGCACCTCTCCATGCCAGTGTAATGAAGCTTTATTTTCAAAGACTGCTGTAACCCTCCAGCAACTCCAGTATTATCAGGCTGTAGGATCAGAAAGACACTTCCTTTATGCTTGAGTATGCAGCTGGTGCAGGGATTTCCAGTATATCCTGTGGCAATTTTACTTGACACCTTTTATACAGTGCATATTTGCCAAACTTAAATAGCAGAGAAGGGAAGAAATCATTTGATGCCGGTTGTGATTTAGAACATGACAGCTTAATGAGCACCTTAAAATATTACCTAATGCTGTTTCTGCAAATTGTATCAAAATATTTACTCTGTTTGAATGACTGCCAGGGTGAATTTTATTTGGGAAACATTTTAAATTCTTCTCTTTTTGTTCTATTTTTAAAATATTTTATAGATAAGGTCAGAATGGAATCCAATTTAAACTAATCTGGTTTCTTAGATTAGGTAATGTGAGTAAGTTGGTTGTTTTCTAGCACGTTCATTTTATTAAGACAGTCTTAAATTTATGTTAAAAGTAATAGGGGAAACTGTTTAAAAGATCTTGTAAGATTAAAAAATCAGTTTTCTAAAAGAAGAAAAAGAGGTGCATAAAGAGAGATGCTCTTTATGGTAAAGGATTTCAATAAAACTCTGTTTGGTTTAGTTCCAGTTTGTGTATTAAACAGAGTCACCATGTGTTAAGCTGGAGGGTAAGTTTGGAGTTCCCTGCTCTGTTTTGATGCCATGTGGATATGGTTTTTGAGTGAGTGCATCTCAGCCAGAATGAGCTGCCTCACACAAAGCACCCTGCTGTCAGTGCAGCAGGGACCCTCGTACCAGGGGACATGTCAGTGTCTGGTTCAGCCCTTGCCTGCTGAGCCCTCCTTGCCCTGACTGTTCTGTATGCAATGGTGCAATATTCCTGTGAAAAGGTCACAGAGAGATGTTGGGAACATAACTTTCTATCTCTTTCCTTTAACATACATAATGACCAAACAACTGGCAGAAGGCTGAACTGACTGAGACTCAGCATTCAGCTCCCATTCCCAAGGCCTTTCCTCTTTCTTTGCCAGGGGAATCACAGGCATCAAATTCATGTTTAACCATGTTTATTCCCTAGAGTATATATTTATTCCCCGTCCTGTATTGTTGCTGACTGGAGAGGTGCTGGTCTGCCAACCTGGCACATCCTTTGACTTTCAAGCTTTGCATGTTGATGGAACTATGACTGCTTAAAAAAAAAAAAAAGGCAATTAATGTCATATATAAAGAAAACATACCTTGCTGCAGTAATGCTGGGTTTAGTTGTACATGTTTGTTTTTACAGTGATCTACTTTCTTTTTGCTGTCTGTTGCCAGCATAATAGCACTTATCTGTAATATGTAATTCTCAACAGGAAAGAAGGAAATTGCTAACCAGCAGTACAAGTGATACAGTAAATGATGCTTTTGCAAGTATCATCTTCAAACTTGCACAGATGCAGAAAGACCAAGTCATATGAAAGAGACTGGCAAGCCATAGAAATTTAGTGATTTCTTAAAAATCAGTTATGTGTGTTGGAAGTTACTGATACAAGCAGAGGATGCTGGATTGGTGTGGAAAATCACTTGATTTCTGTGATGTTGTCTTGTTTAAAAAAGCAGGTCCACTGAGAAATGTTTTTTTTTTTTTTAACTCCAGATTTTGGTATGTGAGGAGAATGAACACAGCTCTGACAGAATTATCTCATTCTATTTAGGTGTTCAAATTATTGGTGTTAGCTCATTGGCATTAAGTCAGTGGTTTCTTCCTTTCCCTGCTTCCCTTTTTTGTAGTTTTCATTCCTAACAGACCAGTCTTTTTCTGCCAGGCCTGTCTATTAGTATTCACACTGTAAAAAAACTCTTACAAGAAGATTGAGAGAATGTATAAGCAGTCTGCCATGGTTTAGGAACTGCACTCCTCAAGTGCCCTCTTGCCCCAAGACTCCCAAACCAGATGCCTCTTGCTTGCTCCTCCCCTTTTTCCTCCCTTTCCACTTCCTGCTCTGGGAATAGAATTGAAAAAAAAAAAGGTGAAAACTAAGGGTTGAGATAAGAAAAATTTACTAGAAATAGCAATAAGATAAGAAAACCAGCAGTAACACCAGCAATATAAATAACAAAAGTGTACGAAAACGGGTGATTTGTATTCAGAGATGCTCACTGAGGACCCCATGACAGGGTTTCCCCTTCCTGCTATGATTTTTCTTGACCAAGCCATGCTCTTCTTCCTGGAATTGAGAATCCCTTATTTCCACCCCTGGCAGTGATGTGTGGTAGGGTAGAATAACAGCCTAGACATGCCCACATGGCTCCAGGCTCCGCTCCCTCACAGCTACTGTGGAAAGGAAATGTTGTCCTGTCTCTTGCGTTCCCTTCCCTTCCATTTCATGTACTGTTAATATATATTTCCAATATAAATATTATGTAGTTACATTTCTAACTAATTACAGTTTTGTATTGTTGTATCTATTCTGCATTATGCAAATCAGTCTTTTTTCAGCTTGCAAATTATTGCTCAGCTTTATACCAATACTTTATTACTGAACTGTTAGAATTTACAGTTCTGTTGTGTGTTTTTAAGCAGTTCAGAAGTTGCTGCATTGCAGCAGTATATGATATGTTCCTTCTACTATGTTCCTTCTGACATTTTTGGAAAATTTTCAAAATAATTTTTGCTCATTTATGCATAATTAAAGCAGAAATTACAAAACTTATTAAAATGCCTGGTATTAAAATCTTATTTAGTCAACATGACCACTTACCTGGTCTTTCCCAGAAAGTTATTTTTATTCTTTTGTCATCAGCTGAGATTTTTTTTGTGTTGTCTTGTTTTTTCATTTGTTGGGAAAGTATTTTTTGCCTATTAAAAAAAAAAAAAAACAACAAAGGAAGTGATATAAGTAAGCAACTTGGGAGAATTCATAAGTCTCTGTGACAGAGAATTCATTTATGCCTCTAAGGTCAAATGGTTTAAGTCTGTCAGTGCCATGGTGCTGATATTTGTAACACTAAATGGCTATCTGAAATCAAAGCAATTTTTGTGCTTTTCTGCTCCTTCTTCCAAGTTCTCCTAACTATCAGGTTAGCATCTTCTTACTGGAGGGCAAAATTCCTCTGCAGTTTGAAAGACGAACTTAGTCTGTGTATAAATTTCTGAATTGTTAAATAATTATGACCTGTTCATATTTACTGAAGTATAAAATGAATAGTGCACACACACTTTCCTGAATCTCTTCCAGTTTGTATCTTTTGTGGAGAACACAACCAGACAGCTGGTCTCCACATTGTGAAAACCAGTCTCTTTCTGTGATTAAAATGATGAGAATGTCATGTTGAAATTCTCTGTGGACCAAGGTGGTTTTCACTAGTCATCAGCAAACTTGGGTTTTGGCACTCTGGTCAGCCTTTGGTCTCCAACTATGCCCAAATACCAGGCAGAAATGGTTAGCAGGACTGATGATGTTGCCCTGTTCCCACACACCAACATTGCAACTTTAAAAGGAAGCCTTGTTATTTATATTGAAGAGGGCTAAATTCAAGGAGGTGGCAGGAGCTGCCTTTTCTCCAAATCTCCATATAGTGCAATTCACCATTGCTCCAAGCCCAAACAATGCATGTGGTGCCACTGTGTCTGCTGTCGAACAATTTCAGCTTGCTTTTTTAAAAACAGGCACGAAGAATAGCTCTGTGATTGCAAACTTGGTCAGTGTGCTGTAGCGAATAACCTCTAACTTATTTATAGCAGCATGCATTTTGGAAATTATAGCATTTCTATCCCCTATGGACGCAGCTTATTATTTGCTTGGTTACTTTACAATTGTGACTGTTTTTGCCACCCACTGTATATCATTCTTCAGTGGTTATTTTCAACCACAAATGGAGGTGTTGGCTTTGTGCAGTTCTGTAATACACAAGACAGTGCTTCCAAAGTTCCTGGAGCCCAAAGTCTGTAAACACTTTTTTTGGGACTCCACTATTAGTTTTTCCTCCCAGATAGGTACTTTAGAGTTTAGTTAATGTAATGATACCATGGGACAGGTGTTGGTTTTCAACAGTACAACTAGTCCATATTAATGAGGCACCCTGGGCAGCATTTGATACAGAAAATACAACACAGACCTAGAAATACAGCCAGAGCAGTGCACATGAGCTTGCTAATCAATTTTTATCTTTAGCTTTTGCCTCTATCATTAGTTTAAAGTAGCAATGATTTATGAGATCCAATGACCTTTGTAAGAGAAAAACCCTTACAAAACTAGTAGCTTTTATTGATTAAAAAAAGTTTTGCCAGTTCAGTTTTCCCAGGGCATTGTGATAAATGAGAGATGGAATATGCTGTGTAAAATGTCTTGGGAGAACAAAGCATACCATAGGTGGCCTGGAGCTTTTTTGGCAATGTCAAAGTCTGTAAATACTCTTTAAGCCACACATTTTCTCACATGTGGATGTGCACACATACACAATAGAAAAAAAGTCTTGGGAAGCTTCTTACTGCATTGGAAGGCTTCAGTGTTGTCTGTAGGAGATGAGTAGTTAAACTCTCTCTTTTCCCCTAATCCAGGTGCTAGCTGTCAAGAACTGCAGAAACTAGAATTATAAATTCATGACTTGGCAGAAGAATTAAAATTGTTTCTAGTATTTTGTTCTGAGATGGATGAGAATAAATGACTTGAATCTCTGTGTGCAGCATATTAGGAATATTCCCCCCTCACCTTTGAGGAAGCCTTGCTGTTAGAACACAATTTCACTTAAATACCTCTAGTAAAGTGTAATTAATTTTCTCAATAGCTAGACAAGGCTCACAGAATCTCAGCCAGTCCAGATGCAGAAGATGATTTTTATTGAAAACTCTTAAAATGCTCCCCAGCATATTTCACTCATCAGTGGCTCTGGGTGAAATGATGAGGTAGGCTCCTGCCAGTTATAAAAACGTGGTACTTTTCAGGAGTACAGGCAACTGTACTTGACTAAACCACTGAGCAAGTTGCTGATGTTTGTGGCTTAAAGTACTTGTAAGAGAGGTAAGGGTTAGATGAAAAAATAGTGCAGGTTATTGTAGCAGTATAACTGCTTTTATTAGCTTGGGTGTAACTGTGCACTAAACCCTCTTGTCAGTATAGAGAGCTGAGCTGCAGTGCTGTGCTGATGTGGCCTTTGATTTCATTTTGGGAGACAAGCTTGGCCTAAACTGGCTTGTGTGCTCTGCTTGGCAATCCTCTGAGAGGTGTAGACTTGCCCAGAGACAGAAGCTATTTAGTTTCTAGGTTGAGAAACTGAATTAATGATGTTTGGGACCAAATGTGAATTATAAGACTTCATATAACAAAGATCTTACTCAGGAAAATTAATGCTATCATATAACCATGGAGTGGTGATTATTCACCCCTCTGGAATAGTTTCAGTAAGTGAGTCTGAGAAGGGAATAACACAGCTAGGGAAGCACTGCAGGTAATATATATCAACCTCGAGCTCTTAGAAGGCATGAGTCAGGCCTCCCACAAGTAATGATTTTAAAGTTGCTTTTATTTTTTGGTTTATGTCTTTCTGGGTTATTTAGTTTTTGGGTTCACTTTTTTTTATTTAGCAGATTAGGAATTTTTAATTAAATTTTTGAAAATGGCAGTTCATCTTCTATAACAGATAAAATTGTTGATGCTAGTTAAGCTGGAGATGTACAGAATTATTTCACTGATAATTCCTCTCAGTCTGCTATGCAATATGACGATTACTCAGGCTGGAGGCCAGTACCTAGCCATGTACCCCAGGGGTCAGTAATGGGTCCAGTCCTGTTTAACATCTTCATTCATGACCTCAGTGGTGGGATGAGAATGTACCTTCAGCAAGTTTGCACAGACTGCAAAACCTGGAGGAGTTGTTACACAGGGTGGTTGTGCTGCCACCCAGAGCAACCTCAACAGGCTGGAAAAATGGTGTGATGGGAACCTCACCATGTTCAGCCAGTGCAAATCCTTCCCCTGGGAAGGTAAACCCCCAGGCACCAGGACATACTGGGGCACTGGGATGCAAAGCAGCTTGCCAGAAAAGGGTCCTGGTGGACTTCCAAGTTAAACATGAGGCAGCAGTGAGCCTTTGTGGCAAAGAAACTGAACAGTGTCCTGGGCTGGTGGCAGGATGCAATCCTTCTCCTCCACTTAGCCCTGGTGAGGCCAGACCTGGAGTGCTGTGTCTGGGCTCTGCAGTTCAAGAGACATTGCAGTGAGGGGCCCCTAAGATGCTGAAGGGACTGGAGCATCCCTCTGATGAGGAAAGCTGAGAGAGCTGGGGCTGTTCAGCCTGGAGAAGAGAAGGCTCACAGGGATTTCATCAATGTCTAGAAATACCTCAAGTGAGTGGGCAAAGAGTGCAGAGCCAGGCTGTTATCAACAGTGCCCAGTGATGGGCCCAGGGGCAGTGGGCACACAGCAGCACACAGGAGGTTCCTTCTGAACATCAGGAAAGAGCTTTTTACTGTCAGGGTGACTGAGCACTGACACAGGTTACCCAGGGAGGTTGTGGAGTCTCTGTTCTTGGAGATAGTTAAAAGCTGTCTCTGGCCATTGATGATTTATTTAGTCACACATTTTTATTTGAAGTCACCAGTTGGTACAGAGGGATGGTTCAGCAGAGGGAGGAGTGGGTGTTTACTGCAGCTTGGAATAGGCCCAAAAGACTGATAAAATTAATTCTGTTACTCCTACACACCAAACCCATGACAGATGCTTTTCTTTCCCTGATGCTTTCTGTAACTCCTTGCCAGCCTGTTTAGATGCCGTTATCCATCCAGGGCACAAAACCAGGTAGATTCCTACAAAGCAAGGTAAGGCTTTTAAAGCTGAGTGTTGCCAAACTGTGTATGGGATTTAGCTGCCTTGCTGCTACTAGGCAGCACAGCAGTTCTGAATTTAAAAAGTGTGGTGTTTAGAGGCAAAAATAAATAACATTTTATTACATGTCTGTTATTTAAGACTAATTTATTCTCCTTTTCTACTCACTAATATGCTAACAAAACCCACAGTCTTGCTTCTTGTCTCTTCACATGCACTTGTGTGGAGCAGCTGGGACAGGAATAGCAAATGAATATTATTTTTGTACCCAATGTTTTGGAGCAAGAAGCAGAGGCAGTAGTACTAAAGTAACACTTAGGTTGTATGTACATGCCCTTACTGAGTCAGGAGCATCTGATAACACTGACAACCCTGTTGTTGTGTCTGCTTGCCTGACTTTTCTTAGAAAAGGATAGAATGTTCAAGATAGAATTTAAAATTCTAGGCAGGTATTGCTGTTGTGCTGGAAGAACTGCAGTGTAAGTAAAGACCCATATATTTAAAAAGAAAAAAGGGGGTTTGGGAAAGTGTTCTAAGAGTATTCAGTAGCTGTTAAAACTTGCCTTAATAGATTTTGGAGTCTGTGTGTGGTCACTGCTGCCATGGCTCTGTCAGCATTTTGGGCACGATAGCAGCCAAGCAGGGATGCAGATGTCTTTTGCTTTGTGAACTTGCTGAACATAGCCATGATTTATGGACACTGAAATGTCAAGTATGATGAGAACCAATCATGGAGCATTTTTTTAATACGACACAAAGCTCTTTTTCCTTCTGTGATAGCTGTCAAGAAAGGCAGATTTTCTATTTTCCTGTCTTAGCATTTAACAATTTTTTTTTTTTTGCCTAAAGAACTTAAAATCCAGTCCCAGCTTGGGTGAGAAATAACAACAGCCCCCCAGCTCTTTAAATACTGAAGGGATTGTTCTGAAAAATGCTGAAGCTATATTTTGAATAATCTGCTTTGAGACTTGGCAGGCTCTGATCACATGGAAAAGCACACATAATGTGGTCACACTGTGTGAGCATGTACTCACTTAACCAAGAAACTGAGATATGACTCTAAAGGCAGAGAAATAAACATTGGGTACAAGAAAAAAGTGCCAATCATTTATTAGTGTTTGGTGACTTTTTGTTTGTAGGGTAAGAGGAAAAAGCCTTTAGCAATTTTTCTTTGATTAATGATTTTAGAAGAAATGAAAAATTGCTTACATGTCCTCTGAAACTTCATGTTCTTTATTTTCAGAGTAGTTAGCAGGCCTTGTAAAAGCAGTGAGATTTTACTGAATGAGTTTCATGATTCCTATAAAACTATGTAAAGCATTTCTTTATGGAAATGCTCAACATGCATGTTTAACCTGTCTGAAATCTTCTGGAAGTAATGAGCATTAGTTTAAATATTTAAATTTTTTAAAATTATAATCTACAATGTGAAAACCCTATCAGAGTTTTTAGGTCTTTTCCATACATCATAAGGAAGTGTAAGTAGCATATGAATTTAATTTATCTGCAATTTGTACTCATTAACTTCAAGTATTAACATAGAGATCCTAATCTCAGTGGTAATTATAAGTTGATTGCTAATCTGTCCTTCCACTTGGAGAGTTCAGTTACTTCTTTTCCTGTGACTTTATATGTTTGAAGTTATCTAAAAGTGTTTGAATCTTTCAGATCAAGTAGTGCCTGTGCCACCTCACTCATCTTTGGGTCGCTGGTGCCGGACCAGTCTGTTACCACCTAAGTGCGAGATTTTGTTTCCCCTGAAGCCTTTCAAGACTGTTCTTGGCAGCTGGCTTGACAGAGCTGCTGGAGACGAGACTGAAACGCGCTCTGCTTCCTCCAGACACAGCTCAGTAAACAAGCTGTGATCCTCTGCTTGGCAGGAGGCAGAGCTGCTGCTGCTGCCAGCCCGGGAGGGGATGCAGGGCAGCACTGATGCGTGGCAGCAAATACAATATCCTTTTCTGGGACTCTGACTTGAATAAGGCATTGCTGTAATGTGGAGGTTTGTGAAATACTTGCCTGCTCCTGTGGGATTTATTAAAAGTGTGCTTAGCTTGGGCCTGGAGTACACACCAGTGGTGCACTTAGCCAAACTAAATTCTAGTGAGTGGAAAGGAATAATGTATGGCAAGAGTAGATTAGGCTAATGTGCTAAGCAGTGATTTAGGCTTAAAAAAACAAAAATGGAGAAAGGAAGTTGGAGGGGATTTATTATAGAATCATGTGATGGTTTGTGTTGGAAGGATCATTAAAGATCATGTAGTTTCAACCCACCCACCATGAGCAGGGACACCTTTCCCTAGACTAGGTTGCTCAGAGCCCGATCCAGCTGGGCCTTGAAGGGCTGGGGCATACCTTCAGGGATGGGGCATAATCTGGTCCAGTGTTTCACCATCCTCTGATTATTTCTGTGACCTTCCTCTGGTCTCAGTCCAACAGGTCCCCGTCCTTCATGTGTTTTGGGCCCCAGAGCTGTGTGCAGTACTCTGTTACAGCACCCTGCATGGGGTCGCTGAAGGTGAGAGATGGATGAGAATCTTGTTTCTTGATCAGAAGGCTGGATTTATTGATATATGATATATAATACATTATAACTACCCTAAATAGAATTAAAGAGAGAAGTTTGCAGATGCTTGCTAAGTTAAGAATAGAAAGAAAGAATCTATAACAAAGTTGTGTCCAAGGACTCTGTCCCCAGCTTGCTCCTGTGATTGGCCTTTAATTATAAACATGGGAACATGAGCCAATCAAGGTGCATCCCATTGCATTTCACAGCAGCTGATAACAATTGTTTACATTCTCTTTCTGGGGGCCCTCAGCTTCCCAGAAAATGCAGAAATCTGAAAGAAAGGATTTCTGTGAAAAAAATGTCTGCGACAGTACTCCATGTGGGAGTCTCAGGAGGGCAGAGCAGAGGGGCAGAATCAGCTCCCTTGACCTGCTGGTGATCACACTGCTTTTGATGCAGCCCAGAGCACAGCTGGCTTTCTGGGCTGGAGGTGCACATTGCTGGATCATGTTGAGTGTCTTGTCCATCAGTACTCCCCCCTCAGGGCTGCTCTCAATCCATTTTCTACGCAGTTTATACTTGTGCTTGGAATTGCCCAGACCCATGTGTAGCGGGACCTTGCACCTGGCCTTGTTGGCCTTTGTGTTGTTCACATGGGCTTATCTCTCAAGCTTGTCAAGGTCTCCGTGGATGGCTTCCAGTGTGTTGACTGCACTGCACAGCCTGGTTTCATTGGAAAACTTGCTGAGGGTACACTTGGTCCCACTGCTTTCACCCTCTGTAAGCTTCCTTTTTGTGTTTGAGTTTGTCCAGGAGCTCCTTGGTCATGCACTTAGGCCTTCTGGTGTTTTTGCCTAAATTGATCTTAGTGATCCTTGAGAATTAACCAACTTTCTTGAGCTTCACTTCCCCTTAGGGGTTTATCCCACGGTTCTTTCTATGCAGATCCCTGAACAGGCCAAAATCAGCTCTCCTGAAGTCCAGGGTAGTGAGTTTGCTGTGAGCCCTTCCCACTGCCCTAAGGACCTTGAACTCCACCATTTTATGGTCACTGCAGCTCAGGCTGCCCTTGAGCTTCATATTTCCAACAGGCCCCTCCTTGCTGGTGAGAACAAGGACCAGCACAGCACCTTGGGAACCGTTGGGATTGTCCAGCCTGGGAAAGAGAAGGCTTCAGGAGAAGACTGAATTGCAGCCTTGCGGTACCTGAAGGGAACTTACAGGAAAAGTGGGGCAAGACCATTTTCAAGAGCATGTAGTGGCACGACAATGTGGAATATGTTGAAATTGAAAGAGAGCAGATTTAGATTAGATATCAGGAAAAAATTCTGTATTGTGAAGGTGGTAAGGCACTGAGGTTGCCCAGGAAAGCTGTGTATGTTCTGTGCCAGGAAGCATTCAGGGACACATTGGATGGGCCTCTGAGCAACCTGGTCTAGTTGAAGGTGTCCCTGCCTATGCCAAGGGGCTGGAACAAGTTGATCTTTAAGGTCCCTTCCAACCCAAGCCGTTCCATGATTCTATGACCTCTCCTCTTTGGCTCCTCTGTCACTGAAGATGGACATTACCATCAACACATTGCAGGAGCCTCCTGGATTGTTTATGCCCTGCTGTGCTGTTCTTCCACAGGTATTGGGGTGGTTGAAGTCCCCCATGAGGGTCAGAGGTTGGGAATGTTGCATCTGCTTGGTCTTCCTGATCAGGTGACCTGTAGTAGGCCATAATGTCACTTGTCTCTGCTGTCAGTTTAATCCTGAGCCACAAGCTCTTGGTCTGCTCCTCATCTCTTCCCATTTAGAATTGGTAAAGTAGAGTTTGTTTCCATTTTCTTCACATCATAGATCTAATTTGAAAGGGCTTTCTCTGAGAATTTTCCATTCATTATAAGAAACAATAATCATGCTAGATGTTAGTTCTTCTAGCTTTGTTCATCAGCCCTTAGATCTATGAATATGCCTGTGGCAAGATATTTAAGGACCTTAATATTAGTTGAAGGGTGAGGATTTTCCTCCTTTAAAGTGAATTAAAAACTGTTCAGTAACATCATTGATCAGATCCTTGATAAGATTGAGATTGCAGGCATACTTTGGCATCTGTACTTTTACATAGTGCCAGGATACTCACGTGCAGTCATAAGTCTTACAGCTAGTGTGCAGAGCAGGCAGGCCTGCCTTATTTAAATAAGCCTCTATGTAGGTATAAATACTAGAAATTCTTCTGCTCTTCTAAAATAAAGCATCTGAAGATAAAGTCTTCGCATGTCTTTAAGATTACTTGCTCTCAGCTTGTTTGTCAAGAATAAAAGTCAAAACTTCAAGACTCTCAAAATCTTCCTGGCTAGCTCACACATAAGGAAACTTTCAATTTGTGGGTTCACTTCTTTTTTCTGGCATTAAACACATATATTTTTTTTAGTATTCTGGAGCTTACTTCTGTAGCTGCTTAACATAATATCATTCTAGTATTTTGAGCTTAAAAACTGAAATTGAAAGAGCAATAGAGAACACACTGTTACTATCTTTGCTATTAGTGATAAATTGAACAATATTCTTTGTGTTCTGTTCATGGAAATCCAGGGATTTGTTTATTTTAGAATACAATTTTCTTCTTTTTTTTTTCTTTTGTTAAACCAATTCACAATCCTAAAACATACTAAACAGTTCTTTCTCTTTGACTTCATTATGTATGACTCTATCTGTTGTATGGTCTGCATGAGTTAGAGCAATTGCTAAATCTCTTATTAGCTTCATACTAATCATTCAAAAACCTTAATACTCTTTGCAAGCAAAGATTTCACTCCCTAGAAAAAGGTCTGCACATTTTGCATATTGTATAGTGAATATGCCCTGCTCCCTTCTGTGGGTTTGGAACTAGATAATCTTTATAAAGTCCCTTCCAGCCCAGGCCATTCGATGATTCTGTGATAGGAAGCAGGTGAAGGTAACACTTTTGATGTTGTACTAGAAGGCTGCTTTAGTTTCTTAAACATGCTCACAAGCATGGTAATGTAAATAACAGAAGCGCCATTTCCATAAAGGGAAAATTGATAAAAATCTTTATTTGAAGAGTAGCAATAATCTACATGAAGTGATTTTTTTCTGCTAATAGATAACTAACAATAGAGGTGCATGTGCAGTATCACGGATGTGTTAAATTTTCCCTGACCCGTTATTTGCACAATCTAAATGTGTGTGAAATACAGATGTGGTTGGCTTGTTCCACTTCTCAGTTCTGTTGAGCCTTTGCAGCGAGGATTTAAAATTACAGCTCCGTTGATGTACCTTTGGAAGGCACATCGGGCTTCTGTAATTCCAAATCCCACGCTCAGTTTTTCGTCTTGTCCTGGACAAGTGGGAAGACAAGAAGTGGGAGCCTTGAATTGGGTGCGGGAAGGGCAGGAGGGCGAGTTGCTGCGTTTCTGACGGAGATAAAATACACTGTTGGAAGTGCCAGGTTGTCTCCAGAGCAGCGCCGTGTCACTCAGCCCCTCCGAGGCGCGGCTGGGCTGGCGGCGGTGCGGTGGAGCCCCGTGAGCAGCCCTGTGTCACGCAGCCCCTCCGAGGCGCGGCTGGGCTGGCAGCGGTGCGGTGGAGCCCCGTGAGCAGCACTGTCTCACTCAGCCCCTCCGAGGTGCGGCTGGGCTGGCAGCGGTGCGGTGGAGCTCCGTGAGCAGCCCTGTGTCACGCAGCCCCTCCGAGGCGCGGCTGGGCTGGCGGCGGTGCGGTGGAGCCCCGTGAGCAGCCCTGTGTCACGCAGCCCCTCCGAGGTGCGGAGCGCGGCTGTGCTGGCAGCGGTGCGGTGGAGCCCGGGAGCGGCTCCTCAGCCCCCGCCGCAGCCGCTGCCGGCCGGGGGAGCGCCCGGCCATTCTTCCGCCTTCACTTCCTCGGCTCTTTAGCCCCCATTGAGCGTGGAACAGTGGCGGGGGACAAAAGCTGTATACACTGTACAAACAGAGCACTAAAGCGGCAGTACACTGAGTCATTCTTCGCTCTGTGTGAGAACTGAGGGGGACTCTATTCACCGCCTTTGTGCCGGTGTCTGTCAACAGCGCTGTTTGAGGCCAGCCCCATTGTGCCGGCCAATGTTTCTTATTGACCCGAGTCTGTGCCCGCAATGTTCCCAGGGTCGAAGTTGCGAGCGAGAGAATGTTTGAAAAGGGGTAATCGTGGGCTAAATGCGTTTTGCTGCATTGTCGTCTGACCTATTAAATCTAAACTGCGGTCCGCGTTCATGCAAACAGGTAATTATGTAGTCACAGCTGCAGCCATTGACATCTGGTTACCGCCCCGTGGAAAAAGGGGATGGAGTGCTCGCCTCTCCCTCCAGGCTCTCAAACGCTGAACTTTAATGATATTAACTGAAAATAGAAGGTGGATTAGCAAGACTGACAGGTCAACAAGGTGGATACTTTATCCAAGAAGGCAGAAATAAGTCTGAGTGTAGTTGCTTGGGTATTTCTGCTGCCTTATGCATCAGATTTTTCCCATAGCTGCAGGCTTTGCTGGGCTCTAGAACCAGTTATTATTTAAGGGTTTTAGATCAGAAGAAGCACCCAAATATTTCTGTCATCGTGTTGTACAAAGCAGTTCTGCAGACAGCCACGTTTATTGTTTTGCAAGCAGCTTACAGAGGTTCTGGTCCCCATAGGAAGAGTTGCCAGGATTTCCAGATAACAAACCCTCATTATCAATAAGGCAGCATTTCAAAATTTAGTGGTAAGTGTACAGGGGTGATAAAACAGTCCTGGCCATAAATTATTTTAGGAAATTGTTTTTTCTTTTAATGCTCTTTGGAACTGGGGGCATAGTATTTGCATGTAAATTAGTCTGACACATCCTCTTTCTCATCCCCCTCTGCTCTCTCCCTTTCTACTGAGAGAGAAGAGATCTCTACATGGCATACAGAATTATTAAAACAGCTTGCTTTTCTGTCCTGCACCACTTTCAGCAGGGGGATAGGTAACAACCACTATAGAAATTAGCTGAGAGGGTTACAAGGTCCTGGGTGACTTTCATGGCACATCAAGGCTGGGAGCACTGTCAGTGCTGGGCAGCCCTGGGTGCAGGGCAGGAGAGAAATGCAGCCAGCTGATAAATCCCTCCTTTAAGGGATCATTTGCAGGGATGAATGGTTATCTGCTTCTCCTTGCATTTGCATCCCAGTGCTGCTCCTTAGGAGTCAATTATTGTGAAGTGCTGTTGCAGTGTGGACTGTCAGGAAACAGGGAGATTAGGTGTTACACATTATGATATAAATATATAGATTCAGATAGATAGGGATGTAATTTTCCAATATATGATCTTCTAATGTTATGGGAGGACTGAGATTGCCAAAAGAGTGAAATGTTCTCCTTTAAAGGTATATCCACTGTTAGAGATCAGAGAGCTGGTTCTTCATTCATGGAGCAGGAAGGAAGAAAATGTGGTCTGCTCAGATTCAAGGGAACCTGTTTGTATTGTGGATCTCTCAAATTGCTTTGTGCAGGCATCTGTTATGAAATTAGCTTTTTCTTTCTTTTTTTGTCAGTTGACTTTTACTTGATTTCTACCTTCTTCTACTCCTTACAGGCCTCTAGGGAATAGACTGATTTTCTTATGAAAAAAAGCAAGGTTATAATGCGCAAACTAAAAATATTTCAAGTTTATGTACAAATGTGTTGGCATTACTGTGTTTTTCAGGCAGAGGACAGTAGGGGAAGACTGAGTCCATCTGCCAGGAAAAGACAGTTAAATTGCATCTTCACAGTTGTTTGATTCTGTGGCTCTTCAATACTTCCTGCTGTAGGAAGGAATAAATTTTCTTAGCAACATTTCTAGTCTATACCAGGACTATATACAGTCTCTTTGCTGCTTCTGCATCAGCAAAGTTTTTTGCCAAATATAGAGAAAGTTCTATTTGTGCATCTGCATTCCCTGGTAGATGTATTAAGTTCATAAAAATATTAAATAGTTGTAGGAATTAGTTGTTTTTCACTTATGTAGCTTTGTCTTCTAAACCACTTGCCCAATTCTCAGCTTAAAAATGAATATCCAAAATAGATTATTTCCTTTTCAGTACCTGCTGTTATTTTTCAGTATAAAGGGAATACCAAGGAATGACATAATCCAAAGGACTCAGTTGTCTAAATCAGTGTTCTCTTCAGCTGTATTGTCTGTAGAGGAGATAAATGAGACAGAAGATTTATCCTGCAGAGGGCTATAAATGCCTTACACTCCTTAAAATACTTTAATTCTGTAACTGAGAAAACCTGTTCTACTTCAAATATGAAAAGTCAGGATGAGTTTGAAATGAGAATTGTTAGCAGAGATCAAGAAGCTTCCTGGTTAAACTGTCTTTTCCCCTGTCTTACCTAATAAGTAAAACTTGGTCAAACTTTTAATTTGGGTACTCTAGTTTTGATGTCATGTTCATCCTGTGATGTCTCAGCTGTAATTCTCAGCTGTCTCTTTATGTAATTAGAAAGGAGTTATAAGAATACACTTTCCAGGGAGGCTGAGTTGACTTGGCTTTAGATATGTCACCCAACTTACTGAAATAGGCATTAACCACTGCCATCATTCTTGTATGTATGGAAGCTGGTGCTGTATAAAGAAAGAAAAGTTGAAAACTTAGATATAGGAATTATTATGTGCTCAGTAGTTCAGAGCAATAAGGTAGTAACATCAGTGTAATCAAGGGAATCTTGCATGGTATACATGGTTTAACCTCATGTTTCAGCAAACACAACATCTTAGACAAAATTCTTACAGTTCTAGACGAAATAAGAGAACAGAAATACAGAGTTATTGGATGTGCACTGAAGACTGATTGCCTGCACATGCAATATGTGTACTCAACATTCTGCCTGCACTTGGTGGAGAATAACTTCAGTGTGGGCTCTGAGGTTCTTTCTGAAGTTGTGCTTACTGATAAAGTCAACCTTGAATATGATGCATATTTATGCAATTTGTGTATAGTGCATATATAGACATCATCTAAATGGCCTTCATTTCGTGTACCTTTTTAAGAAGGAGAACAAAGTGTGATTAAAAAGAAAGAAATTTTATATGAGAAGTTGGTTGGCTTGTTTCAACAAAGGGCCCAGGGATATCATAACCAATGTGTAAAAAATTCTGCATGCTTGGCACACATTGCCCCTGTGAGTTCAAAAGAACTCTATGGAAACTGAAATGACCTTTCTAAAAATATGTCTGAGGGCAAACCCTTTGAGTAGGGGAAGTAATGTTCTGATAGCACCAAGTGGGACAGCCCTTTTCCCATACATGACATTTGTGGGTTACAGCTATACAGAAAATATGGCAGAGAAGCATAGGAATGTACAGTACCTATAGATGAAGGCTTTCCTGCCACCACTGCTCCTTCCAGGATTTGTCTTCATACAAGCCTGTAGGAAAGGCTTCATGGTTCTGTGAACTCTATCCAGCTGAATATTAACCATTTTCCTTACAAAAATTTTCTCCAGGTTTTTAAAAAGTGCATTTATCTCAGCAAAACACTGAAATAGCACAAAACATTGGAAATTATTACTAAATAAAAAACCTCCTAAATTCTTAAGGCCACTAGGTGATGTGCAGCATTGTCTAATAATGAGAACACTTACAAGCACTTTCATGTAACCTGTGTGGGGTTCTGGATGTGTTGAAATGCAGAACCCCGTGTTGCTTTAGAGAAACACAGCTATAGGGAGGATCAGATATTTTAGTTGTTAACATATTGTCTAAAGCAAATAATTTCAAAAAGGGAAAGCTTGTACGCAACCAAGATCAGACCAGTTATGGTTTTGGAAGACAGCTCTGGTTTTCCTGCCACTGGGGCTAATGCACAGTAAGAACAAAGGAGTGGGATTTGCTTACAAATTACCTCGTTTAGACTTTGTAAAATTCAAGATTTATTTCTGTAAAGTAATCAAAGGCTCCATTACAAATGCCTTTTATACTCTGCAGTATGAGGACAGCTGGCTAGTCAACTATATTTTCTGGTTTTATAACTCTCTAGAAGTTGACACTTTTTCCTGTCGGTTTTATTGCATGTGGACATTTCCCATATTCAAGTTCAGATGATTTTTTTTCCCCTAGTTACTAGAATGAAATTAACTTAGTTTTTCTCTCAGTCACATTGTGACATATATTGCTTTTCATTAGGGAAGATCTCTATGTACAGACAGGATGCAGTACTTAAACAGGGTTTTTGAACAATAAAGTATAGATGCAGACAGCCTTGCATGGGTTTCCTTTACCCCCTCTGACTATTGTCACAGCTTCCCCTCATTCACCCAGTGGCAGTTGTTCTTTGTGTGAGACCAATAGATAGTTTTGGTAGATCAGCAAATGTGTTTATGTCTCATCTCTTGTAAAATAAAAATGCAGTTCTGGATTCTTCAGATTTCCTCATTTTCCTTGTAAGAACATTGCTGCTGCTCTGCAGCCTTCAAGAATAAAATGAAAGACTGTTTGGAGAGTAAAGAATTTTTAACAGCCTATTCTTGCATTATTTTTTTAAAAGGAATTTCTGCTCTTTCACAAATTGAGGTATTTTTCTTTGAAAGACATTATACATGGCCATACACACCAAATTAGTGCAGGTGGAATGCATATTCATTTTAGAAACGGTGCTAAGAGTAATAGTGCCAACTACCTCATTAATTCACCTTCATTTATGGAATAGGTGAGGTAAAAATGTTAAGGGCTTGGAGACTGCACAGCTCTGGTAACAGGAAAGCTGCTCAGGGATTTTTAGGAGGAAGATGCTTATACCTTGGTGCTTCTGGAGAAGGTATGTGCAGTGGAGGGTTAACTCCCTGACACGCTGAAGTGTCTTAATTAGAGCTTGGCAGAGAGCCATGGTCAGTAGAAATGTGCAGTGCCTGAGACAGCAGCAATAACTGGTGTTTTGAGCCTCTGGCGAAGGCTCCCCCATTCAGCAGCACACTCTGCCTCTGCCTACCTGTTGTGGGAAAGCAAGATACTGCTCAGACCTGAAACAAAGCAGCCAAGCATTTTCCCATCCAGCTTCACCATTTTAGACTTTAAAAGAAAGGATGTGAAGCTGTGGAGAGGGGGGAGATACCTGTCAATAAAAATAGCTTTTGCAGCAACTCACTGCACGTAGTAGCCTGCAGCTGAAGGAAAGATGAGTGAAAACTGCAGAGAAAATCTGGTTTTGCACACTGAAAGGAATGAGTGCAATACTTGCCTTAAAATAGGAAAATGGGAGAATTGAAGTTTGAGGCTGAGAAGATTTTAAAACATTGATGACCTCTGGTGATGCTTTTCAAATTGGGAATTACTGCATGTGTTTGAAGAAGGAGGGTGATTTACTTTAAAGAATTATTAATAGATACTTCTTTCCCAGTGTTATCGGCTATTTACAATCCTGGTAGGAAAAATATAGTATAAAATTGCTGAATTAATGCTATATTGTCATAGGATGGATGATCAGATTAATTGTAAGACAAAACACCAAACCTGTTACTAAAAAATTAAATGTCAAACTACTTATAATTTTAGGACTAGGTTGCTGGATCTTACAATGAGAAATACAAAGATACAGACTTGGAATAGAAAGGAGCTGATAATATTGTGTCTATAGAGACACACATTCAGAAAGACAGTAGGGTACTTCTCTAGCTGGTGTGTCCATAAAGTGCATAGAAAGGCTTTTTACAATGTAAAAAAAGCCCAGAATTTGTGAGACTGCACCTTGGTATCTCTGTGAATGCTGAAATTTCCCATACCTGTGTTAGAAAAGAAGAAAAATGTGCTGTAAGTTTGAGGGATTTTCCAGAGGTACAAATAGTAATTGAGCTCTTGAATTTCTCTCTAAATTTTGGTGGAAATTAAACACCTAAAGCCAGTCTGTGAAGGCCTGAGAATTATCTCCTTTTAGGTACAGTGGCATCAATAATGCATTGCAGCCTCACTATGCAAAACCACAGTACAATATAGTCTTTACTGGAATTAATACTTAACAATAAATAACAAGATTGAATTGAAACCACACTAGTGTGTCTGTTTAAATCTCTATGTAGAGATTTACTTCACTTCATCCAGGCTCTGCATTACGCAGTAAATCACATGAGTGACTTGCAGGTCATGGCAGAGTGCAAGTTCTGCTAATTAGTTAGGAGCTGAATGGTCATTTAATTCATGCCAATTATGTGCATAATAATAATCTGTTATTTCAGCACCTCGTTGGAGAGTTTCTGGAGTCTCTAACTCTGCCCTTGCCTACTGAGTGACGGCAGAGCGGCAGTGCCAGTGCTGGCCACGTGTGTCAGGCTGGTGGGTGCCATTATGGATCTGTATGAGCAGGTTTTTGCTGTATAGAGAGAAATCTGAATAACAGCTCTGAATTGGAATCTTCAGTTTGCCCAGATGAAAACCAACTTTGAATAAGATGGTAATGGTTCTGGAAGGCTGTCTCCTGTGTTATGGTTTCTGTTCACAAGTTTGACTTTTTGCCTGGGATTATGCATCATCTCAGATGAACCCATCAGAACTTTCTAGCAGTGACAGTCCATGCTGCAAAGCAAAAAATAGGAGCTGTTCCCATAGCATTCAATCACAGCCCTGGCTGCTTGAGATGAGAGGGACCTTCTTTGTGAAGAACAGCACCTGCTTAGGTCTTACTGCATGAAGAAGGGTCACTTTGCTTGAAAAAGATGATTTCTTTCAATTTACAGTAAGCACGGATAGCAGAGAATTCTGAGTCCTATGGAAGATTTTCCAGTATGTGTTTGGAGTTGAAGGAATTGAGGGTTTACCCACCTGCATGATAACTCTGGGACAGGCAGCTCTTCTTATGTGGGCACTCAGTTGCATGCCATGGCAAGTGTCTCTTCCCTGCCTAGTGCAGATGGGGGTTCTCCCTTCCCACAGTGCCCTTGAGCATGGATATGCTTGCTTCTGACCAGACTGGTCTTGGGTACATGCAGCTACTTTCAAGTGAATTTTACAGCAGAAGTTGTGTGTTTACATTTTCTGCATGTATTTTCTAGGAGAAATATTCGGACAATCAATGGTCTGATCTGCTTTTTCAAATGTTTGTGCAATTATTTTAAATAAAAATGGAGGAGGCAGAGGCAGCACTTAAATGTATTTCTGTAAACTGTTTGCATGTGTGTTTTATTCTAAGGAATGTAGCAAATCTATATAAATTTGTATTTCGATACTTGCAAAAATAGCAATTTGACCCAGTTATAAAGAGCAGTTGCTTTATGAAAGAACTGCTGAGGATCAATGAAGATCTTCCATGAGAAAATTCAAATTGGAGTGTGATGAAGATTTACAGTGAAAAATTCCACGGCTAAATTATTTGAAAATTAGGTATATAGCATGTGTTTCACTCAGACTCTCAATGTTTAATGTCAATGTGTTTTGTGGACAGAAGGGAAAAAGTCAATGTCAGAAGCTTGACATCAATAAATGTTTTTGTACCATCTCCCTGGCCTTCTAATAGCAAACTAGGAGAGCAGGAGTTATACAACACATGCAAAACTCAGTTAAAACCATAGTGCATTAATATCAATGGATATTTTATTGTCTGAATGAAAAGATTCAATGAGTTTGCTTCCATAGAATGCTGCCTTTGTTAATGGTAGCTGCCAGTATTTTTATTACTGACCAGGGTGATGGAATCCTGAGTGTGGTCGTTAAATGTAGAGCTGATGTCCAGCTGAGAGTGGCTGCTAATCCAGTTTCTGGTTCCTTTAAACTGTAATCTGACCCTACACTTCAAAATTAAGATGACGAGTTGGTGAAGGGGTCTGAAGAAAGCTATTGACAATTGGAAGGTGCAGCAAAATGATGGACTTTGCATCAAATGGTAGGCAGTGATTCTGCAGAGGAAAGTCTTGCTGGTGCTGTAGTTAAAAAGCTATGTATAAAGAAAGAAAATCATATATGTCTACATCTCCCCCCTTCCCAAGAAGAAGAAAGTAATAAGGAATAACTTGTCTGGATAAATATAAAGTGTTATTATAAATAGTATATTTTTATAATATTTATAATATACCATAAATATTATAATATTGTATTATTTATAATATATACTATATTATTATATATAATATATTATATATAGAATATAATATATATTATAATATATATAATACATTATATTATATAGTATAATATTATATATTATAAATATTATAAATATAATAAATATAAAGTGATTAGTGTTATTATTTTGATCCATGGTGACTTTTTTCACCCTTCTCATGATGTGATCCATACAGCTCCTTACTCCATCCTCACTGTCCATCTCCAGTTGAGAAACCAGTCAGTCTGTCCTTTTGCCAAGATGATTTTTGTTTTTTTTGAGAGGATTTCTTAGGCCTGCTGGTGGGATAAGTTTGTAGATGTCACAAAAATGGGTTGGGAAGGTGGTGTTGGCATTTTGTTGGGAGGAGCCCCATAGCTGCCAGGTGTATCTGTGATACCCTCAAGCTGGGACAGAGAGTCACTGGTCAAAGGACAAAGAACACTTGTGGCTGTTCACACTGCTCTGTGAGAATGTTTAAGTTCATTAAAGTGCTGAAGTGCTGGTGCTGTGTGTGACCTCCTGCCAGGTCAGAGGAATGTCAGCCACAGGGAGTTTGCAATGAATGAAGTATGGTATGGAGGGTTTCCCTCAGAATAAAGGTGCACAAACACTTATGTGCACCTGTGCAGTGAAAATGCACCTTTTAAATGTGGGGTCTCCTGGTTTTGATTAAACTATGTTAAAACAAGTGCTGAGTTAGTTGTATGTATTTTATTAGGTATAAGTGCATGAAAGAAATAAAAGTTTGTTCGTCGTGCATTTTTTGAGTCGCTTCTCCAGGTTTTTATTACTTCAAATGAGAGAGGTTGTACAAGTATACTGATTTTAAATTGTTGTTAAAAATTTTAACCAACTAAAGGTTGCATTCCTGGTGAGAAGAAAGAACAACATTTCGCTGAATTACTTTCAATTTAGATTTATATTTAATTCTCACATTAGTATTTTTATACAAGTGAATTTTAGACGCTTTTCATTTTTGTTTGAACAACAAGTTCAACAGCAAGTTTCCAGGGTGCCTGTGTTTTCCTTTTGCAATTACTGAATTTTTCTTCCAGGTAAGTGATGAGATTCCCAGCCTTTGAATGTTTTTGTTTAAGGGTAGCTTTTGAAACTACCTTTAAAGTTGCCTTTAATCACAACTGTTTAACTTGTGTCTGGGGCTATTTGAAAATAATTGGGGTTTTTAAGGTGTTTTGAGCGGATGTAGAGCAAGGAATTGAGAGAAAAAGAAGAACTTCCCAGCTGAGCTGTTGCATTTGCTCCCTCCAGCCAGCCTGGGAGCTGATTGCCTACCCTCAAAGCCTCTCATTGTGGTTGCCTGCGGCTTCTTGTGGCAGAAACAAGAACATAAAAACAGCTATTTTGGGTAAGACAGCAATACCTCTTGCAGTACCCAGTCTCCAGCAGTAGCCAGTGCCTGGGGAAGGTTTGTAGACAGGGCAATAACAGTGCAGTGCTTTTGTTCAGCTTCCAGCTGGAGGGGCTTCCCGAGCAAGAGGCAGTGTTCTCCTGGTTAATAGCCCCTCACTGATCTTCCCTGCCCCAGTAAAGCACTCCTTGAACTTCTGTCAACTGTTTCAGCCCCTGCAATAACTTATGGCAGAGTATCACAGCCTGTGTGATAAATGAAATTATTTTTTTTCTTAGCTTATTATGCCAGTTTTATTTAATGCCTGCTTATTCCTGCATTAGAAGCAACAATGAGCCATTTTACCCACTTGGAGCTTTCCGTGACTCAAGATTCAAATACATTCCTGTTTCTCACACAAAATTGAAGTTTACCAAGGGTCAGGGGCTACTGGTCACACCGTTCAGTCCTTTCTTTTTGAGGCTGAATAGTCACAGATACTTTTTTCCCTGTTCTCTCCACACTTGGAAGTTTAACTATATCCTTTCACAGGCAAGAAGCTCAACAAAGGGGATGTTTTTAAAGCCATTATTTTGTGCAGCAGCATAAAGTATTTTCAGTTTAATTTTCTTTTTCTTGGGTAAAGCCAAATACTCGATTTGGGTTTTGACTGCAGCAGAGTCTGAGGCAAATGTGTTTTTAAAATTATCTGTTGTAGCCCCACAATACTCTTTCTGAGCAAGAGAAAGTATTTAAGTGTGCACATGAAGTTTAGATATTTTTCCCCTAACTGACCTGCTTCACATTTCTGTCTGGTGAATTTCATTTGTCACTTTATAGCCTTATCGCTATATTTACTTTGTGAGGAGCTTATGTAACTCCTTCTGACCAGCAGTATTTTTATTAATGTAAATAGTTTGTTTCTTACTTAAGAGGAGGGAGTTTGTACACAGTTTGAATTATTACATTTCATGAGACTTGACTGAAGATTTCCCTTTATTGAGAAAATGAACCACTTTATGCTTTTCCACTCATTGATGTGATCATTATCTTTCTTATTCCATGACAGCTTAGCATGGTGTTCTGTGTGGGGTGGGTTTTTTTTATGATCTCCTTGGAAGAGAATTTGTGAAACCCTCTGCAAATTCAAATAAATTGTTTTGAAGTGGTACAGATCAGTAGTTTGGCTGCTTTCAGCATCACACAAATCCATCTGATCTGAGTTACACAGTCTCTCTTAGTTTTCCCACTGAAAAAGGAGGCAGAAGTGCATCTAAGGACTGCCTCTCCTTCCCTTGTAGAAGCTGGAGTGGCTCTTGGAGCACCATTTGGACAGACTTCCCCATTATTACAAGATATATAGTGCCATGGGCTAGGGAAAAGGAAATTCAAGGCAAATCCAGTGAGTGAGAAATGAGATATGTGAAAACTTAACGTAAGTGGAATGCTGGCAGTCACTGCTAGTGTGCTTTAAAAGTAACCTTCTTCTTTGCCACCTGGGCCACTCCTGCCCACAGCCTGAGCAATGTGTGGTACAGAAATGTTTAGGGAAGCCAGAGAAGCTGTTCCTTTGGAGTAGTCCCATTGACTCCACAGGAAGTTTGATCATGCTGCATATCAGATATGTTGGATAGATGAAACCACCTTGTTTAACCACTGTCTGCTCCTTCAGCCCATCCAGCCTGTAAGTCCATCTTTTAAAACTCTGTGTTAGCTTGTGTGCTGGAGTATGTTTGTCTCTCATAAACATGCAAGGATGCAAATATATAACTACAATTTAAAATTTGTTGTTAGCTTTTAAAAATAACTGAGTGTGCTGGTTATTAGAAACTGTCAGTAAGAGATTGGATAGCAGCTCTCATGGTGGGCTCTGTGTGTGGGATTATTTTGAAGACTTCTGCTAAATTAACACTTGGATCAAGTAGAACGTCTCCAGGGTATGCCACAACGTAACCTGTGAGGTCAGTAATGTTATATCAGTAATATAAATCAATGATAATCACAATTATTATTATAATAAATAAATAGGATTCTTAACAGATATCCAGTTTGGAGTAAATTTACTCAGAAGAAATAAATATGATTAAACCAGTGGATTCTTTGAACTCATAAAGCCCAGGTCATCACCTTCATATTTTCTGTCTGATTAATTCTGGGATCATTCCTGGTTCTGTTGTGTCTGTATTCATTTCATTGAAGACACAACTTCATCAAATATTAATAGTAAGGGGTGTAGGATAAAGCTTTTGCATACTGTTCCTTGCTCTTCCTTTCTTCCTTATCAGCAGTGAGAGTATTCTGGAAGCCATGGTCAACTGCTCCTGCAGAGCCAGCAGATGGAGAGCAAGAACACAGCTCTGTTTCTATGTGAAAATGAAATCAGGAGCAGCTATTGTTTGAGGGGGAAGAGGGTTAAAATGTAATTAGCCAATCAACATCATGAATAGAAAATGAAGTTTGAGAAGGTTTAATTTTGAAAAGACCCACTGAAGATACTGTGTTCTCCCCCTCCTCAAATCAGTTATTTTTCTCCCCTCAAAATATTAAATGTACACAGAACTTTCTGACTGGACAGATTGATAGTTGACACACACAAATGCAGTCCAGCAGCGTGGCTAGCTTCTCCCTGAATAGTTTATTTCAGCTTCTTGCATCCTGCAGCTGATAGAAGGGTATGATCCAGCAGTGCTGCTCGTAAGAATGCTTATGCTTTACACAGGCTTGAAGTTGGCACCTGTCAGGTATTTGTTGGCAAATGATTACAGTGGTGTGGGTAGTGGCACAGCCTCCCTCTGAAGATAAACACCTGGAGCAGCTGGCAGTATAGTACATGCCCCATTTTATCAATCTGCCATTTCCCTCACAGACCATCTCCTATTCTGGTACTCCCTGCTTTCTTGATTTGAAAGTACAGCTTTTAGGTGTTATGCAGAAAGTTGCTTTGTAGCCAGCTTTAATCATAGCAGAAAGCATTATTTATATAGTGACCTATGTGATGTGTTCTGACAAAAGTATAAAATATTTCTACAATATTATTTTTAATAAATCAGATAACTTATAAGGAAAAAAAAGATACATTTTTACAGTAAAAAAATTGATTAATGAGAAAAGTATCTTTTAATTCAGATAATAATGAGCCTGTTAAAAATCCCTGGTTGAATACAGTCTATGCATTTATTCAGGATTGTCACTTATGGCAAGCAAAATTTGTTATTTAAAAGAACTGATCTGTGGACACTGATGTTAACAAGCCTAAAACTTCTCTCACATTTTTAATATAAGCCTAGAACTTCTCTCACAGTTTTAATAGGTATTTTGAGGGCTGTTCATAGCATTGAGCTTATGTTGCACAGTCAGTGCATCCAGGCTCAGCTGCTCATGGTCTATAAACCTATTATCTTGAGGTGTTAGTCACTTTGAATATTAGTTCAGTATGATGGATAATGATAATAACTCTACTTGGAAGTTTAACAGTAAAGTTTAAAAGCAAAGTTTTGCTCACATCCCTCTATAGGTTAGGGTCAGTGGAGTTTTATTTTATCAGGTCCCATCTCCTGCACCAATCACCATGTACGTGTGCACATTCCAGTAATGTTGTGGAATAGCTAACATCTGTCACAGGCAATCTGCTCTTGTTTCTTTTTCACAGGGGTAAAGTTTCAAATGGAATTTTGTTTTTACATATTTTAATTTGTATCTCATTTGTTAAATATGTTTCCTAGAAAGAGCCCCAGCTAAAGGAATGCAGCTTGCATTGAAGCACAGAGGTGTGCTGCATTAGGCAGGCACGCTTTTCAGAGCCTGTGTCTTGAGAACTTAAGTTTTGATTGGGAAATAAATAACTCCATAAGCTTCAGTGTGATGAATACCTTTAAATAATAGATATCTGCCCACTAGAAGATCTTTTATATATCCAAGCTCTGTGTCTTGAAATGCCTCGAAGTCTAAAGGATGAATATCTTCTAATTCAGCACTGTATTTCATAAGTCAGTCTGCTGATCACAGGAGAGATTTGATGAACTTCTGGTAACCTGTTTTGCCAAGGAACTTATAGCTGTTGCTTCCTCAAGGGTTGCTTAATGCCTGGAAGAGTGATGGTGTTGTTGCTAAACACCCATTACTCACCTTGCTCCTATTCTCTGACGGTTGAGAAGTCTGAGACTTTTGGAAGTTTGATGCATTCCCAGAAATTAGCAGGAAAATGCTGTTCACAGGCAATGGTGGCATTCAAGTGCTCTCCTCAGTTCCCAGCATTTAGAGGAGGTCTGACCATTTTGTCATCTAAAATACATTTGTTGTGTACCTTTGAGAAACAGTAAGAAAGCAGAGAGTCTGAAAATTACCTTAGAAAAAAAGCAGTAACCCTGCTTGGCTAGTTTAAGATGTATTTGTTTCTGGGCTCAGAGCAGTATCAGTCATAACACTTTTTTCAATATCTTGGTCTTGGATATCACAAGGTAGTTCTTTAAGTTTTGTGTGAGACTTCAGTGCAGTTGGGACTTCACTATCCATAATCAAGTTTTTCTTCACTGAAACCAATATTGAGTCTTCGGTTACAAGATGCCCCACTAGTACAGAACCAGGAAATACATGGGTCAGATCTGCAGAAGTTGGATTGAAAACAGTTGAGTTTGTTCATTGTTGCCTTATGTATTCAAGCTTTCATGGACCTGTTGGAGAGGGTCTAAAAGAGGTCTATGAATATGATCAGGGTGCTGGAGCACCTCTTCTGGGAAGACAGACTGAGGGAATTGGGATTGTTCAGCCTGAAGAGGAGCAGGTTTCAAGGAGACCTTATAGCACTTTCTAGTACTTCAAGGGGGCTACAGGAAGGCTATAGAGGGATGTTTTACACGGTCATTAATAGGACAAGGGGTAATGGTTTTAAACTCAAGAGGGTAGATTTAGATTAGATATTAGGAAGAAATTCTTTGCTGTGAGGGTGGTGAGGCACTGGAACAGGTGTCCAGGGGAGTTGTGGATGACCTGTCCCTGGAAGTGTTCAAGGCCAGGTTGGATGGGGCTTTGAGCAGTCTAGTGGAAGATGTCCCTGCTCACAGCAGGCATTTTGGAACTAGGTGATCTGTCAGGTCCCTTCCAACCCAAACCATTTCTTGATTCTATGACTGAACTGAAGGAAACTTGATGAGTTGCTTAACTAGTGATGAAAGGATGGGCTCATGGTACCAAAGGAAGATTTTGGATACATGACATAACTAGATAACTTTGATAGCTCACAAGAACTAAACTGTGCAGTGAACTGGAAGCAAAATTGATGAGGCAGTGCTGAGTAATACTGAACTGCTGAGTTGTTCTTTAAATTGTATTTTAGGCAAAAAAGTGTTGTTTTTCAGTCTCTTCAGTCTCCTCTTTCAGTCTCTTGTTTTTAGAATTAGCTAAATTAGATTGTCCATAAACAATCATCACATTTGCATTCTTAGAAAATTAGGCTGCTCTAAGGTGCCATGAAGAGGGATAAATGTGTGGTGACCAGTGTTATCACCACTGATATCCACCTCCTTTATTGATCACCAGGCAGATCATAGCAGTCCTCAAGTCAATTTAGTAATTTTACTTAGCTGAATTGCTGATGTTTGTTTATTTGAATGAATGCCTAATTGTGGGGTTCAGGTTTTCCAGCTCTCTTAGATCTG
Organism: Melospiza georgiana; assembly: GCF_028018845.1. NCBI lineage: Eukaryota > Metazoa > Chordata > Aves > Passeriformes > Passerellidae > Melospiza > Melospiza georgiana. The sequence goes on along the minus strand of NC_080430.1, from coordinate 125,823,778 downwards.
TTTGTCAGGTTTTTCATTGTGAGTTAGTATTGTATCTGCATTAAATATTTACAATATTTTAAAAGGACTGCTTTCTCTGTGCCTTCTCTGTGCCTTTTATTTTTAAAAAAATTACTCCTTCAGATTAAAGATATATGAGATCTTCTGCCAGATATTTATGCTTTAGTGACTAATTTAGCATGATTAAAGAATTCTGCTTGTATTATCGGTATACTTCTCAAATTAATATTCTTTATTTTTCAAGGGAAAAAAGCTTAATACTATTGTTAATTGCATAAAAGAGTTAACATTCTCCAATACCTAGATTTAATTGGATTGGGAAATACCTAAAAATGTATCTTTGATGCTTTTTGTCCCACGCACAAGGTGGGTACTGGATTTTTTCCTGCAGTTTGACTGGAGGACATTGGGTTTCATCTCAGTCTGGGCTCATGCATGTCAGCAACTGAGCTCACAGGCAGCTCCTTCTCACCAGGAGCAGGGATGTGCACGTGCAAGTGCATATCCAGAGTGACAGTGAAAAAGTAAAAGGGGAAAAAAAAGAAAGAAAAAAGAAGGAGAAAAAAAGGCTGGCTGCAGCCTGCTGAGCATAAGCAGCTGCTGCTCGCTGTCTGTGCTGTGAGAGCACCTTTCTGACAGGTTCTCAGGCTCGCTCCCAGGGCAGCACGGGATTAGCACGGGAACCCACTTTGCCTCTCCTGACAGCTGCAGTGTTTAGTCACCACACGGTGACTTCAGCCCTGTGGCTTCTAAAGAATGTTTAATTAGTTTGCCTGCTATCAAAAATTATCTCAAGCAGAGACATGAACATATGTTGGAATTGGAGAAGACATAGTAGGGGGGCTGGTGAAGGATGACATCCAAAATACTATGAACAATTTTTTATATAGGCTGTTACACTGCGAAAATTTAAAGTTTCCTTAGGTAGTAATCCTTAAGTGAAGAGATGCTTTTGTTCTACGTGATTATTTTTGACACATCCCCTGAAAACAACGTTTCTTCTCTAATAAAAAAGTATGTTGAAGCAAACAAGTACACTGCTGTTCTCTCCCATGGAGTAAGAGCATGGTGGGAACTTGAGGAGCCTTGGGAAGACACAAGTGCCCTTGTGTGAGCAGAGCCAGCCCTCCTCACCAGCACACTGTGAGCACAAGCCAAGCTGAGCAGGCTTGTTACAGATAAAAGCCTTGGATCTCTCTGCTTTCCCTTGGGACTGGCAGTCTCACTGTAAAGTGTGACTCCATCGCACCCAGAAATACTTCCTGAAAACCCAACTCTTTTCCAAATAGCTTTTAATGCATGAAATGGATCAGCATTCCCTCTTTTGTGAGCTTTCTGTAAGAAAACAAACTGCATTTAAAGGTGAAAAGCCTTTTCACTGAAATGTGTAGCTGTGTGGCCTGTGGTGGGAGCAGGGACACAGGAGACAAAACGTGGCAGCAGCCACTGGGTTTCACAGCCTGCAGTGAGACACAGCCTGCAGCCTCTGCTTCCCCTGGGCTGAGCCTCCTCAGAGTGGGGCTTCTCTCAGGGCATTTTCCCACCAGGAGGAAAGCTGAGGAGCCAGGGCCTAAGGGGAGCTTATGGGGTGAGTTGCTGAATATTTAGGTTGCATTAGACCAGCAGAGACTGTGGTACAGGAATATATGGGTACACTTTTATAGGAACCCTAAAGACATATGCCCAGCTATGCTGACTGCAGAACAAATTGGTGGTTTTTTTTCTATCCTTGTCTTCTACTTTTTTTCTTACTTTCTTTTATTCACTGGCTTTAGAATTTTTTTTCCTGCCATATTATTTGCAACTACCTCATTGTAGAGATAATCCCAATGAACCTGTCTGTATTAATTTTTTTTAGATTGTTCTGAATTAACATGATGTGTACTTTTTAAAATACATCCTGTGGAACTTTGTGGCCTGTTTTTGATTTTTACTTGTCCTTCCTCCTGCTATTTAAAGCTCAATTAACTTTTCATTAAAAGTTTGTAGGCTTTACAGTGTAGGAGTCATTTCACCTTGCCTGTTTGAATCCTTGATGGAATAAAATATCTTTTCATATTGGTGATCTTAGGCTCATGTGAGGTGTTGATGACACTGTAGGAGAAACAGCCTGTTGCATATCCTAGGCTGTATAAATAGCTGTGAGTAAAATGTATCTCTGTACAAGTTGTCACGTCAAGTTACTAATTTCTGTCACTGACTTTGCAGTTCTCAAGAGGAATGTTGTAAATATTAATGAAACATGTTTTTCAATTTCCCAGTGCTATAGTAAACTATTATTCCCATTGTATGGGAAAAAAAATTACAGCGTGGAAACTGTAAGATGCTCATGGATATGGACATGTTTGGCAGGGGTGGGAAGTAACTGAATTTGTAATGTCTGTGTTTTAACCAGGAGACATTATTCCTCCTGGCTGAAATTCATTGATTCACATCATAATTGCAAAGGACTCTTCTGATAAATGGCATAAATGTTGCTATGCCTTTGCAGCATCTGTTTTCTGGCAGTCAGACACAGTCAGACTGTGGAGCAGTTGGAGTTAAGTGAAGCATCTACCTCTGCTTGTGCCACTTTGCAGAACTGTGATGTAATGGAGGATGTCAGCAGGATTCTTCTCCTCTGCTTTACAGCAAGAAGAAAAACTCAACACTGCCTTCTTCATTAGTGTTTAAATTATTTTTTTGCTTACTTAAGGTTTTTAAGAATAAGCTAGAAGGGTTAATACTTTAATATGTGTAACATTGTGCATAACGGTGTGCGGTTATTTCATCATCCTTCAGTCAGTTGCTAAACATTAACATTTAAACATGTTAAAACTGATGTTTTAACAAAAATAATAAGTATTTCCTAATGCCAAGATATAAATGCTGTATATGGTCCTGTAAACAGGTGTTTTCTTATGTTTTCGATACAGATTTATGCAGAATTGTGTGTCTTTTTTTAAAATACAGATTTTGCTATAAACCCTGTAGATACTGTCCCTTGTGTTTTGTAATTATTAGTGGACTTTTTGCATTTTAGACATGTTTGTAGAGAAAGGTTCCTATTAAAACTCATTTCAGAAAAGAAAAAAGCTTAGTAAGAGTACTGAACTCCTGAGATCTGTAGAAACACATGGTACAAAGGAAAAGAAAATGGAGAGAGGTTATTCTCCCAACCTGTGTACAAGCTGGAGTTCCTACTTGTAGGCTATAATGAAAACAACCCGTATGAAGCAGCACAGTAATTCCGCTGTGAATGGAGGAGCAGCAGCTTAGGACTGTTCTCTTCTCCACAGAGTGCATATTGCTGTGTACTGGGATTTGTCCCTCTCTGCAGTGAGCCTGGAGTGTTTGTTACATGAGATTTTGCTAGCTAGGATTGTGTAATTTGCTGACAGCTCTTGTTTCGGAGATAGGCAGAAGAGTGGTGTTCTTATTTCTTCCTTATCCTCCAGTTCCCCATCAGTCTTCCTGTTGTCTCTGTTACCATAGAGACAATACCTCACTACCTGCCTGATGGTAATCAAATGGAGTCTTTGGGAGAGCAGGAGAGTACCCATCAGCAGGATGTTAAACTAGAGAAAACCCTAAAATGTGCTAAAAATTTCTGTACAATTCACTGGTGTTCTGGGTGAATGGGGGAAGAATCCTTTTCATAGAACTGGTGTGGTTTGTCTCACATTAGGAGACAAATGTCTGGTGTTCATTTAGGAGAATCATAGAAGCACAGAATGGTTTGGGTTAGAAGGGACCTCTGAGCCTGTCTGCTCTGCACCCCCTGCCTGGGCAGGGACATGTTCCACTGGACCAGGTTGCTCAAAGCCCTGTCTGAGTGGCCTTGGATCCACAGCTCTGGACAGCCTGTTCCAGTGTTTCACCACCCTCATCATAAGTGTGTCTTCCTTATGTTCATCCTAAACCTCCTCTCTTTCAGTTTGAAACCTCTGGCCCTTCTCCTGTAGCTACAAAGTCCATCCCCATGTCTCCAGTAAGCCTCCTATATATGTTGAAAACTGTAATGAGGTCTCCCCTGGAGCCTTCTCTTCTCCTGGCTGAACAGCCCCAGCTCTCAGAACTTTTCTTTGCAGGAGTGTTACAGCCCTCAGATAAGTTTCATGGTCCTCCCCTGGTCCTGGTCTGGCAGGTGCATGTCTCTTGTGCTGGAAACCCCAGAGCTAGATGCAATACTGCAGGTGGGGTTTCAGGGAAGCAGAATCCCCTTCCTCGACCTGCTGCCCCTGTTGATGTTGTCTTTCAGCTTGTGTAGCTTGCTATTCATTTTCTGCTCTAAATCTTTGGCTTTGGAAATATTTTGAAAGTTTTTATTTGATTTCCTCAGTTTTTATTTCAGTGTTTTTTAGCATTCAATGCAACAGATGTATTCCAGAAAGAAGGAAATGCCATTCCCATTTTGGAAAGAAATTACAAAAATCTTTCATTTATGAGAGAGGAGTCAAGGGAGTTCTTGTCTGATAGAGTAGTGGAAGATAATATTATTGGCAGGGAATTAATTTTACCTTTGTATGCAGACTATTGATAAAAATGTGGCATGTCACACAGTGATGGGTTCCCTTTCATTAAGTGTGTTGTGTGAATGACAGGGAATTGAGTTGGAAGCACTAATTATCAACCCCAGTTTTATGTATAATTTGGCCTATAATGAGAAGTGAGAGTGGTTTGTTTACTGCATGCTTCAGTTCTGAAACATAAAAACACAGCCAGCAGCACAATGGAGAGCTGTCCTCATAAATTCACTTAATCTGATACCAGAGTTGATACCAAAAATTTATTTGGTATTAAAACAGTGCATTGCAGGTATGCATAATGGTACCAATTACTGAAATGCACATTTTACACAATATATATAGTTATATCCTCATTTTGAGGGAAAGGCTGAAGAAAGGCGGAGGAGATTGAAACCACAAAGGCCCACCTGAGCGTCTTTGGTTACACCATGTGTTGATTATGCCATGTGATGGTTCTTTGTGGTGTCTGTTCCTTGTGAGATTGTGATGGGGAGGGCTTCTCAGTGGAATGAATCACATTTGGATCATGATGTGTTACCTGCTGGCTGATGTTCTGTATAGAGCTGTTGATGTTTACGTTCTGCTGGTTTATCTGCAGTAGCAATATTACTGAGCAAGAGGTAGGAAGTGAATATGAATGTGTCCTGTGAAATATGGCATCCTTCAGCAAGGCCATCTCTGAGGTTTTACACTGAGGAGAAACCCATCCCCTTGTGGGACTCGAGCTGAGGAGACTCCTTTGAGCAGAAGAACAGCAGGGCCCAAGGTGCTTTAAGTGATGGGTGATCACGCAGCCACGGGCAGCTGCAGTAGCAGCCTGCAATGCTCAATTGTTCATAGTGACTTGGCAATAAAGTTGAGGATGAATGTGTTACAGGTGACCAAGGCTGGGATACAAAGTATCTCTAAAGAAGTTCTGTTCATTTTCTTGTGTGCAATTTTTGGTATATGATCTTTAAACTTCTCCAAAAACCTAGAAAAATTGAGAGGTAGTTAGTAATATTACAAGATTGCATTTTCTTTATGCTTTTTTTTTCTCCTTGTCATCTCTAATAATGTGAAGAAAAGCGTAGGACTTCCTTAGCTAAAAAACTTCTGGATCAATTTATTTTTCTTTTCTTCATAGTGCTGTGTGGAATAATCCAAAGGGATATGAAATATTTCTCAGAATTTGAAGATAGATTCCACTGTGTATCAGGCACTTCTTGTGGAAACACTTGAAAGGCCCAGTTTCTAGTAAGTCAGTATACAACTTCTGTCTGTCACTGTATTCTGCCAGCAGCCCTGGGAGCTGTTAAGTTGTATTTATGCCATTTCCCAGGCAGTAATTGTATGTGACTAGTTGAGAATAGAGATGTCAATTTCCAAATGGTTTCCTGGACATTTGTTCAGAAACTAAGCCAGAATTATAGAAAGGTGTGTCATCTCAGCTTGAGCTAAATGGAGTTTGGGGTGTTCTGGAGAACGGTGGGGGACATGGTATTGGTACTGTGGATTACACTGTGGGCCTGTCAGAGGTGCCTGACTGCATGGAAACAGTTGTGCCAGCCCTGGGCTGCTTCTCACAGACGTCCTTTGTGCCTGAATCAGAGTTTTCTAACCCAGGAGCATCGCCCTGGTCTCACTTTGGAGATGAGACACAAAGTTAAGAAGTAGCACAAGAGAAAAAAACTGTGCTGGGCTAAGTTTCTCCTCCTGTCTTCTGCTCTCAGATTTGCCTCCACTTCTGATTCTTGGGCCTCATATACTGAAGTCCAGCATAGATTCTGAGATACCTCCATCTGTTTTCCAGTTCTGTGCCCTTTCTTCCTTTCCAGCTCAAAGAGTCTGGTCAGTTCTGCTAGCCCTGTAGTTGCACTTTCAACAACGAAGGGGATCAGAAAACCCCTTGTGCTAATAATTGCCTGCAATTTCTGTACCAGTTTGAAGATATAACTTGTTCACTGTTTGTCATCAGCTGCAGGATATTGATGGAGATTGCTTTTTCCTAAAGCAATAAAAGCTGCATACACTGTTTATGTTATGCAGTAAATACAGACTGCTGCATCTGCCTACTGAGTCAGAGCAGAGAAACAGGGCACATTTCTCTAATTTGTGTGTGTTATGCACTTTTTCTCATGCACAAGCATGTTCAAAAAGCCATCAAAGAGATCCTTATGGCTGTTTTCAAAATCTGACCAACCACCAGGAACTGAGGAGAGCTTCATTTTCATCTTAAATTTTTCCAAGTCCTTATTATTGTTTAATGCATAGAAGGAATGGTATTTGTGTAATGAACAGCTATGCCATGCTTTGAATAGTTCACAAAGAATATAGAATTCCCTGTTTCTTCTTGACATTGTTAGGGTATCACTATATTAGTATGCTTCACAGCCATAAATTGATGTAATTTTTCAGGATCCTGTGAGCAGAGAGGCGAATTTATCCCATATTTACCCCAGTTCACAAATGGGCAGCTAAGGATCAGAGATTAAGGATGCAAGTATCTATTATAAATTCTGGGAATTATGATTACACAGCTTGAGCCATTTTATCTTCCATTTCTCCTCTTACTTTGATACCTAGCACTCTTCCTGCAGCTGTATGAACCAAGCAGCTGCCTTTGCAATCAGAGCCAGTATTAGACACTGGCCTGTGCCTCCAGCACTTTTCTTTCAGCTGCATAGGCAGGCAGGCAGCTGCTTTTATGTATTAATATGTGGAGCTGGCATTGGTTATTGGGGCAGCTGCTTGGCTGTCCTTACAGCTGGAGGAAGGGTGTTTCCCACTAGGAGCAGCTCATAGGAGTGGAGAGACTTCAAAACAAGGAGAATATGGCCTGGCTTTTCATCTCTCAGCTCTATTGCTTAGGGCTGCGAAACCGTGAGATTTCATTAGGAAGTGTATACAATTAATGGAAGTAATTGAATATGTTGAAGTTACCTACCATTTTTTTCTTCTGCATTTTATGGGTTTAGACTGATGACAAAAGCCACCATGTGACTTGATTTTTTCTAAAGCAGAAATGTTTACATTGCTTAAATTTAACCAACTGAGTTGAAGTTTTATAGTGAATTTAAAACCTGGTAGCCCTACCTCTTTTAATTGTAGAATTAGTATCTGTTCAGAAAAGTTTTAACATCTTTTTGTGATTTTCATAAACAAAGTAAAATGGGAAGTCATTCACGTCTATCCTTGCTTGTAGCACTTGGCTGTTTGTTCAGGTTACTTTTATGGGGTTTAAAGACTCTAATGAGTTTGAACCTTGAGCTCCTACTTCTGCACTTAGAGAAAAAGACTGAGCACTTGCATCACAGTTGGTGCAGCCTTTGACAGATGAAAGCTCTACTCTGCTGTATTTCATCTGGGTATCAACAGCCAGTGGCAGCTTGGTTTTAGAAGGCCTTGTCCATATGAAACTTCCTCCTGTCAAATTCTCAAGTAACATAAGGTTTAGATGAAAAGAAGAATGGGGATTAGTGAAAAGCCTGAAAGTGCTGTGTGAGACATAAAGCCACACCATCATTGGTAAGTGACATAAAGCCCAGACTAAGCTACTTCAGACTTTGTGGACAATGGTGAATGGAGTAGCAGAATTCTACAGAGAGCTCTGAAGTGCTTCTGCGAAAAGGAAAACAGTGGAGAGAGAGTAAGCAAGGTGATATTTAATATTCAGTTGAGTGGGCAAAGCAGGCATCAATGGTGCAGCACTGTGCACCTCTTGAGTATCTAGGGAGCTTTCATATGGGGCTAGTGAAATGAAAGAGGTCTTTAAGGAGTAAATAGGAACACGTGAGTGACCTCAGTGTTGATGGGAGCATGTTCCTCTCTGGGATTGGGAGTCCTACGCACCATAAGCTGCTCTTGGAGTGTAAACAAACACTTCTTGGAAGAATGTGGCATGCTTTTCCTTTGATGTTGCTGAGAGGTTTTGAAGTATGTGTAAGAAGTAGTCTTCCTCCTTTTCACACCCACCTCCTCACACCACATAGTTAAAATTAGTTTCTGCTCTTTCCTATGGCATTTGCAGTATGTTGAGTGAGTGTTTTCTTTTTGTTTTTTGGTTATAATGAAAATCACTTCTCTCTTCAAAAGTCTTAAGACCAAAAGTTAAGTTTGTCCAATACTATTTTTAATTGCCAATTCAAAGAAACATTATTATTGAGTGTAATTTCTCCTTTGATATACAAATGAGGTTCTTTTGATGTGGGGTGGTTGCTCCCATAGCAAAGCAACTCTTCAGAGCAGTTCATTATTAGCAAGCAATTGTTGAATGTATTCATCTGTTTATACCATGTAGGCAAAAGTGATTGTGGTGTTCCCTAAGTAAGCTTGTCTCATACCCCGTGGTCTGTATCTCCTGTTACTTGTCCTGCTGAATTCTGTCAGATTTTCAATGCTTGGAATAAAATGATCCACTGTCATTTTCCCTTCCTGGTTGTTTATTTTTCTTTCTGCAGAAAGTGTCAAGCATTTCTGAATCTATTTTGCCTTTTTTATGTAGTGTTATCCTGTCCAGCTTCTGGACAACACCTTGACATTTGACAGGGGTGACCTTCATCAGGGAGGTAGCTCATGCTACTTGCTTGATACTTACTACTTACTTCCATGTAGACTGAGCTAAGGTAGCAGACATTTGGACACATACATGGATGTCTTTAGTGTCTGCTGGTTCTTCTCCCTGACCAAAGGCAACTGGAGCATTGGCACCAGAAACTCACGTGCTACAGCCCAGTGAGGAAGGATTGATAGGAGCCAGGAAGAAACAGTGATATCTAGATTTGTTTTTACACTTCTCCAGGTCAGAAAAAGAATGAGTTGCATTTCACAGTGCCTTGATCACTGTGCCAGTTGTCAGTCATATTATTAGAGAATTAAGTACCATTTTTAGTGTCAGATGGTAGTTTGCATGGGGTGCCAAGAGTAACAGCTACTAGTAGTGCTGATCTTCCCAGGGGAAGAAAACTGAACTGGGATTTAGAACGGTTAGGCTTTTCTTTCTGCTCTGTGCTATACTTCTATGGCAGTAAAACCACTGGTGTTGAAATCAACTTGAATGTTTACCTAAGGGGCTGAATTATGAATGTTGGAGAAAATTTTTCATTTTTATCTTTAGCTTTTGAAAGCTTTTTGCCATCTTAACTTTCTTACAGCTTTCCTTCATGTCATAAATACCAGAATTAACAAAGTATTAAAGGGAGTTTATTTCAACATTTCTTTTTTAATCATTTCAATATGAAAATAATTAGTGCATGGATTCAAATCCTATTTCTAGTACAGAAGATGATTCAGTCATATCTTTTGATCTTGGCTGGAGGAAGAACAAAAAAAATTGTCTTGGTTTAGACAATTAGCTTAGATATTTGGTAAACAAGTTCAGCTGTTAGGACAGTGAAACTGTCAGAGAGTTTACCCAGGGCCAGTTGTAAAAAACCTTTCCTTCACAGCAGTTTCCTAAAAACAAGTTAGATGAATTTTTCATCATGCTACTTCCTTTGGTGTAAAAGATAAGACTTGATGTCTCATCCCACCTTTAATTCCTCTGATTTTGGTCAAGTAGTTATAAAGTAGCTGGTCATTAAAGAAGACTTGCTTTTGAGACAGTTTGAGGCAAGTGCAGTTGAAAATCCAGCATTTCAATATAGTAAGTGCAGCAAACATTTCAAAATTCCTGAAATAAGTATTTCTTTGTGCTGTTGGTAAAATACTGTCTTTTTTTTTTTTTTGAAGAGTTTGTGTTACCTTGCAAGTGATCCAGGTGAATGAAAAATGTTCATAAATACAATCTCAAAGAAATCTGCTCAACTTCTTTTGTAAATGACCAAGAAATAAGTAAGAGTGAGATGGGGAAGCATTTTGCTGAATTATTGATATGACTGTTACCTGGGATTGATTCTGCCACCTCAGTTTGATTTGGTGCATTTCAGTCAGCTCTCATTCCTTTCCATTTGCTTGATAATTCTTGGAAGAAGCTGAGATGGTCAGTCATATGACCTTATCTCTAAAACAATTTGCTGTCAGGCTTTGCTAAACTGCAACTTGAGTAAATATATTCTGGCTCACCAAAGGCTTGTGCTATTTAACAAGAAATAAGCTTTTTTGTGTGGTTTCTCAACTTCTGGCCTTCCAGTTTCCTGTTTTTTCATCTATGCTTCTTACTGAAGAATGATACACTACTCACAGCTTTGTGCCTGGGTTGTTTTCTGTTCAAGCTTGAAAGTGTTAGGGGGAAAAAAAACCCCAAAAGACGTGAGCATCCAATATCACAATCAAATAGCAGTATCTGGTATGACCCTACACACACACTGTAGTTTAATTAAAATCTGTAACTCCTTTAATACTTGCATGTGCACACATGCACAAACCAGTTGACTGCTAAAAGGGAAACTCTTTTAAGAAGGTATATTGTTATCATTGAATGTGCTGGTTAGTCATTGCATAGAAGCTCTTCAGATATCAAAACCAGAAAATAAGTATTGAAAATGCTGAAGAGTTACTAACTTACTTTTCCTCCCATTACTAAGTACGACACACTATAGCAGCTTGATTTAGAGCAGTCTCACTCCCATGTGTTGGAGGATGGCATTTTTCAGACTAATACACTGCTACTGTAAAAAATTTAAATATTTTTAATTTTTTTGAAGATGCAGCTTAGTTACCTGTATTTGATATCAAACAGCTAACTTGTATATTAATGCACAACCTGTGCAATTACCATGCAAAGCACTTTGCTGTGAAACTTTTTATTTTGCAACATCCACAAAATCAACTAAGGATAAATCCCAGCTGTTTGAATATTAAGTTCTTTAATTTTACTAGTCCTCATTTTTATGGTTTTTTTTTTTACTTTGTACAAATTTCTACAAAATATTAGTTCTATACAACATTTTTAGTTCATTGTTACCTTGACAATTATGTCATGTATGAACTTTATATGTAGCTGTAATAAGATTGGTCCTTGTACTGTGCTGTCAAATGACAGAAGTGTTATGAATTATTCTTTTTACATCACAAAGATGGATAAGCATGTATTTGACATCCAGGCTATGACAACAGTATTCCAGGAACATTCAGTATATACTTCCTTGGTCTCCTCAGTCCTTCCAGCAAAACTAATTTGGTTTTCTAAGTGAGGCTGCAACATTCAAATTATGCCTGATAAAGCTAGAAAAAACCCACTGAAATAATTATTTGGAGCTAAATCAGTTCTCTGTATAATTACACAACACAAGTGTGGGGCATTAACTGTTCAGGTGGCAAAAGGGAACCCTTGGAGTTCCAGAGCCACTTTGCTGTCTCTGTTGCAGCACCAAGGTTGTGGCAGCTGCTGTCTTACCATGACCCCAGCTCTGCAGTGGCTGGTCCCCCACTGCCATTCAGAAATGATGCTGCTGTGTCTCTTGCCCACAAAAATTGCTCTTGGGACAGAGAATCCGATGTGCAGATAAACCTGAGTCCCCTGCTAGGGATTTTGAGTTCCCACCCTACAGTAATTGCAATGCTAGTTGAACACTAAAACTTCTGTGACTTCTTGCTGTTTTTTACTACAGTTGGTGAAGCAAAGCCATCCATTTTGAATTTATTTGCTGTTTTATTGGGTGTGAAGTGTGGCAAGTTGCTAAAATCCTATGTTAAATAAAGCTGACTTTTTAGATATTAATTTTTTGTATAATGTATTTATACATTAAGTTTTATTTATATATCATAAAAAGTACCTTTCATAAATTAAAATTATTCCTATGGAAAAAGTGACACTTTAAGGTTCAGTAATTACTCCTGTATTTTCATGTCATATTACTGGCAAACTTTGATCAAATCTCTTCTGCCTATGATAGGCAAAACAAATAGATTAGGTTTTGTAAAAAGAAAATTAAATCAAGTGTTTTAAAATTGCCTTGCAAGAATTTTTATTTACACTGTGGAATAAGTAGTGGCCTTTTAACTGTAATATTTTTCTTAGTGTTATTTGTGTGCATCCATCAATACTGGGGTTGAATAACCTCACCTTAACCAGGATGCTTTCTTTTAAGTTCCTTCTGGAGATTCATGTAACTTCCTAAGTGTGGTTAGTGCTGAAAGGGGACAGAGGTAGCTGTGGCCAGGACAGGGTCCAAAAAGGTGCAAGTGCAGCGTGCTTTAAGTGCAGTGTGCTTGTTACATAAAGGAGGTGCTGAAATAGTGTCAGCCTCCCTGGGGTTCAGTTTAAGGTGTGGGTCCCTCAGTGCAGTGGTGCAGTGGTGGTGACAGCTCTGGAGGTGCATCTCTGATGCCAGGCACTGCTGCACTGTGTCCTGGCTGCAGGTGAAGTTTCTGCAGGTGATAAGTGGCTGAGCAGGCTCTGATGATCAGCCCTGTAGCACCCTAAACCTGTACCTGCCTCCTGGTGCTCAGCCCTGCTTGGGCTCTGTGGGCATTTCATCACTCACATAACCTGAATTTGTTCCCAAGTAAAAGAGAAACTGAATTTCACCTGGGTGACTGAATGCCTGTTCCTGCTTTGTGTGGTTATTAATGTTATAACTAACACCACTGGCTTCAAATATGATTTACTACAGGCAGAGTATTTTAAAATGCACAAGTAAATCCTTTCAGAGTTGATAACATTTTAATAGAATTGACACATTAATAGGCAAAATCGTTTATGTGCAGTTTTTACTTTTCCCTATGTGAGAAAACTTTCAGAATGATTGTTTCCATTCCAAGAGTATTACAAATTGCTTGGACCATCAATACTTTCCTTAAATCTTTTGTGGAGTACAATAAACCTCCCTGTCCTTTTTATAGGGAGAGTGGTAGAATTTCAGCTGCCATTTAAAATGCAGATAATGCATTGTTTGGAGCAGTTTGTTTGAAAAGGTAGGTTAAGCTGGAGTGAGTCATCAGCAGGGTGCTCTCTGTGTGTGCAGGTATTGGGAACTTGATCCTGTGGGAAAGCTGCAAGGCGCCTTCTCAGGTGATGGAAAAGAAATACTGTACCACAATTAGTTTTACTCACAAACAAGAATGGGATTTTGTTATCGTGATTAATTGTGTCGTACCGTGTTCCAGCAGGAGATAACAGCACTAACAGGAGCTGGAATTCTTGGATGATAGTGGGAATGAAAAGAGTAACAAAGTGAAAGGCACGAAAGCAGTCTTGAGATCTCCCCTGCTTTCCCTAACAAATATAACCACAGTGTCCAGCTTCTGAGAGAGATGAAAATGTTAAGCAAGTCCCTTTTCAGTAACAGAGCTTATTTGAAAATGGGTTGGGACAAGCCTGTTCTTTGTTTTACTAGTGTTACTGAATCTTCAGTATAAAGTTGGCATTTGAAAGGACTGCCTTTAGTACAAGATAGTTTCTAACATTTTGGGTTCCAATTTTATTCCAGGCTTATAAACTTTGAATATTCCATTGGTTTTCATTTGCTTTAATAAGATCCTTCCAATATGAAACGGGCAAAACTTGTTGTCTTTTGGGGTAGGGTTAAGCAGCGAGACTTTCAGGGCAGCTTGGGAAAGAAAATCAGAGTAAAAGGTTTAAAATTGGAAACAAAAAGGGTGTGTGACCTGGAGAAGTAGATGGAAGTGTGATGGGTGGATGTGCTGGGCTTCTTTATAATTATTTCCACTCTGGTTCATGTATGCCATCACTCTAAGTCTGCAGTAATTCACTGGCAGAATGTATTTAGTTTACTATTCCAGAACATCTTCAAAACCTATTAGAATACAAAACTCATTCTTATTTGTGGGTAACTAAAGGTGAATGTACCAGACACAATTAGTTTGTTGTAAAGCAGTTTCCTGCATCTATAAAAAGGCATAGTGAATTTTATAAGTTTTTGAAATCTTTGGATTATTGAGATATATTTCATTAATTTTTAAGAATATAAACATAAATGTTCAGTAGAATCTTTTGCAGAGAAAAACGGGGAGGGGACTTGAATATTGTTTGCATATTGTCAAGGGCTGGGTGTAGAATGTACAGAATGTACAGCATTTGCAGGTAACAGAGAGAAAATGAGAGAGAATCTTAACAGCTTCTATTTTCCAGTTCAGGAATGTGGGATATAGACCAAAGTGCTTGGTCTTCCAGGAGCTGGTGTGAGCATTGGCTAGGAAAAAATTCTCACTGAGTGCTTGTGTCCCACAACACCAACTAGGGAAACTTTTGGTGCCATTTTTAAAATCAAATAAATGCTGATAAGGAAAAGGGAGGCTGAAAAGGAAGTTATATGGGGAGTTTCAGTGAAAGTGTGTAAAGTTTGGAGGAAAACACAAAGAGTAAAGTGGAAACGTATTACATTCATAAATAATACTTACTGCTCTGAAAAAAAGTCCAGCAAGTGACAGATGTTGCCTCCTTACTTTGTTAATTTGTTCTTCATTATTTTACTTGGTTTGGGGGGTTTAGTTTTGTTTTCATTTTTTTAGCGCCAGTTCAGCAGCCACTTGTGCAGACACATTGCAGAGCTGTATGTGTAACCCCACAGAAATCAGTAAGTTTATCCATGTCAGTGACATGGACCACAGCTGTTACAGAATTCAAGCACCAATTTGCAAATATTTCAACATTTGCTGTCTGTACGCATTTGTACGATACCTAACACAATCATGCTCTGGAACTGGGAGGATTTAGCAATAACTGTGAGGGAGAAAAGGAAAATTCTTTAAAAATCAAATGAGTTTCTTGCAATTGACTTAGATTTTAATCTGGTTTTATGAGCACTTGTGGTGGTGTTCACAGAGGTCCCAGGAAGAGGGAGGAGATGAGGGTCTGACTCCATGTTTCAGAAGGCTTGATTTATTATTTTATGATATATATTGTATTAAAACCATACTAAAAGAATAGAAGAAAGGATTTCATCAGAAGGCTAGCAAGCAAAGGAAGAAGAATGGAATGATAGCAAAAGCTTGTGACTGACCTAGAGAGTCTGAGACAGCTGGACTGTGATTGGCCATTAATTAGAAACAACAACATGAGACCAATCAAAGATGCCCCTGTTGCATTCCACAGCAGCAGATAATCATTGTTTACATTTTGTTCCTGAGGCCTCTTCTCAGGAGAAAAAATCCTAACAAAAGGATTTTTCATACAATGTGTCTGTGACAAGCACTTACTACTTTCACTGAAAAATGCAAAATAAGAATTAAAATATATTGTCTGTTCCTACACAGATTCTGTAGTAAGAAATTATTTTTATTTTCTGGTGATTTTTATTCAGGCACAAAATAGGTGAAACATTTTTCTTTGACCCATTGTGAGCTCAAGTAAGTGCTCCAATTTTAATCAAATATTTAGTTGTGTTTTATCTAAATGAGTTCTAGTTTGGACATCATTCTTTGCAGTCGCCTCTTTTCCAGGGTGGTTGGGATGGAGATATCCAGTTCATTCCATTTGCCAGGATCTCATGGCTGTCACAGGATGTTTTAGGAAGGACACCCAAGTGGTTCCATGCACCCACACACCTCAAGCCCCTCCAGGTGTGGGCTGGTTTTTGCAGTGCCATGTTGTAGCCATTCACATCCCAAACTCCAGCAGGATGTCCTGGCTGACGTAGAGCTGACTCTTCCCATTCAGGTGTTATTAGACCTGGGTGAGTACAACCTTCTGGACAGAAACTCAGTGCAAAAATGTGTAATCATTCTTGATTTGGCAGGGTCAGGGCTAAACTAGAGCTAAAAAACTTTCCTTGTCCTGAACTGGCTCTCTGAAAAGCCACTTTCACTGTGCCCTTTGGAGCCCTGACAGTGGGAATCTAGTGCAGCTGTATCAGGTCTGGCATCACAGAGAAGCAGTTTAGATCTGTGTGGTTGGGTAGTCAAGAGGCTGTCAGAGGTGTTTGGACTAATTCCACACCCAGGGAGCCCTGCCAGACCTGAACTCTGCACAGCTGAGTCATTCCTCTCTGCATTGAGCTTCCTGAAGTGCTAAACTGGTGTTTCCAAATCCAGAGTAAAATGCTGTGGACACCTCTCCAGATGACAGAGCTGTTCTATTCACTTGCTTTGGGGACAGGAGTTGTAGGAGCTCCTGTAACTCAGTTTTCTGCCTGGAGAAGGCACGCTAAGATAACAGTGCATACTATTACCTGAAAATTCTTTTTCTGATGTGCAACATGTATGTCAAGACCTGCCTATTTGCTGAAGCATGTTGCTAGCAATGTGAGTGTTTGAGAGGAAGATTGAAAGGCTGAGCTTTATTCCAGATTTGCATCTCCTGGCTCCCTTTTCCCCTTCAGAAGGAAGGGGATGTAATTTCAGACTCTTGGTTAAAGAGTTACAAATATTTGGGCAAACAGATAAGTCTCTGCTAATTGATTCCCTGGCCTCATGCTCCCAGTTTTGGAAGTGCTGGCATTAAAGCTGAGGCATGAAGCTATTTGAGTTAATGGTGTCTGTCAGATGATTAGATGGCACCACACATGTTGGAACAGAGTAGCTGGAGAATAGGCAGGAAGAAAATGAGAATGTGACATTAGCAGGCACAACTCCAGGAAAAAAAAAACAAAACCTTGCAGTTTCTTCTGACTTTTGAATGTAGCCAGAAACTTGAACATATTTAAATGAGACTGGACCAGGACAATCCATCAGTACAGATTGTTGGATTGTTTAAATTTTAGGTTAAGTAGGTCTTATAAAAACAAAATCATGCTTACAGGTAAGTGATGGTCTTTGCCCTCCATAGAGGGGCTTTTTATAATAATTTGCTTCCACTGTACTGGTTTTCATTGCTTTACAGCATTAATTTCATGGTAGTGCAAGTTTGTGGTTTAGATTCTCATATGCTGCTCTCCAGGTGACTAACCCAGTGTTCAGAAAGCCTGTAGTATTTGTACTTTTTTGTCTTATTTTTTCCTCCTTTTTAGACTTCAGTTTGTTAATAATCAAAGTCCATGAATGCATCCATCATATGGGAGACATTTTACTGTCTGTAGTTCAGCATTTCATTGATTTCATTATTACAGTCATAATAATCTATGATAAAGGGACAAGTAGACCCAGAATCCTCATATTATTTGATGAAATGTGAATGTAGGTGTTTAATGCCTAAAGAAATTATTTATGGTAAAAATAAATCCGAGCTAAAATTAGTCATGTGGGAGAAACTTAACCCTTTTCACTGGGCTGGGGGAAGTAGTTGATAACTGTTGTGGCTGTTTGACTCCCTTGTTCAGATTAAAAAATAAATTAAAAGAAGGAGGAAGGGAATGAAAGAACATTTCCTTACCATGCAGTCACACAAGCTATTGTCAGTGAGCTCCCTGCCCCCATCTCTTTCACCCAGGCACACACACACACACGCACACAAAAAGCCAATTTTGTGTCCTTCTGAGCACACAGATGTTCCTCTTGGCATCCCTACAGTATGGATAGGGGTTTTTTGCAGGCACAGAATGTGAGGCTTCTTTGTTGGGGACAAAGTGTTGCCTGTGGTGGGAATTGCTGCAGTGATGGGAAAGTATCGTAATGTATTGTTGGATTGCTGTGTTTTTTACCCCAGTAGAGACAGTACATTAAAGTAGCTTTGTGGGCAGTGAATTGTTTGAGCCAAGCCTGGCTAATAACAGCCTCTCCTTGGCAAGCAGTCACACAAGGTATGGTTGGCATAGTTGGGATGCTCACAGGATTTGTCCCAGGCATCTGCAGCAGCTCTGCTGCCTTGAGTACAAGTCTCAGCAGCCGCATGTGGTGAGCTAATGAGAGTGCTCTGGCTATGGAGGGAGACAGTTGTACTTTCAGCTCTTCGTTTCTTAGTGTTATGAAAATCTGATATGATACAGACCTTCTTCTAAATTATTTTTAGGGCATCTGTTGTGAGGTTTCTGAATAAAGGGTCCAGGAAAACAGCTTAGAATGTTTAAATTAATTTCTCAGTAACATTGGAAACTAATAGCATTAAGTGTTTGTCTAAACTTGTATACATACAAAAAGGGGTTCAAATGTTTCTTGTGCTAAAGTCTGCCAGAGAACATGGTGCTTCTTTGGGCACAGTTGATGACATTGTCTACCTAAAGCTCTGAATGCAGCTCTTCTGTGGTTGATGGAACCATGAACAAGCATGAGGAGCACAGACCTCAAAAGTGAGGGTCTAAATTAAGTTCCATTTGTTCATATAATTTTATTTTTTATCTCCATTCTTCAAATATGCCCACATTTTGTCATGACTTTGACTCTTTTGGTTGACAGTTTTGTACTCCCATAATAAATCTCTGATGTGAAAGGTCTACCTATCTAGATCCAGTTGAAAGACTGCACAGTTTAAGTTGGACCAAATGAGGTCCAAAAAGAGCTTATAGGTGAAAAATTCCTCAAAGAAGCTGCTTCTAGGAAGAATTTGGAGGTGGAACTATGGAGTGGAAAGTTACCTGACTCTGTATAATAATCATCAATTCTTTTCTTTCTCAGTTCTTTCCTCTAATGAAAGAATCTCTATTTCTTCCTTTTCCCCCTAAGTACCTTTATCAATCTCTAATTTTATCATTGTGGAGAAAGATGTAATAATTTGAGTTTCTGTAGTTCTTTCATCTTTCCACATCTAGGGGAAAAAAACCCAGAGCCTTATTTGGTATTTTTTCTCAGTCCATGTGTGTGTGTTGTGTTTAATAAGAACTTAGCAGTGGTTCTCTATTGAGCAGGAGACAATAAAGTAGTTGAAGAAGAAGGGATAAGCCAGATGAGTAGATCAGGAAGATGGCTCTTGTCCTTGTACAGTGTCACAACAGTTATTGCTAGTTCATTTCCAGGTGTATTCCCCATACTGAATGCTATCATGATTACACCTACTTTTTACTATTTTTAAATAAGCTTTTTTCATCCTTGAGGCCTACTTCTTGTTCGTCTCTCCAATTTTACTGAATTGCATAGACTATACTTACTCTAAGCTTTTCCCTCTTCTTTCATTCCCTCTTTTAAAATTGTAGAGCATGCTCCTGTTTCAGTGTCAGTGTCCCCTAAACAGAATTCCCTTTAGAAGCCCTTCCTACCCTTCTGCTATCTTTGGTGCTAGGAGCCCAGGACATATTCTGATGAGGTACCCAGCAGCTTTCCCTGGAGGCCCCTCCTTGTGTGCTTCCAACCTGCGACTGCCATTTTTGCCTACATGTTTCTTTTGATTTATCCAACTATTCATTTCTTTGTTATTCCCTCCAAAACTAAATTTTCTGAAAACTTCCTTATGATACTTATGTTCAGTGATAGTCCATATTTGCTTAACCTCAAGCATTATAGCATTAGGTCAACTTTTGTAACTTCTAGTGTCTTAATAGTCTGGTAATACCTTGTTTCATGCTCTTTTGGATGGTTTTCCCCTCCATTTAGCATTTCTAAAAGCTGCCCTTGGCAATCTGAGCTCACTCCTGACATTGCTGTGTGCAGCAGGTAAGTGGCTTGTTGGGTGACCTTTCTCACTGGTAATGCCTTGCCTACATCCAAGGGGTTCTTCATGGATATTCTTGATAGCTTTTCCTCATCCATTCCACAGTTTCACGAAGGACATATTTTAAAAATCCAAAGCACATTTGAACACTGTCCCTCCCCTAACTCTGATTAAGATCTATTAAAAGATTAGGGTTTTTTTAGCAGAAAGTGGACCATGAAATATTTGCTGTTTTCAAAGGCAGGTGCATAGCATTCTACAGAGAAGTGAACCTTCCCCATGCTTCACACTCCTCCTTGCCAGATCTGGAAAATCAAACTGACACTATCAAACTGGTTGCGTTTTTAGGGCACCATTCCCCAATAAGATTTTCATGCTGTCTCTGAATAGACTTTTATTAACTGTGAAAGCCATTGGAATGAATAATGCAAGTGTTAGCTTACAAAGAAATGTTCCTGACCAAATCTGAAAATGTTCCTTTTACAGGCGCACCATGAACTCTTTTTCATCAAAAAGTCTGTTCAGTGTTAGTCTGTATTGTTCACTTATAATGTAAGTAGCTGAGATTGTTCTTGAGGCATTCATATAAATGGATACTAACAAGGAATTGAAATGTCAAGAAATATTATTTGATAATCCTTAAAATGTTGGGCAATGTTCTCTGGTGTAGAAATGCAGGCATTTGTTCCAGATGTGCACACTTGGTGATGTTTTGAGATGGTTTAAGAGCACTGGAAATAGTTAGGTTTATAATCTGTTGTTACAGGGGGACTTTTTCTCTGCCAGATCTCATTTTATCCGCTTTTAGCTTTTTCAGACCAGACTGTCAGACATTTTTAGCTAAAATTTTTAGCTGAGTGTCTTGCAGTTGTCTGAGCAATCTGCATATGCTGCATCTTACAGACCAACTGTTAGATAAATATGACTTGGCTTTTGCCACAGTGAACAGTAAGAATGACTGAGTTGGGGAAAAACTAGGGAACAAGGATGTTCAGGGAAGAGGCTGGTACTTTTCAGCAGTCCTTTGGGAAGGAGCAGTCCTCCCTTGGCCTTAGCTGATTGAGGAAGAGGAACCATGTGGTACCTCCTGCTCCTCTTGTCTTAGCGTCCCATCCAGTTCATCATCCTTTTCCCTCAAGCCCATCAACTCTCTCTACAGACCTCACCCACATTCTCCAAAGTTGTACTCCTCAACCTCTATCTCCTCCAGACCCCTCTCTCCCTGCCCATTCTTCCTCTGAGACCCCAAACCATTAGTGCCCAGTGTTCCCTCATCTTTAGCACCTTTTGCATCTCTCCTGTTGCATTCACTTGCAGCTGAGAATTCAGGCATCTGCTTCAGCTGTTCAGCAGCTCTATTTTCTGTCTCTTTGTATGCCAGCCCTGACATTGACATGGTTACCAGCACTCTCTGCCTCTGGAACAGCCATTTTAGCTGTCCCTACATGTCTGCAGCATCCAGCTGTCCCAAGAAAAAAATAAATCCAATTTATTTCTATGATGAGGTTTAAATACAAATAAAGGCCATGTACAGCACTTTCCATTGGTGCAGATGGCAGCATCAGAGCAGGGTTAGATGATGTGTCTGCAAAAACCTGCTGACAGTATGTGAATTATCCTGGTTTGCTGAGGATTCTCCTCTGTGACAGCCACTCCAAACTGCAAAAAGCTTGAAGGTTGAGCGCCAAAGCTGGGCAGATTTTTAAATTCATTGTCATTGTTCCCTAGTTAGTATCATTATCCAGGTAGTAAGGGGGAGTCTGATTTGAATTTTGATAAGAATCATGTCTGAATTATCAAAATGTACGATTTTTAATCCCTTATAAGAGAACTGCCAGGATGGCTGGTGTGAGGGGATTGGAATCAGCTGAGTGAGAAAACTGAGAAGCTCTGCTAGAAAAGGGAGACAACTGAACTTAGCTGGTACTGGTGAGAGAGAAAGTTATGATGGGGTAAGAAACTGAAAAGAAGGTGGATAAATGGGCTGGGACTGGGATGAGTGAGCAGGCAGTAAGAGGGGGCAAGAAAATATGCCTGATAGGTTTTTGTGGGACAGAAAAAGAAGACTGCAAATGGCTGCTCTGAGAAGTTACAAGGTAGGAAATGGAGAAGGTGTAGAAAGGGAGTAATACTGAAACCACATCTATGAAGAAAATGAAGACAGTGTTGTGGAAAGTGAATTTGAACTGTGGAGGGCTGAAGGTTTAGGACTACATGCATTAGAAGTGTCTGCCTGAGCCAAGGTCTCAGCATGGGAAGGAGAAGGAGAATTGTGATTACTTGTGGAAAGATGGATAGAAGAATGTGAGCTAGAGCATACTTCACATGAGTTTGGGTTTTTGTTTCTTTTCCACTTGGGTACCTTTATCTTTCATCTTGTAAGCAGTTTGCCTGGCTTCTGCTGCCTGTAAGCATAAAGGGCTGTGGGTTTTTTTTAATATATATTTAAATATATAGTCTTTATTTTTTAAACATTTTGTAAGTTACAAAGCAATATTTTTATCAAAATAGTTAATGTAATAGTTTAAACAGTGGAAAAAATATAAAAATTTCGACTAAAGACTCAGATTTCTTTTTTCTTTCATTTTCCTCTCAAGTTAAAGGAAATGCTTTACATTAGAGACTGAGAAAGCAACTGGCATAAATTACTGTATGATGACATGACTATATCTGATACAAGTTCTTAGATGACAAGAGCCGCCTCTTGCAAGTTTCATTTGTCAAAACTTACCTCTCTGTGCCATGGAGAAAAGGTTACAGCATTCATCTTTGATGTGATATGAAGTACATTTTAAAATACAGATTATTCTGTGGATTCCTTCCCTAAAAAAGGGAATGATCCTGTACCAGAAGTTTTAGGGAATGCAAATTGATTCTTGCAGATACTGTAGCAAAAATTACAGCAAGATTTTTTTGGGGGGCTTGTTCTAGTAATTAAATATTGGCTACTTTGGGTTTTGTTTGAATTGAGGACAAGCATGTTACTTTTTAGAAGTGATTTACAAGTAAGAAATTCTACTGAGACTCTGAATGTCCAGACTGGAACAGGATTAGATTGAAATATTTGACACCTGTGCCTGTATTCTTTTGCTGTCACAGACACAAATGCCATTGATTATTGATATCATGGTAATAGCAGAGCTTGACAGGGTCTTCACAGTGGCTTGTTTGATGCTTTTCTGTGACAAATATAAAACAATTCTTGTCAGGCTTTGCATTTACCTTCTTTTAGCAATAGGAAAGAAAACTTACGTGTTTCATTCAGCTGTATTTGTGCCACTTTCAGTCAGCTGTCTGGCATCTCAATAGCCAGCAGTGAAGACACGGGGAAGGGTGACAAGGTCCCTGCACTTGAGTCCCACAGAATGAAGCTTGACCAATAAATTATGGCTTTGAACAGCTCCATAAGCATAACTAGAGGTATGATTTTACCCCCAACGATGGGGTGGACTCTCAAACTTTGCTGCTGCTACCAAACTGTTTAGTAGGTTTTTTCCCCCCAAGTGTCCATACAGTGACATGCAGTGACATTAGCACTTCTGTAAGCTCCAGTTGTCCAGGCAGAATATTCAAGTGCTTCAGGGTGTTTTTCACATCAGCGTCTAGTTAATATGCCCAAACTCATTGTGTATTCATTTCCAATTTCTGCTTTAGATGGTGGCCAGTGTAAAGTAGGGTTTAGCTTTGGACTTCCTCAGGTGCACAAAACCTGCTGGTTTAGGGGATGTTTGCCATAGGATCTGCTAATGCACTGTTGTTCCAAAATGGTAGGTGACAGTGGCTGTTGCTTAAGTTGATCATTTCACACACTCTTAAAGCATTCTGCTAAATGCTTCCAAGAATGTGAGAGGCTTTTATCTAGCAGAGTAATCTAGATCTCTGCTTCCATCTAGCAGAGTATAGCCTGTTTCCTTGTAGAAGTATGGATTTGGCAGAAGGAGCAAAAATATTCTGAAAAATTATTAAGCAGGCGTCACAAGTAGGAATATCTCAGAAGAAATGACAGTATGTTTGCTTTCTTAGTTCAAGGAAAGAGGAAAACAAATGGAGTAGGAAACAAATACAGCTGAAGTGGTAATGGGTTGATGAGTCACAAGAAGCAAGATTGCATTTTCTGACTGAATGTAGCCTGCAACCTTGGAGCATTTTTGTGAAATGTTTGATTGCAGAGAACAGAGACGCTTTGAAAATCCTATTTTGAGCATCCATCCCTTATTTGAATGACTGGATGCTGTGGTAATAAATAATGGATGAATAAAATTTAAGCCAAAAGGGACCTTCAGGTCATCTCTCAGGACACTCTATCATGAGACATGACATTTCAGCAGGTTATCCTGCACTGAACTAGCATGTCTGTTTTGACATCTCTTCAGCTAAAGCCATCAATGGCTGCAAAGTCTCAGGGCTTGGAATTTTTTCCTATTAATTCATCAATATTATTTGCAAATTGTCATTCTCATCTGCATTAGTTGGACTTCACTTTCCTGATTATTACAGGCTTTTCCCAGGCAGATTTAAGCACCTTTTAATACCAGTATTTTCTTTCTGTATAGACAGCTCAATTTTTTTAGTAACAGACCAAGATCTTTACATGATTATTCACTTTTATGCATGTTCTTTGTCCTCTCTTTAACAGCCTTTAAAGAAAGGCAGTCATCAGGATACTACCCCACAACACAGCTCTCCCAGTATCTCTTTCCCTATCCATGTTCTGCTGTGTGCCAAATTCACAGTACCCTTCTGCTGCCACTTTCTTCCATCACTGCTGTGTACAAAACTGGGGTTTGGCCTTTTTGCCCAGCATTGCCTAGGAGCTCATTCAGAGGGGAAGGGTGTGTGCTGTGACTGCGGTCTGGACCTGCTGGATGCAGGACTGCCATCCCCATCACTACATGTGCAATGTGTGCCTTGCTGCAAAAGGCCACTTTACAAGATGCAGATTTTTATGTAGAAATGTTCTGCCTTCAGCTTGACAGCAGTCTGCTTCTTTCATCCCTGTTTTCTCTGAACAAGAATTTTGTGTATAGTGGCAGTGAGGGAGAAGTTTCTGGGAAGTGTTGTGCTTTCACAAGCTCCTTCACTGTGGGGCATCACACTGTGGGGCACCTGTACAAAACTCACACAGAACTGTGCTCCTTAAGCCAGCTGTAGGCCATCCCTTTGTTGGTAAAGTTGAGACCAGTGTGGGCCCAGGCAGCATCTGGAAATGCTTCAAAACATTTTCAGAAACAAAATGGATTGTTCCATACACAGCTTTGTTCCACATCAGCTGCCCTGCTTTGCTGCTGGCTGCAGTTAGAGGTGGGTTTGCTTCTGGAGATGCTTTATCATTTCAGTATTACTAATGAGGAGCTACAGGGTGATTTTGAGTGGGTTTGAAAAGTGGTAAGAATGGTGAACACAAACTCTGGAGAAAAAGTGATGGTCAGTCTATTTCACTACCTTTGCTGCTCTTGTCTTTTTTCTGAGGTTGATAATGCGGTGTCTTTCACATAATAAAAAAAAAAGAGAAAGTGAAAAGGTTTCAAATTTTGTAAACTGTTCTGTACTGTGCTAAGGCACTGAAACAAAACCTCTTGAATAATGGATCTGAAAAACACACTTTGAAATTCTCAGTGCAAAAATGAAAGGCATCAAGACTTCTGATGGCTCAACTCTAACCATGTCTTTGGAGTGTTTTATATTAATTGATTTTGTATGGAGGATAATCCAGGGATTCCTTTCATTGTAGAAAGCCATCACTAGACTGTGCTGGGGGACATTAAAAAATAATGATGCAAAAAGTGTAAAAAATCAAATTAAATTCTCTAAGTTACATCCTCAGTGTAGGAATTAAACCCCAGGTTTAAGAGTTGCCTTCCTACTCCTATCAGAATTGCACATTCCTGAGGGGTGGGACAGAGGGCATGGAAGAATGGACAGTGGATGAGAATGGTCATAGGCAGCCCTAGCAAATTCATTCATCTTTGTATTGCACAGGCGATTGTTCCAAAAGGAGACTGAAAATCATTAACAAAGTAAAGGATATATGAGTCAAAATATTACACTTGTCTCAAAATATCAGTCCTGTATTTTTATAGTATGAAATAGGAGGTATCTGTGAATGCACTTTTGAAATGAGTGGGAAATACTAGCCAAGATCCAGTGAGACTCATTTCTGTAATTGCATTGTTATTTTTGTAGCAATGTTTCCAAAAATAGAAGTTTTGTTGCCTTAGATTTTAAACTAATAACTTGAGTAGTTTTAATAGAAATAGCACTGCTTGCTAATTTGTGATCACATGCAGTTTTAAATACTGGATAGTTTAACAAAATGCTTTAATGTCTACAGCTATAATTTAGAGTTTGAATAAAGTTCTTAATACCATGAAGTAATAAGGATGCTTCCTTTGCATGTAAAATTGCACACCTGCTAAACTCCTGTCCCATTTTCTTGGCCGAAATTGGTATAATTAGGATCCTCACTTTCAGTTATAGCCTCCTTGTTTTAACATGCTCATTGCTTTCCAAGGCAGCTCCATTTGTATACCTTTGGCTGTAACCTGGAATGACTTTAAGTTAAAAAAATATTTCCCCCCCTCCCATCATTCTTAATTAGCAGGAGCTGAAATATGTAATTCCATATCCTCCCTCTCCAGTTTTATGATGTAAAAATATTGGGGTTTTTTGTTTCTTCATATATCTTTCATATAGTACAATTACTTTAAAATTACAAGTTAAAAATCTTGACTGAAGAGTTTGGGGAGTTTTGGCTAAACCCTTTAATTTACCATTAAGATTTTGAGAGATTCAAAACTTCAGTGCAAAAGTGAAAGGATCAGCATAGAGACCAAATTACAATAAAAGTGATATAGACAGTCAGAAGGAAGCTTCCAAGTCGCCTGAGTCTGGAAGTGCTCACTGTTCTACTCATGATTAGCAGAGAGAAGACCTACTTTTTGTAAGTTAAGACATGGTAGTTTGATATTTGCATACAAAGATAATAGGCTCTGTTTTTAATGTAGCAACAGGACATAAACTTCAATTTTTGTATTTGTTTTTAAAATTTCTTTAGCACCATTAGCAAGGCCGTGCTGTGTGCTTTCTCTGTGCTCTTATATTCTGTGTTACATTGGTGATGTGTGGTTGCACAGACTTATGGTTCAAATAAGAAAAAGGATTTTCATTTTGCTTCTTTTCTAGTTCTTATCCAAGACAGTTCAAAAATCACAAAGAGTACTGAAGCAGTTATTTGGGTTGCTTCAAACTTAACTAAACATCATCTTCTGGAAGTGGATGTTTGAGGGAAGGTACACCTTGTACCTAGTGCTTTGCCCACTCCAGAAGAGTTGGAGAGAAGCCTGCAGGTACACATTTAAAATAGAGAAAGCTTTTTAGGGGCCACTGGTTCCTTGGTTGAAGTTCAGGCAAAGGTTTCTGGTGGTGCTTCAGTGGGTGCTTCAGTGGGTGCTGTGGACATGGCTTGAAAAGGGGCCATGGCTCAGCAACAGCAGCTGCTGGATTCCCACCTCTCAATGTGGGTGTTAGATGGGGTCCTTCCATTCAAAACTGGGGTTCCCAAAGGCTTAAAAATTATAGCTATTGTAGATAAGTTTTGTGGAAGTGGATCAAGCTTTCAGTCTACTTGCAAAATAATTTTGTTTAAGTTCTAGAGAAATTCTTACACCTTCATTTATGCATGTAACTAAACACCTTTGTCTTCTTCTCAGTGAATTTAATACTTTTACCTGGCAGTAGGAAGTGGTACGAGGAAAACAGGGAATCCTTGAGAAGCACAGTGCTTGTGGTTGGGTGAAGGTCACTGGTACCTGCTGATGGTCATTGGATAAGGTGATCTTGAAAACCAGCGTTGTTATTTAAAAATAAAGCGAGTCCTTTTGCAAACTAGAGTAAGTAGGTGGTTTCTTTCCTTTTACACTGGTGTCCTGTGTCTCCTAGGCCACTATTCCTGAAAATAATAAAATGCCTGCTTTGTTTCTGGTCCTGCTTCAAGCTTCTGCTTTAAACATAGGAGAGTTTTATCTGTTTCATGGATAAATACCCTTTTGGATAGAATATGATTGCTATGCATAGAGCAACCTATCATTTCCTCTCACTCTAAAATGTGGTGGATAGACCATGACTGCATGTTGTGTTCATGTTTCTGCTTTTTCTGCATCATCCACATACTCTTGAAGTGTTTTAGCTGTAGGGAACATCTGTCACAAACCCAAATGTTTATATTCATATAAATTGGCAGTTTTGTCAGCTCCTCAAAGAGATGTTCATTGTGATCTTTTTGTAAGCAGATGTGCTGTGACTGGAAAAGCTTCTTAATGATTAAATATGATTAAAGTATCTGAAATCTCTTCCAGTTACTGAAGCAGCATTGAAAATTGTGATTCTTCTTACAAAAATACAATTGCTTGGATTTTGCATTACAAATATACATTTGTATATACATTACAAACTGCTAAAGTCATGTCTGGAAATCAGAGCAAAGTTCTCTGCAGACTGTACAGTCATCAGAGCTAAAACTGGGGCAGTTGTGCTTAAGATTATTTATTTGTTTATTTCCTATAAAATTAGATGCATTAATCATGAGAAGTACAGTTTCTTCACAGATTTTCCATATGGACCTCCCTGGTTATAAATAGTACTTTTAAAGGTTTGATTAGAAAAAATTTAGTTTCATGTATTCACTTGTAGAACATCACAGTAGTGAAGCAACTTGCCAAAAGGAACTGATGCATGAGGCAAGTAATATTTTGTATTTCACTTACAAAGATGGAGGTCAATATCTCACCCACTGTGGGCTGTCAAATAGAGAAAGGACTTCTAATTCAATTTAAACCTCATTCAGGTCAATCTCTGTAGGAATGTGTTGGACCGTGAAGGTAGTGTTCTCAACAGCTTCCTGCTGTAGGTTACCAGTGAGCTGCTTTTCCTGTAGGAGGAAAGAGAGAAGAAAAAGGCAGAGGGATGCCTGGTCTTTAAAAATTTGTTAAAGAACCACTAGTGTTACTCTTAAGTTTTATTAGACTTAAAATATATTAAGATTCTTTTAAAGCAGCACAGAGTGCTGTAGTTCAAAAATCTGAGTTTAGTGTCAGGTTTTAATAGTTTTATGCAGTCTTTTCAGTGATGTTTTCCTCTTCTTAGCTCTACTGTATGTAGTATAGTTTCCTGGATTTCTACACAATTTGCCTATGTTTTCAGTGCTTTTTTGTCACATGCTTTACATTTATCCCTTCTTTTCTGTTTTTCCAAATCTCCTATTGTTTCATTAATAGGTATCTGCACCTTCTTTCCTATTTTCAATTGACCATTTCTCCCTCTCAGATTTCCTTCTCTCCCTCTTATTTTGCCCTTTCTCAACCCTCTCCCCCACCCCCACATTGATAAAGGCAGTAAAGTCTGATATTTTATGCTGAAGATATTGTTAGAGATCAGGATAACCTTATGGTTAGAGGCAAAGGCAACCCATCTAGCCAGCAGCTGTCAGTAAGGTGAAGGTTTGGTTCATACTACAGAATTTTCTGGGAATTTCTCCCATATACCCAAATGGCTAAAACTGCTGGTCAGCTGATCTTCATTTAAGATACTTCAATGAGGAGCTTTCCTCTTCATTCTCCTTCTTATCCCAAAACTTTTTGGGGGACCTCTCCTCTCAATAAGCCTAATGAATCCTGGAAGACACCATCCACTTTAAGGTCTTATGCATTGTCTTTTGATTTCAGCAACACTGAAATGCTGCACATTAGGTTTTTAAATAATTCTCATCAGTTGAGAAACTGTTCTGTTTTGAAATGCATGTGTTTCACAGAGAAAAGGACAGAATTGATCCCTTGCAGCTATTTAGGTAACAACCAAACATAAGCTGTGTTCTGTCTTTGGTAGCTGTGCCATACTGTTCACTGCAGCAGTGGATGCAGAGATGGAAATGGTGCAACCAGACTTCCCTATTACATTTTCTTCTGTTGGTAACTGGAGAATGTTTCAAACTTTCTCTTGCTTTTGCTCAAGGTAGTCAAGCTTGCTGCATCTTCAGCTCTTTATGCTTTGACTAGGAAAGAAGAAAGTGCAACTTGAATTTTCAAAAGAAAAATAGTTCTCAATTTTGTTGCTGGACTTCCATCAGTAGCTCTCCAGGTGCATTATAAAACCTGCTTGTATTTTAAGTATCTTCACTAATTTGGCATTGCCATCTTAACACAGGGTCTGTTTTAAAAACACATTGAACACTCACATCTTCTGACTTAAAAGGAAAAGGAAAGAAAAAAAGAGAGCATAAAACAATAAAACCCCAGCCTGTAGGCAGAATGTTTCATTACAATAGTTGTGGGGTTTCTTTTTATTATATGTAATAGAAAACTTGCAGATGATGCCCACTCTTTGGACGAGGGGATAAGACAAGAAAAGTTCCTTGCCTGAGGCCCAGGGTTGGAAGTATAAACTGTAGTTAGCTGGCATTGTACTTTTTGATAATAGCAATGTCACCAGTGATGTGATGATGACTTCTCCTCCCCTTTGATGATATGTTGTCCTGCAGATAATTATTGGCATGATAGCAGATGATGCAGTAAAATATTTTGATGGAAGACACAAACAGTTTCCCATATAATAAACTGCTTTTTTGTAGAGTCTGCATTCCCATAGTGGGATCTGGTGGTGTCTGTTCTTTGATGGCAGGATTGCATCAGCAGAGACTGATGATGGCTCTGTGGTGGTACAGAGCATGTCCCAGCAGTTTCAGAGCTGATGACATTACAAGAGGATTGGACTTCATTGCAGTGAGGCTGCTTCATTTCTGTGAGGCTGCTACTTTGATCTGCAGAGAGGAGAGAGCCTTAGGAAATGCAAGACCAATGTTTAACAAAACTTACCTTCTTCCCCCTCTCTCCTTTTCTCCACAGAAAATATCAGAGAGGCACCCGGGTACGCCTGAGACTACTGGATCTCGAACTGACGTCCAGGTTTTTGGGGGCAGCCAGTGACACAACATTGCTGGAAGCTGATGCAGTGCTTTTGGGACTTGCAGAGAGCAAGCAAACAAAGCAGAAGGAGTAAATTTACTGCAAAGAGATGCACTTTGTGCTCTAAAACTTATTACATAAATTAAATGCTTCCTCAGGAAATAAATGAAAATTTTCTGTCCACTTAGTCATGTAAAAAATTAGATCAATAAAATACAATAAACACATAGTACCTAATTCTTGCTCCATTTTTATTCACTCAGCTATCTAGCTCTTTGCCTTTAGATTTAAAGGTGAAGGTTAACTGAGCTTCTGTAGTTTAACTGAATGTGTTCATA
This sequence comes from Melospiza georgiana, assembly GCF_028018845.1. Classification (NCBI taxonomy): domain Eukaryota; kingdom Metazoa; phylum Chordata; class Aves; order Passeriformes; family Passerellidae; genus Melospiza; species Melospiza georgiana. The sequence goes on along the minus strand of NC_080430.1, from coordinate 125,792,640 downwards.
TTCTTATATAAAGAATTTCAGAGTCCATCATACTATCCCAAAGGAATGTTGATTTTCCAAGTCCAAAGCTTGCTGTCGTGATGCTGCTTTTAGGGTGGTGTTTCATACAGAACAACATCAAGGATTTCTGATTTCCAAGTTGCAGTGCAGGCTGGTTTGCTGCTGATACTGGGTTTACTATCTATTACAGTACATCAAACTTTTATCTCCATCTGCATGAGGAACTAGAGATTATTCTTGGCTTTAATCAGAGCTCCCATTTCCAATGCATGTGAGTCAATTTTCTCTGGTGGTTGATACAAATTGAAAGAAGCTGTTTCAATGTAGTGGGCCAAGTGTATGTCTTTGTCTTCTGTAAATATATTTAAGATAAATATAGTGGGTGTTTGAACACACAACCAGAGAATCATGCTATGGTATTTCCTATATATTTTTTGAGGTTTTGTTAATAAAGAACACTTCTTTTGATTTCTGATATATCCAAGCCTGAATTCTGCTCAGTCATTTGTGATCCGTATAGTGCCTAGCAGGTGTGCTGAGTGAATGTTAAATTTGCCATTCCTGCCACTGGATTGCAAAAGAAAGCCTGTTTAATCTTAAAATATTTTTCCCAAATGTTGGAATGAAATGAGATTTGTTAAGATAATATACCTTGTTTGTCTGCAGTGACTGTCTAGTGACAGTGTGTTTCTTTTACATGTATGTTATTCAGCAGATTGCACAAAATTCAGCAAAACACACACTGAGTTAAGCAGGTATTACCCAAACCCACAGACAGCTCCTCTTTCTGCTGGAGCAGGCCACGTGAGCAGTGATGGAGCCGCTGAAGGATGGTGTAGCTCCTTCTGCCTCTCATGACTGGGTACACAAATGTGTCAGAGGGAAGAGGGGGTAAGGGATCCCTAAAGAAGCAGAGTACCAGAAAGCTACTTCCAGACTGCCACAGCTCACACATCCCTCTCCTTGCCTTCCTCTGGGAGGTGCTTGGATAAGAGGGCAGCAGTGCAGAAATGGGGAGCAGTTCTGTTAGATCACAGCTGGCTGGTGGGTCAGGTTGCCACCCAAGCTCTGCAAGTCTTCATATGGTCCAACAAAATTTGTTTAGCACAGTATACAAAAGCTTTAACCTGGTTATAGGTTGACCATTGTCAATTCTTTTTAAAGGTTTTTGTATTTTTTTGAACATATAAAAAGTAAAGCTGAAGTGCCTTTTTACCTGTATGCTTTTTAGCCATATGCACAGTGGTTTGATTGTTTCTTACACCTCTGGCTAAAAGAAAACCTTTGACCAAATAAACAGAAGAAAACTAATTTCCTACCTTTGCCCTCTCATAACTCTGAAACAAGAGGTACAGTGCAGACACAATCAGAGAATTATTAAGGTTGAAAAAGATCTCCATGATCATAGAGTCCAGCTGTTAACCCAACACTGCCATCTTCACCACTAAACCATGTCCTTAAGTGCCACATCTACAAATTCTTTGAACACTTCCAGAGGTAGTGGTTCCACTACTTGTCTGGGCAGCCTGTTCCAATGCCTGACATCAGCTGATACGGGAAGTTTTCAAGATACCTCTCAGGCATGATATGTCAAGAAGAATATTTTTAGTATAATTTATATTTACTAAAATACTAGGAGGAATCACACAGTAAATGCATAACCATTCTGAAGGAATGGGCATGTTTCAGCAGATCCTTTTATAGTTTTGCAAACTGGAGTTTTGTTTTTGAAATCAGTACGGATCCAAGCAAGAGAGAGGAAACAAGCAATGTGAGCTTATTTTGTTGCTGTAATTTACTCATTCATCTCGGTGATCTTAATTAGGGGATTTTGAACATGAATTTTATTGGGTGTTAGCCTCCAGGTAAAGAGTTATGCTATCACTAGAGTTAGGAAAAGGAGGCCTTTTAAGAAGCCAGGAGGGATTTAAATATCAAAGAAATCATGTCTGTTAGACGTAACTCATCCTATATGCTTGATCAAACCTTCAATAAGAGTGATTTGGGAGGAAGTATATGAGTTAATGTTCTGGGGCAGAATAAGAGTTATTTCACTGAGGGTAACAGATAGTGCTTTTATCAAACCTTCCTCTGGATAACCTTTGGAAAAGTAGCTCTTGGAGGCTGTAGTGGTCACTATCTCAAATCCAGCTTAGTGTTCTATTTGGAAACCCAAGGGTTGACATAAACTGACCCAGCCACACAAATTGCAGGGTTGAACCTCCAATGGCTTTAGGCTGCTGCTAATCTTTGTGGCCTCTGGTGAACCAGTTGTGGTCCCAGCTTGTTGAAGGAGTCTCTGTTTGGAGTAGCCTGTGCCCATTGCATGTTGCCTCAGTTCTGCACAACTCCCAAAGGCAGACCTGCAAAGACAGAGCAGGGAATTCTGAAATGTCTTTGTGGTGGGCTGTTGCAATTGCATTTCATAGCTGTGATACCTGCATATACCAAGAATATGTGGAGACTACATGTCCTTAACACAGACTAAAAAAGCACCAGCATTCATTACTGAACAGCCACAATGGCGCAGTTGCATGACCTCTGTCTATAAGGCTATTCCTAACTCCAGTCTTTTATCAGAGTAGAAATTGATAATGCAAGCAAGTATTTCTAGGGCCATTCATACAGAAAAATAAATGTAGACTCTTTTCTGCTGGTTGCTTCCTATTCCCAGGAATTCCCTTTTTTCTTCATGGCCACATTCCATTTTGCTCCTCTCTGCATTTTCTGCTGTCATATGTGCACCAATGTATGTACAAGAGCCGTGCACAGTGAAATCTCCTTGTCCATGTGCTGCAGATCCCTGAGTGGCCTTGCATGTGTCTTGGTTTGGGCAGTGGTATCACTCTGAAGTTTTGTTTGGACATCATTCTTATTTCAGGTAAGAGGATAACATGAAGAACATGTTAAAACCAGCCAGCAGCTCCTGTGGCCCTGTGCCCAGCCCAACCACCTCCTGGAATATGCCTCTCACTATATACACTACATGTACTTCTAATGTGAACCAAATGAATGCTACTTCTACATATCAAGAGTCCAGCTGTAAATGGAAATGCATCATTTTGCTGAGAATCCTGAGAGTAGTATGAACCAAGTTCTGCAACTGTGTTTGTTTGATTTTGTCTGCCAAAATCAGGAACTCTGCGTGCCATGCTGTGTTTTCTTCTAAATGTTGTAATTTTGTCTTACTCTGAAGCACAGACCAGATGAGCGAAGTTCATTACTAAAATCATAAGGATTTCTTTTTTGATTATGCAGCTGAGAAGACATTTGTTTCATCTTTTTCAGACATTTGGGGTTTTTTCCTGTAACAGTCTTGAGTTTTGAAAGTGTTTGAATGGGTTTTCTTTTGCTCTGAAAATTTTCAGGTAACAACACAAATCCCACTTCATTAGCAGATACTGAGTTTTCATTTTTCTCTATCATATTCTGCTTTGCATGCTGCCCACATCTCTTAATTGATAAATTTCTCACTTAGATTTGGATGAGAATGAAAAATTCACTTCAAGTAGTTGCAATTCATGCTTGGTGCAAAATTTGCACGTGGAATTGTAATGCTGAGTGCTCAGAGAGCAGCATGAAATGCATCTTCAACAGAGGGAGGAGGAGGCTGCTGCCATCCCAGCCTTGTCTCCTCACTTGGTTGGGAACTCTGTGGGTGACTGGTGGGCAGGCTCAAATCTTCCCCTCTGCACAAGCAAGGAATATTTCCACACGTTCTGCTAGGAGGACACTTACCTTCTCTAGGCCTGCAACTGAAGAGCTTGTGAGCTTCACCATAACCCACTTCCACTTCTCACTCCTCTCATGTGCCTGAATGGCCGTAGCATTTCTGGGTTTACAGATGTGGTTATAAGCAAAGTTAGCTTTGATAAAAACTGAATAAAAGTTAGCTTGGGTTTTAGCTAAAGCAATAATTTCTTTTTCATGTTTATTCTGGTCCTGTTTTGAAGGCTTAAAAAAGTTGTCCTAGAATCCTACCCTTTGTTTTATGAACAGAACCTTAAAACACTTATACATACTTTGAAAGCAAAGTATCTTTATCTTGATGTGGAGTTGGAAGAAAAATGATCAATGTTCAATGTTCCTTTGATGACTGATGTGCTATAATAAGAACTGGTAAATTCTCCTAGGCTTGTATGCCCTTTCATATTCCAGGCCTTTAGGTGATGAGATGGGGGAAAAGGGAAACACTGAAGAAATCAGGCCTGCCTATTGAAAACAAATTAGCATCTTGCCACCAAAGCTTTGGCACTGAGCTTGTTTCTAAAGAAAAGAATACTTCACATTTTACTTTCCTTTAGGGCATTTTGGAAAGTTTGGGTTCCTCCTCATTTCTTAATACTGTCACATTTATAAATCAGGCAAATTATTGTTCAAGCTTTTTATTCTTTTTCTGTCAGTGTTAATCCCATATGCTGGGAAAGATATTCCAGTCTTCTGTTTTGGCTAGAGAGAGCATTTCTGCTAGATCCAAGCATGCACTCTAGATGCATTTTTCAGTACATTAAATGTTCTGGGGAAGCGTTTATCACATATGAAAGGTCCAGACTGCCCAAATGGGGCTATTACATTGTCATCTGGCCATAACCCAAAACAAACATTATCCCTGCTATGACTGCATTAGACTAACATGAGTAAGGTCTTAAACACCTTTGAGTGTTTTCATCTTACTTGGCCACTCTGGCTGAACTCTGCTTCTTTTCGTTTCTCTAACTTTTTGAAAGCTTGGAGATCCTGCTGAGCTAGGAGGGTACAGTCTTCCCTTTGGGATCCATTTGTCAAAAGACAAGAGGGAATTAGGGTTCTCCAGAAGTAGGAAAGGTGGGAATCTGTACCTTCTGTGTGTCTTTGAGGCTGGTTTGCTCTTTGTTTGGCATGGCCTTCCCTGCAGTCTAAGGGAGGCTGTGGCTACTGCCTGTGGCTGCTGCCCTCTCCCACTTCCAACAAAGGTATTGTTCCTCATTCTTTATTCGTACTGTATGCATGGGCAAACTGAGGATAAGCTCAGTGAGACACATTTCTGTGGGTCCAGGCTCTTGTACAGTGTGTAAAGCATGTCCATCCCAGCTCAGAGTTTGGTGCCAGCCACACCAAGGTAATGGGCAGTGTTGTCAGTGTGGTTGGCAGGAGTATCTGGCAGCTGTCCTTGAAGGAGGGGTCATGGCCCTGGACTATGTATGTAAATGTCCTCTCCTGGTGGTCACTGGCCACCTCCTGCCTGGCCTGTCTGCCAAAGCCCTGGCCTGTGCCAGGTTAGCATGGCTCTGCCTGTTGAATTGCTTGATCCAGAGAAGGATGTTGGAATAGGCCAGGTATGGTTTGCTCCAGGTTCACCTAAGAGCAGGTGCTGATGCGTGATTTCAGTACCTCCTGGGGGCCAGGCTTTGCTCTAAGTGTCTGAGGGTCTCACGCACTGATCTGGACTCCTGTTTGCCCTAGAAGATCACTGCTAAATTCACACTGGTGTTTGGTCCTTCAGCGTGCTCAGGGAGGATGTGCAGCCCTGGATCGGGGTTTGGTTCTTTAGCATTCTCAGAGAGGATGTGCAGCCCCGGAGCGGGGGTTCGGTCCTTCTGCATGCTCAGAGAGGATGTGCAGCCCCGGAGCGGGGTTTGGTCCTTCAGGGTGCTGAAGGAGGATGCGCAGCCCCGGTTTCCCCCAGCGGGACGGGCAGGGGAGTTGGCGCCGGGAGCCGGCACAGCCCGCAGCCCGAGCTGTGAATGAGCAGCGTCAGCTCAAAATCTTTGCCGTGCCCTTTGCACCTCGGGCTGCGGCATCTTTGCACACGCTGCATCACCGGGGAGCTGCGGTTTCATTTACCGACTGAACGACTCTGAAAAAGGCCCTCCCGTCCCAATTAGCGCTGCCGGCCGCCCGTCCCGGCGCGGGGTGAGCGGAGCCGCCGCCCGGCGGTGGGCGCGGGGCCGGGGCAGCTCCGGGCGCCCGACCCTTTCAAGCGCTGCGGCGCGCCGGGCTCTTGTGTGAGAAACAAGGGGCACAATGCCGGAGTCGTAACCTCCTCACCCCTGACGGCATGGGAAAGTGCACTCCTCAGCTGTTGGGCATAGAAAAGCTGCTGCAGGCATGAGAAATGTTCATAAAAATGCCGTTTAGAGCCTGCCCTTCTACTCTGCACATGTCATCTTGCCTATCAAGCTGCCTAATTGGAAAATTAGGCTGGCCTTAATTTAGAGATCTAAAAGTTCATGCCAATGATTTCCCAGAGACTCTTTTTTCCCCCAATTATTACTATAAGTGGTTTCAGCACATTGGAAATCTTTACTGAAAAAAAGAAAAAAAATACACCCGGGAAGAGCAGATCTTACATTTCAGAGACATTCTCTGACTTCTATGTGTGAAATTGTATTGTTGTGCATCCTGTGAATGATCACTCTGAGATGAATGTGGCCCCTGGTGTTTTCCATGCATCATTCCTTATTTGACTGAACACAAAGAGCTCATCGTACTTTAATTTACAGCATGTTATAATCTTATTTTGGAGCTTAATACACCTGCTATTTTCTGTCTGGTGAGGCTCTGAAAGCAGCAGTAAGCAGAAGCTGCCCTGCAGCTGTAAACATTTACCCCCCAGGGTCATGTGTCTGTGGGCACCACTGATCCCCAGTCACCTAAGGAGGCCCGAGGTGGTGTGTGGGACCAGCCTCCTTGGATACTTCCTGCCTTTGGTCAGGGCTCAGCCTTGCAGCTGGGCACATCCAGGTGGCTGCGCTCTATGCCTTGGGGATCTCTCTGTGAACTGAGTTTAGGTGATGTGGTGGGGATTTCCTCTCTGAGTCTGGACACTGCCTGTCTGAGATCCCGGTGGGAGAAGGGCAGTGGTGACCAGGCACACCCGGCTGTCTGTTTATCCTCAGCTGCTAGGCCACGGAGGAAGGATTTGTGCTGACTCCTGCTTGTGCCCTGTGCTCAGGAGCTGTGCTCTGCTGCCAGCTGGGCAAGGGCTCAGGCAGGCAGGATGGCTGAGTGCCTCTGTTGCTGCTGCTGTTCACACAAGTGGTTGGTGTGTTGGAAGCTGGATGGTCTGACCAAACCTCTCCCCGTGTCTCCTGGCAGTGATAAGAGCGGCTGATGTGCAGAGCAAGGGCTAAAGCATGACTTGATAAATCTGGCAGTCCTCCAGATTTTTGTCCTTTTGCTGAAAGCTGCACACTGGAAGCATGGGAGCAGGAGAGGCCCATACCTAGGATGGTTTCCAAGGTCAATATTGGGTACCTTGCCATAGGTGCAGTGTGCTAAGGCCATGGACACATCCTCCCTGCGTCCTGCTAAGCATTTGGAGAGGCTGATGCTCTTGTACAGCTCCTCTGCCACTTCCCATGCAAGAAACTCACTCCCAGGTGAGTTCCCAAACAATTTTGACCCTGCTGTTTGTTCAATTTAAGTCTTGTTCATGGTTATGGTTGCTTGTTTTGGAAGATGTGCTTATAGGGCCAGGGGTGAGGAGATGGAGGGAGGGTGTCTGGCACAAGTTGGGGCTGTTGCCTTTCCATCTCCAGGAGAAGAGCACTATTGAACACTGGGGCAAAAGGATGCCCTTGGGTGAGACTGCCAGGCACAGGTTTGGGGCAGGATGCAACTCCAGGATCAGGGTTTGTGAGGTTCAGCCATGTTGAGGTGCAGCAGGCCTTGCGTGTGAGCAGGACCCCAATTTCATCTCCCCTCACAACTGTAACCACACAGGCTGGGCTGAGATCTAATGTTGATGCAGAAAGCAGGGTTCACCTAGAGGGTTCCTGTGGGTGAAATCCAAATTATCAGGATAAAGAAATAACAGAGAGCAATGTGAAAACAAAGCAAACAAAACTCCTGCTCATCCTGGGCTCTGTCCACCCTCCCTGCAGGAATATAGCATTGCATGGGAAGTCTTCTGGTGATAAAGCACCCAAGCTTCCCTGAGAGCATTATTACCATTTCCCTCTCGCTGGAGGGCAAAACCAGGCCAAGAGGGGACACACAGACCAAGAGACCCTGTATTCATGACAAAAAGTGCTCTTACTGTTCCACATTTATTGGGAGGTTTTGAAAGGGCAGGAGCAGGGCTGAGTATCAGATGAGTGAAACTGGGCAGAGCAGGAGCTTGTGCAAGCCTGAGAGGTGTGTAGTGTACAGTAAAGAGTACAAATGTACATGTGTGCTGAAGGGATAAAATAGGCCATAAAAGGCTTCTTTCTTCCATTTACACAGAAAGACAAAAGCTGCTGCTGACCCTCTGCAACAGTGCCTCTGGCAGGGCCTTACTGCATCTCTTGTCTGTGTGGGAAGACCCGGAGCTCAGAGCCCCTCCTGTGAAAGGGTCAATTTCAATGTCTCTAACCTCACTTTGGGCGCCTTGTTTGCTGGCAGCAGTGAGGGCAGCAGGCTGGAAGGGCAGCAGGAACCTTGGTGCAAACCACTGCAGTGCCTTGTGAGCCCTGAGGACGGGCAGCTGGGGAGCCCTGTCCCAGCCTTAGTCCCAGCTCACCTGCTCTCCACAGAAAAGCACACTTGTACAAACATAGTGCCCAGTTTGGCAGGACAGGGCACTTGGGGGCCAGTTCTGCCAGGGATGTGCCCTCTGTGCCTTTCCTCTAGGCAGGCCCACACTGCACCAGTGGGAAGTTAATGGGAGTTATCCTCCCTGCCCTCTGCTGCTTACAATGGAAATCAGCTCAACAGGATGAAAGGTTGGTGGTGGGAAAGCATGTCAGAAAACACAATGCAGGGAACACAACTCTTGGGAGAGAGCTCTTTGTTTTGTTATTTGAAAGGGCTCAGGATTTAGTCAAGGGGGTGTAGTTATAATTTACTTTAAGGGATGCTGACAACTGCATTTGTCAAGTCAGATTATGGTCACACTGTCATAAAGGATCACTCTGTTGTTTTACTGCTAGTGTATAGATGCATAAGTACTTTGGACCTCAATGAGGACAAAAATATGGCTCTGATGTGTGCAAACCCATACTGCTGCCTAAATTTCTGTGCTGCTACATGGCCCTTTGGTTGTGATAGGACTAATCAGTGCATACTTTTGAGCACTTGAATGAATTTTAAGTCTTTGTAGATCTGAAAAAACTTTGCCTTCTGGCATTCACACTCTTAATTACTAAATGCAGTCAGACTGAATGGGATATACCTAGACATTTTCAAATATATGTAAGCTCAAGAGATCAGGCTGACCTGGGCACCTTGATGTGCCCTTACATTCTGAAGTAGGTAGTTATCTGCCAAAGTGACCTTGTGCTCCTAAGCTTCAGTTTTGCTGTCCATTATCATGCCTTTCCTACCAATCCTGCTCACACAGAGTATTACTATTTGCCATCTCTCTTCTGTTTCTCCTCATTTTTAAATTCCAGACTCTCAAAGCCTGAGGAATGATCTATGGTGTTCTGGTTTTTTTCAGTTTTCCTTAGAAGACTGTCAGTATGTATATTTCTTAATCAAATGTTTCCTTTCCACTACAAGGCCTGCATGTGTGAGCAAGCCAAGTACTCCCAAGAGAGCTGCCAGAACTGCAGCCCAGCATGTTTGCTGGGAGGGGATCGTGCCTAGCAAGGGTACAGGTGCTGCTGGGCTGCTGAGCCACATGGGACAGCCCTGAACCATTTCAAACTCCTGAGATGAAGCACAGCCCCTCTCAGTGGGGCTGTGCACCAGTGAGTGTGGGCAGGCCCCTGCAATTTGAATGTAAATTACAGCATTTTGCTACAGTTGTCCACACTGAGGTGCTAATGAAGAAACAACGTCATCCTTCTGAGTTTGGTGTTGTGTTTTTGTCAGGTCGCTTGGCATCCCTTCTCTTCGTGGGAAAACAGGGGTGAGGAACTGCATCTATGCATGAGTGGACAACTGCCTGGGATGGTTTTCTCTTTTCACATTACTTTACAAATAGCCCTTTCCCTTCTGCCTCACGTTTGCTATTCTTCATGCTGTGCTCCTGGAAAAAAGTACTTGAGCTTAGGAGAGTTCAGTCTTTCCACCCTGAAAGGTTATTCTGAATTAATTAATTTTTTTTTTTTTTAATGAGGGTGTGTACATTAAAACACATTTCTCATAGCCAGGGAGGCAGAAGGGGATGTTGGTAGTGTACCCCTCCTTCATGCAGCATGGGCTCTGGGTACTCATCTGAGCTGAGGTCCTTCTAGAGCACTACTTTGGCTTTGCAAAAATCAAGTTTAATGGGCAAGCCTTGAGTTTACAATATGATGCTGGGTTTTCAGTATAGAAATACTCCAATTTTGAGCCCAGACTTTCATTTAATTCCTGAAAAACCTGTCCATGTCAGGTTGCTCAGGTAGGCTTGGTCGCTGAAGCTTGCTGTCTCACATCCAACTGCCCCCTATTCCCAGCTTCACAATCCCTTGAATTGAAGCTAAGTGAGATACTTGAGCTTGTCCCGGTGCTTTTTGCTGCCGGGAGGACCCGCTGCTGGCCCTGTGCAGGCTGTGAGGGAAGGACAGGCTGCTGGCCCTGTGCAGGCTGTGAGAGAAGGACCCGCTGCTGGCCCTGTGCGGGCTGTGAGGGAAGGACCCGCTGCTGGCCCTGTGCAGGCTGTGAAGGAAGGACAGGCTGCTGGCCCTGTGCAGGCTGTGAGGGAGGACAGGCTGCTGGCCCTGTGCGGGCTGTGAGGGAAGGACAGGCTGCTGGCCCTGTGCGGGCTGTGAGGGAGGACAGGCTGCTGGCCCTGTGCGGGCTGTGAGGGAAGGACAGGCTGCTGGCCCTGTGCAGGCTGTGAGGGACAGACAGGCTGCTGGCCCTGTGCGGGCTGTGAGGGAAGGACAGGCTGCTGGCCCTGTGCAGGCTGTGAGGGACAGACAGGCTGCTGGCCCTGTGCGGGCTGTGAGGGAAGGACAGGCTGCTGGCCCTGTGCAGGCTGTGAGGGAGGACACGCGGCTGGCCCTGTGCGGGCTGTGAGGGAAGGACAGGCTGCTGGCCCTGTGCAGGCTGTGAGGGAGGACACGCGGCTGGCCCTGTGCGGGCTATGAGGGAGGACCCGCTGCTGGCCGTGTGCAGGCTGTGAAGGAAGGACAGGCTGCTGGCCCTGTGCAGGCTGTGAGGGACAGACAGGCTGCTGGCCCTGTGCGGGCTGTGAGGGAAGGACAGGCTGCTGGCCCTGTGCAGGCTGTGAGGGACAGACAGGCTGCTGGCCGTGTGCAGGCTATGAGGGAGGACACGCGGCTGGCCCTGTGCGGGCTGTGAGGGAAGGACACGCTGCTTGCCGTGTCCAGGCTGTGGCAGCCGCTGTGGCCGGCGGGGCTGCGCGGGTGTCACACACAGCTGTCCTGCGGGTCCCGCCCGGAGCGGGCACACCTCCCTGGGCCATGTGGCCGGCGTTTAACCGCGGCTCACCGAGCCACATCCGAGCAGCTGCCAGCCTGAATAATTTATTGCATCCACATGGTGGGACCTGCTGTCTCCCTTAGCGCTGGGATCCGATTGCCACGGCCCATTAATGGGAATTGCGGGGCTGTGCTGACAGCAGCGGGGCTTCACCCCGTGCGCCGTCCCGCAGCCTCCGGGGCCCCTCCGTGCCTCCCCGGACAGGCAACCTGGCGTTTCCTCATGCTTTTATTCTTATTTAACTGAACTGCAAAGCCAAACGCGGTGACTCCCATGTGCTGTGTCTCCTCCAGGGAAGCCCTCATCCCAGGGAAATGCTGTGGTCTCAGGGTCCGATGTCACCGGCTGTGATGATTGTCCTATTGGCGGGCAGGACACCGGGTATGGAGAGGAGCTTCCCTGGCACCAATCCCGCTGCACGGATGGGGACAGCAGCCTCACCTTGCTGTGGGGCACTGTCACCCAGTGCGGCGTCTGGCATGGCCATCAGTCCTGTTGTACACACCTAAAGCACAGAGCATCTGCTCCCTGTCTCCTAAATCCCCTAGATTTCTTTGCCAATAAGCTTCTTCAAGGCAGCCCAGCTTCTCTTTTTCATTTGCCATTTCCAGACTACCTTCCCCACCCTTACATGAGCCACCCTGTACCATTTCTCAGATACCCTCTCTGCATTGCTCAGGTATTTTCTCTGCTTCCTAAATCCTCCTGGTTCTTCTGCAAATCAGGTTTGGTCCTCAGTCTCCTTTATTGATCAGCCAAATCCTTGTGAATGTACTCGCTTTCAGTTTTTGGTGCTTTTGCCATGTGGCAGTAGCAGGATTAAGCTCCCAACACTCAGCGATCATGTTGGTTCGGGTGTTTGTAGCTCTGTTTCACCTGTCACAGCATCCTGAGCACCTGGGAGGATGGGTGACATGGCTGGCTCAAGGGAAGAGGTAGAAAAGAGGAGAGAAAGCTTTACTCTGTGCCAAAGCCTGGGAGGGCAGGCTAGAAGGAAAGAAGGGAGGACACAGTCTCAAGCTGCATCAGGGAAGGTATAGGTTGGACATTAGGAAAAAACTTTTCATCAAAAGAATAATAAAGTACTGTAATGCTCTTCCCAGGGAGGTGGTAGAATCACCAACTCTGGATGTGTTTAAAAAAAGACTGGACATGGCACTTGGTGCTAAAGTCTAGTTGAGATATTAGGGCATAGGTTGCACTCCATGATCTCAGAGGTCTCTTCCAATGTCATTATTCTGTGATTCTGTGATTGGTTCTGTGATTCTGCGATTCTGTGATTCTGTGATTCTGTGATTCTCTGAAGGGGGCAAGCAAAAGGACTGAATAGTGGGGCAGTAGCTCGCATGGCCCTGGAGCAAGCCTGGACCTGGAGAAACTCCTGGTCAGAACAGGGCACAAAGGAGCAGGGCTGCTTGTTTTGGCTTGCAGTGACAAATGATTGTTCTCGAGTCGTCACCTTGTAATTGATGACTGTGAGAGAGCATACCCACAGGAGCAACTGCTGTTTGAGTGGCTGGGGATGCAGAGCTGGGCAAAAAAAGCCCCTCTGGAAATGGTGCAAGGAGCCTATTTGGCATCTCTAAGTATGTGAGCTATTTCAGGTATGCTTGCTCAATTTCTCCATTACTTGCCAGCACATGATACAGCTATGCCTGTGTGTGCCTGCAAGCTGTGCATGAGAGAGCCCTGGTGCAGTGGGAAGCAGATTTCCTTTAAAGCTCTCATGACAGACCCCCATGGATAGCAGATGAAAATGAGATATGCTGGTGGTTTGCTGCTCTTGTTGATACAAACTGTATTTAGTACTTGGGCATTTGAGAAGTGGGAATTATTTTTTTGGTTCCCTTTCTTTATGTACTCTCTAGCACAAATCATAAATAGCACAAGCCCTCTGTTAGCCAGCTCCCCTTCCTGTCAATCCATGTGCTTAGCATATGCAGCTGAATCGAGGCAAAAGTTTTGGAAAATCTCTGCTGGAGGGAGGACTTCATCTGATCCCTTCCTTAATTAGAACCTAAGATTGATTTGTCTATCTTGAAATGTGAAAGGCATTTGTATGTTAAGCAAATACTTAACAAAGGCTTATTTCAAGCCTGTACAAATGAATGCAGTTCTCCTGCCTACTCAGTTTTCCCAGGAATATGAGCATTGAGGGTGAGATGGAACTGCTTTGTGTCCTCCTGCTGCTGAGATGGCTGAGGGCAGGTGTGATGGAGGTCCATCATATTGTTTTATGCCAGGGATTGAGTGTTCTTTCAGTGTAAGGGATAACTTTGGGATAACTTTGCCCTCATGCACAGAAGGACTTTGTCCTTCCCCAAAGCCCTGCTGCTTATCATGCCTGGTGGGATTGCTCAAGCTTAGAGGAGCTGTTTCCCATTCCACATGAACACTGGTCATTGGGCTCCAAACTTCCACCTTTTACCAGTTTAGGTTAAAAAAAAGGCCTCAGAAAGCCCCTTCAAATTCCCACTATAATAGGTATGAAAACCTGCTAGGGGGAAAAAACCTCAAACCACCACCAGCACCAAAACAAGCAGCTTTTTAAATTCAGTTCCCAAATGTCTGAGCCATGAAATCTCTAGATATCTAGAAATCTCACTCAAAATGTTAGAAAAATGAACTTCTCCTGAGCTTATTCTGCCTTCAGCTCCCACGTCTCTGTTGTGCTGCAACCTGTTGGACCAGACAAAACCTGCAAGGATGCTCAGCAGCTCTGCAGGTGCACAGACTGCTAAACGCAAATATTTTTTTGCAAGGACAAATTCACTAAACAAGTTTTGTTTGGGTGTTTTTGCTTCATAGCCACTGCAGCAGAGCCCTCTGTGGTGGTGGGATGTCCCCTGTGCCTGCTGTCTCTGCCATGGGCCATTTTCTCCCTCTCCTGGTGCTTTGCTCCCCTGTCACGCTTGGCTTTTATGTGGCATTATTGCAACAGCAGCCCGGGGGACGGGCAGGAAGAAGTGACACTTTGATTGACCATTTTATATAATCTTTAACAATAGAATGGTTTTAGTGACTTGGTACAGCCTGTACTCAACATAAAACCCAGTCTGTTATCGAGAAGTGCTTAGATGGGGAGATAAGCTGTTAATGCTAGTGGAGGAACATTACTGCATAAGAATACAATGATGATATTTTTTTCCCACTTCCACTCTTTTTTCCTTATTTAAAATGTTCCCTTGAGCATTACCTGATAGACTTGACTTCTGCATCAGGTCATTGTTTTGGTTGGACAGGCTGAGATCTTTTCCTTATTTTAGCTATTGCTAAAATTGTATTTTTTTCCTTCTTTTTTAAGTATCTCAAGATACAAGCTGATCGAGACACACATGTTCCAATCTGATAGAAAGAAGATTTTATGTCCTAAGAAGTAAACCCTTGTTCCAGAAAACAGGGTTATGTATTATCTAGTGATATTAATACTTAAGTAAGAAAAAACAATGTAATGAAATTTCCCCCCCATTTTTCCCCTGCAATTCTTGCTTAACTAGCAGCTCTTGTACTCCATACAAGAACATGTGCTGATGGGTGTCTAAATAATGTTTATATGATGTAAATCGTGTACAAGAATGATACTTAGGCAGTCTCTCACCAGAGCCATGGTTGGGATTTGTCATGGAGGAGTCAGGAGGAAACTCAGCTGCAGTTACCCTGTAGGTGCCCAAGTTTGCCAACCAGGCAGAGGGACAGCAGGGAGCAGGGCTTTTGACTTCCTTGTATTCAAGGGTGAGGGGAATGGAATCAGACTTCATGATCAGCTCTTGGATGTGCACCTCAGTTCTTGAGTCTGTGGCTGTCCCTCAGCTCTGCAGGAGGAGGAGGTTCTCCAAGACAGGAGGAGCTTCTGCTCTGGATCAACAGAGGGATCGATGCCCCCTTGAAACTGGCCCTTCCAAGGACCCCTCCATGGCATCAGGGATGCTTGTCCACACTCAGGACATCTTAGTGTGTCTGTCACAGCACACACAGGTCATTTCTGTGCCAGCTCCATCCTGCTCTGCTGTGCAGTCTGGAGGGTGCCAGGGGGACTCCTGGGTGGGAATTTCATTTTCCCAGGGGAGATGGAGAGGGCTCTGTGATGGGAGATGATGTGTGGAGAGATGTCTGGATTGAGGAAGGATTGGTGAGAAGAGCCTGCCCCTTGAGAATAGCAAGATTTGAAGGAATCCTGGCCACACTCTTGGTGCACAAAAGGGTGGTGGGGAAGCACCTGGTCCCAGTGGCTCTCCTGGCTTGTGAAGTGATGAAGTGAGAGGTGATAGTTCTGCAAAACGGCATTGCAGAGGGGACAGTTCAGCCTTGTCATGTTGGGCTTGGGAAGGCAAGTGTCCCACTGGGACATGTAATAGGAGAGGGGCTAGGTAGGACCTACAACCTCAGCCTGCCCCTCTGCCCCCACCTGTGTGGCCTCCACTGGGGCAACAGTCCCAGTGTCAGTTTCAGCACTGCAAAAAGGTCAGTTCTTGAGAATGCAGAGGGAACAGCACTCAGGGACCTGGGATACATTTCTGAGGAAACACGGACAAATCAGCTTTGTTTGGACTAATGAAAATACGGAGGGCTTCAAGTAAGCACACATCAGCTGAAGGGAGCAGTGTTTGCTGTGTCCATGGAAGATAGGAATGAAAAGTGATGGTTTAAATTGCAGTAGAAGAGCATTGCATCACACTTCATAAAATAATTTCTATCAGTAAGGGAACTGAAGGAGCAGGATGAATTGCCAGAGGGAACTTGGGCAGCTTTTGTTACTGGAAGTCTTTAAGAGCAGCTCAGAGAAACATCCATCCAGCTGCTATCCTGCCCTGACTTCTTGAACTCTTTCCTCTTCTAGGACCTATTCAGCAGAGGGTGTTAAAAGTGTGCTTGACTCAGACTGGAGTCATGGGCTTTGTCTTGGCTGGGATACAGGCGTTACAAAAAGTGTTAAAATTGATCCATATTCAGGAAAGCTTTAAAGCATACGAATCATTTCAGGCACGTTTAGCACCCGGTGGGTTTTGTCTTGCGTAGGAAGGAAAGGGTTGGTAACAGAATGTCTTAATTAACACATTTCAGAACTCCAGCCTGGATGCACTCGTGTAACTTTCAACATCTCCTTGCTGGCCAAGTTGAAAGCCACGCTGCCAAAACTTCCCAACACGTCTTTAAAGCCTGACCAAGGACCAGCCCAGGGGGTTGGAGCGTGTATTTGAAATGAAGCGTTTGCTTGGTTCCCATGCTGGCTGCAAGGGCACCAGGAGGGGGGTTTGGTGTCTGGAGTCAGTGTTTATCCAGCAGGAGGACATGTCATGGTGGGTGTGTGCAGGATGCACCCATCCTTTGCCAGCAGCCCCTTGCCCTTCACACAGCTCTGCCACTGGCACACACAGCCCTGCTCTTCCTAATTTCCTGGGGTTTCTCCCTGACAGGATCATGGTGCCCAGGGCTCCTCAGAGCACAGGGGTGGTTTCTGGTCTCAGCAGAACACAGCAGACCTGGTGAAGTGGCAGATGACAAAAGTCTGGTGCAGTGTCCATCTGTCTGAGCACCACCACCAGGGCGTGCAGGACTTTGCCAGCTCTGCTGGATGCTGGCTACTGGGAGCAGCTCCTGCCTGCCCCAACACCAGCCCCAGTTAAGCTGTTGCCTCCACCTTGTCTGCTACCATTGCTCCATTCATTACCTTAGCACTGATGTTGTTATGCAGACAATGCCTAATGAATGATGAAGTGTTTATTAATTAATTTTTTCTTTTGAAAGTTTTTTGGTTTTGTAGTGAAGGTCTTTCTCTAGATCCTGGATCTTGCATGGTAGGGTACTTTCCACTTAAATTTTTGTGTGCAAAGTTAGTGGAAGGATACAAATTATATACTTTTATATTTTAAAAGATAGTTCAGAGATAGATAGTTTAGAGGTCAGAAGACTCTGTAACATACTTAACTACCTTCATAAAAAAGGAGATACATTCAATATATATGAGCAATGTTTTTCTCCACCTGTGGAATGAATATGAGCAATTGATTCACACAACTCACACTGGTACTTTTCATTTCCCTGTCAGAACATGATTTATATCAAACTATTGTTGTGTTTGTGTCCCCTCTTTTTACCAGTTTTCATAGCTTTTAATGCTGGAGACTGTCTTCTCTCTTGCTTCATTTAAAACCATCAGCTTTTTTCTTGCTGTAGGTTCTATGGCAGAGCTTTACATGCACTGCTTTTATCTTTGCTGACATCCAAGACTCCACAGGATATATTAATTTCCTCTAAGCATCTGCAAAATCTTTTTGGTTTTTAGCAGGACTTTATCATGACCTAAAATGTGTGTGCCCAGTGTGAAAAAAAAAAAAAAGTGATTTTGTTCAAATATCTGGTGTACTTGTTTTTTTTAGGCTATTTATGGAGGTGCTGGATGGCAACCTGTGCAGCATCAGGCAGATGCTCCCAATAGTAATGCTTATATTGCAGCCTGTTTTCAGCCTAGCCATTGCTTGACACTTGTGGAAAACACTAAGCTACAGCTTTCATCATCAAGAAAGCCCATTTTGAAATACTTGGATGGATAGAGAGATAGATAGAGAGATCATAGATAGATAGATAGATAGATAGACAGATAGATAGATAGACAGACAGACAGATGTCAGCCTTCACTGCACTGTGAGGGGGTTTCCATGTACATGCAGCTTCACCTTCTGCCATCTGATGCCAGGATGAGGACTTGAAGGATCATGTCCTTTTGTCTCCACAAAGCCACTAGGGAAGTCCCTGCTCTGTTCTCATGAGTGGCAAAACCTCTGTTAAAATCAACAGGACCTGTATTTTTCCCAGTGTGTTTCCTATAACACACGCGGCCACGGAAATCAGAAATAATACTGTAAACATTGAAGTAGCCTGGTGGAAGAAAAGCCTAGCAAAGCTCTGGGGATGAGTCAAAACTTCATTTTTAATCCCAGGGCTGGCCGGCAGTTGCTATTCTGTTATCAACCTTTCTTCACCCCCCAATATTTTGATTCCAAAAAGAGAGACTAAAACCAATAATTGCTTGCTTAGCAGCGATTTCTGTATAAACATTATAAATAGATGAGTACTGCACTGCCCTACACCGAGACTTTGAAAAGGGTATTTAGAAGGCTCCTCAAGTTAAATGAAGTATAAGATCTTTAGTGGTCTGTGGGCTGTAAGCGCCTGTGGCAATACAGGGACAAAATAAGACCAACAGAAAAAAAAAAAAGAAGTACTCTTTGATAAATAACCTTTCCATATTAAATGCACATCAATCTGACATCAACAATTAGCTGTCAGGTGCTTGGCTTTGCCAGCAAAGGCCAATTTTCAGATTAGTGCTAATTGCAGGGCGGGCTGACACAGGGGCTGCGAGCCGGGCAGCCGGGCAGGAGCGGCTCAATAGCGGGAGCAGGGAGGGCTGGGGCTGCCTGTCTCCAGCCTGCTGGCAGTTTGACTGTGGGCTCAAGTAATGGAGCTGGCAGGGTGGAATCAATTACTGGCCAATGAAGATTTTCCCACAGGTCGAGGCTTGGGAAAAAAAGGACGTTCCTGCTGCCGAGACAGCTGGCATGGACTGTCCACTGGGAAAGGAGCCTGGAGAATGAGAAAAAGAGGGACAGTTCTCGGTGATAAACTGGTGACAGACTATAAATTATGAAAAGGGGATTTGGCAGAGGATTTAGAGCTTGCTACCTCTGCTTTTCCCTCCCCCAAGATTTTAATGCCAGCCATGCTCACTGAGTCATTCAATTATCTTAGTTAGAAAATGAGAAGTGTTAAGAGAAAAAAGCTCAGAATATTTTTTTCTGAGCATGATGTGTGCACATGTGAGCTGAGCTTTAAAAACCTTTGCACGAGCAATTTCCTCTCTAAGCAAAGCATTGGGCTGAGCCCCTGAGTGCACAGCTTACTAATGCTGCTCTGTCTGCTGCTTGCTCAGGAGACAGCTGGATTTCTGCAGTGCTGTTACAAAGGTCACAAAACATTTGCTTTTTTGAGGAATTCAAAACTTCTTTTGCTGCTCCTTTTCTATAGCAGTTCACTTCAGCCCTGAAGAAGACTGGAGCAGGGCAGGAGTGTAGCCCCTACCTCTGTGTTTTGCTGCATCTTGGCAGAAAAGCCAGTGATCTGCTGCCTCTGAGAAACACTGTCCTTCGCTGGCAGAAAGAGCTGGGAACACCAGCTCTTTCTGTGTGGAACATCAGATGTTTATGCTATAAAAATAAAATATAACAGTTTAAGCATGCACCTAAGTGAAATCTTTCTGTTCTTTCTTCTCCTTTGAAAGTATTTTCATATTAGGGTGAGGATTAAATTGCTTCTTTCTGTATCCTTTTTTTGTACGCAGGGAGGAGTTTAGTCAGAAAAGTCAGGAGGCAAAAAGTGAGCACTTGTCATTTTTTGCTGTACTCTGAGCAGTGTGATCAGAAAACTAAGAATCTTTGGGCTATTTTTGTAGCCTCATTTTAATTGAACAATCTCTGTAGAGGGATGCTGGTGAGGATGATGGATTCATCTGGGTTTTATGTTGGTGTGACTGTGTCTATACCAGCAGGCCAGATCTATGACGTGGGTCTGTGCCTGTGTCTATTGCTGAACCTCTTTTTACATCTGTGCACTCCAAAATAGGGCATCATGAAGGTGTCCTATCACCCAACAACTACTAGAGACAAGTTTATGCACCTTTATTTTGCAGTGCCTGGTGCCATAGGGCACCATGAGAGTGGGGCCATGGCCCTGCAGGCACTGCCCCAGCTGACCTGGTCCAGGAGCTGTGCTGACCCACGGTCCCAGCAGTTATCCTTGGCTTCTTTTGTGTTGCCTTCTGTTTTCTAAGCCAGCATGATTTTCTTGATTCACAGCTTTGAGCTTTCTTTCATGGCCCCGAGGGATAGAAATCTACTTCTTAATGAAAGCTGAGATTCTCGTGTAATGATTTCCATTTGGGAGCTGGGGCTTGAGGAAAAATATCCGTTATCACAAGGCATTATCAAGAAACATCGCAGCAGAGCTGGCAATGTTGAGCTAGGTTAGGTATGAAAGGCTTTGTGGGAGGCTGGTAGAAAATACGAGTCTGTGGTTTACATCAAGTTTATCTGGATCTTTCTGCAACTTTTAATTGCACATATCAGCATGTGGATGGAAAAGAGCTTGATTGGCATGTCAACTTGGCAGGGTCTGGAAAAGGATTTCTCTTATCTATGCCAAGAGCTGGGAGAAAGTGAAAAAAATTCAGCAGTCATATGGCTCATGCAGAGCTCCTCTCTCCTTCCCACTCCTCGATGTGGCTGATCCTCTTCTCACCTTCCTGCCTTTCTCTTTTCCCCTCTACAGACACCAGAACAACTCCCACTGCTGCCTCTAGACTACAACAGGGGATACAGCTACCCCAAGAGACTTTTCAGCTGCTTCACCAGCTCCTGTCACCCTTCTTGGCTTCAGCTGTGGCATTAGCATCAGCCCTGCTCTGGCAGGATCTCACTGCACCCGGGCTCAGGCAGCCCTGCACCATGGCCCCTGCCACCCTCACCAGCACCATGGACTACAACAGTCTAACAAAAGCTGAAGTCTGCTGCTGCTTTTCACCTCAAGCCTCAGCTTTGGCTCATTTGAAGGAGGTTTTTAAGCATGAAGAAGGAAGGGTTGCTGCTAAAGCAGATGAGAGAGAGATGCTGCTAGTGTCAAGGAAGGTGAAGGTTCCTCTTGGTGCTGACCTGCCTTCCAGGGTCTCTCCTGGCTCTCTGTTTCCTTCCCTTGCTCTGACATGCAGGCTGGGGCAGATGCAAGGGTGTGTGTGGGAAGTACATGCTGCTCCCAGAACAAAGGTCATGCAGCATCTACTGTTGTTTTCTTTGTGAAGGGTGACAGATATCCTTGAGCCCTTGTGGAAGGAAATCTGCATCTGGTGACTGAAGTTAAAAAAGAAGCACAGTGCTGGTCCTGCTTTTAAATGTGTTTCCTCAAAACTACTAAGTGTGTCTGGCCATGTGCTGCTGAGGATCTATCAGATGCCCAAGGCATGCTGGGTTATTCCTAAACCCAGTGTTCTGGCCTCACTACTACTTTTCCTCTTCTCACATTTTTGCCAAGTCTGTTCTCAAAATTGAATTAGTTGTATTCAATTTCTGAAATAATTTATCTGATACTTATTTTTCTAAAGTAATTTATCTTATCTGACCCTGTTGACAGGTCTGGAGGCTGAGCAGTTTCTTTTCCAGGAGAAGAAGGTTGGGCAGTGCTCCTTTTCAATCATGGCCACCGTTTTGAACTGCAGTTTGCTTTCTTGGGTCAGATATTTCCTGGTGGGATGCCCTGTAGGATGAGCAGCCCCAGTGCTTGTTTTGGGATCAGCCAGGCAGGTGGGAATGGTGATTCTGGCACCTGCCACAGAGAGTGCTGGCAATTAAATGCCAGCAGGATTGAGCTGTGCCATATCTTCATCAACTCAGGAGCTCTCCTCCAAGGGCATGCAGGTTGAAGGGGGTTTAAGTGTGTCACATGCATGTTGGCCTGGCAGCAAATCAGTTTGATCGAATGGAGCAAAAATGCACCCTCAGAGGTTCTCTTGGCTGCACTGAATCCTGCAGGGTACCTGCAGCTCCTCGCCAGGGCCTAATGGCAGGGGAACAATGGATTTAGCTAAATTAGGTGATGTCTTGGCTGCAGAGCACTGTAGTGAGATAAAAAGAGAAATTCAGATCTGACTGCTGTCTTGGCTATGATTTTTCATTATAATTGCTGAAAACTCCCTTCCGTTGGCTGCATCAGGTGGCCATTGCTTGTTAAGGGAGTCTCTGTGGCTTCTTCTTCTTCTTGGTCTTGACTGTTTCGTGACTCACCTTTAACAGATTCACCTTCCCCGTGTGACAAGGAACATCCAGAGCAGGAGAGAGGCTCATTAATGGATGTGAATATGTGGCAGGCACGGCACTAAGGTGTCAGGCACAAATCTAGCCACAGCCTGGTGGCTGCAAAGAAAGGAAAGCTGAGTGACAGGACAGCCTCTCCCAGGCATTTCCATGCTGGAAATATCCCATTAGAACTATTCAAAGTGCACTGGGAGGCAAATAGATGGGACAAACCTGATTTTTATACCAAACAGGCAATGCAGGGCTAATGTACTGATTGTGTAATTTATTTTAATATGTAGTTCAATAAAACCCTCAGGGATACCCTTTTTTTTCAGCATTGAGGCCTGGCTTGCCATTTGTTAATTGTCAGAAGCTTTAGTGATTCTTATTCAGCAATGGAAGAAGCCAAATGGGCCAAAAGGGAGGTGAAAAGCTCTTCCACTGGGTAAGCGAATTACCTCCATCATTCAAAGTGCCATCTTCCAAAGTTTCTGCTTGCACATCCCTCCCTCTTCCCAGAACAATTCTGAGCAACTCCATTCACAGGAGGAAAGCCATTCAGAGCAGGTTTTCTGTGAGGCCTTCTCCATGTCTCAGGCATGGCTTGTGGTGATAAAAGGCAAACATGTGATCCAGAAACCCTGCAACATGAGCTGTAGCAGATATCCATGCTCCTGGAGGCTCTTCCCACACCTTTCCCCTGCC
This sequence comes from Melospiza georgiana, assembly GCF_028018845.1. Classification (NCBI taxonomy): domain Eukaryota; kingdom Metazoa; phylum Chordata; class Aves; order Passeriformes; family Passerellidae; genus Melospiza; species Melospiza georgiana. The sequence goes on along the minus strand of NC_080430.1, from coordinate 125,769,754 downwards.
TCTTCCAGGCAGGCAGATGGAGAAATAATTTTGTCTGGTGAAAAGTCACCCAGGAGGGCTACAAAGCCTCCTCTCAGTTATGTTTTCCTTGCTGTCCCCAAGCCCTTTAGTGTGGATTTGTCTACACAGAGCCCTGACAGCATCATTGGCACAGCTCTGGAAGCTCTGCCGTGTCCCAGCAAACACAGCAGCTCTTGCAGCAATGCCATGCCCCACAGGAGAGCTCCACCCAGGGACCTGAGCTGGTTCCAGTGCTGGAACTCTGAGGGAACAATGGAAAGCTTTCAGGCTTAGGTAAAAGCACTGGAAAAGGCTCCAAAAATGTGGAACGGCAGGACTTAAGTGCGAGCATCCTGAAGAGATCCTGTTTAAATGCTGGCATGACACACCTTCCTGTCAGGAACCACCCTCACCCTCCTCAGGGATGTTTTCTAGACAAAAACACAAAGAAAAAACCCACTCAAAGACTCCCAAACTGGTTGCTAGTACCAGTTAGCCTCCCCCTCCACAGATGTGCTTGTGCATCCTGTGGAATTTGCAGGCAATCCTGGCATGGGAAGAGATGAGAATCTTGACTCCATGTTTCAGAAGGCTGATTTATTATTTTTTGATATATATTATATTAAAAAAATTATATACTAAAACTATTCTAAAAGAATAGAAGAAAAGATTTCATCAGAAGGCTAGCAAAGAATAGAAAGGAATAATAATAAAATCTTGTGCCTGCTCACAGCCTTGACACAGGTGGCTGTCATTGGTCATCAAGTAAAAACAACATGCTGGGGAAACAATTCTCCAAATCACATTCCAAAGCAACAAAACATGGAGAAGCTTCAGCTTCTCAGGAGAAAAGATCCTAATGAAAGGACTTTTCATCAAATATGTCCGTGACACATCCCTGCTCACAGCACTGTGCAGGGATCCAAGCAGGGTTGGGCACACAGGCTGAAGCTCCCAAGATGGTGCTGGCTGCAGGGCCACCAGCACAGCCACAATCAGTGACTGGGATGGAGTCTGCAGTGGTGGGAGCAGCTCTGACTTTCCCTAGCTCATACAGATTCTTCAAATGGCCTTAAGAAACTTGATTTTTGACAGAGGATGTCCATGCCCAGAGCCAAAATGTGAGGCATTTTAAAGGACTTACTCAAACCCACTGTGACTCATGCAAAAATAAAGCATTTATGGATATGAAAAGACCATTTATCCCCTCTACACACAAACCCATTTTTTTATCCTTTCCACATTGTAAAATCTTTGGGAAAAGGGACTTGTTGTTGCTCTCAGTTCGGAGCTTTATGACCATGTGGTATCTAATTTTCTCCTGAAAGGAAATAATGGAAAAGCATCTTTCTCCTTTTATATTTCTTTTTTTTTTTTATTATTATTATTTTTCTCTCTGCAGCAATTCAGGCTATAAAATGATTAAAATTATCAGGATTTTCTCTTCATGTTTTCTAATGTAAATATATAAAATATAATGACTGGGAGGGCTGAAAAATTGTCCTTGAAACCCTGGTAGCTGACAGATTAAGGCTTCATATCCTAGATAATTGTCACTTAACCTGTTCATCAACTCAATGTAAAAGAATTTCAAATTATTAATAAAATGTGAAGTATTCCTTAGAACTGCCACAGCCTCCAGCACCTGCACAGATGAGATCCAAACCTCAGCCTGCTCTCTAGGGATGGCAGTGTATGTCCTTGCTGGTCAGACAGCGCTGGCAGAGGGGGTGTGCTGGGGACAGCGAGCCCTTCTCTGACTGCTGATGCCACATGACAGTGCTCCTGTCAAGCACTCTCTGAAGGACTCTATTCAAGATTTATTTTTCCTCCTCTAAATATCTTTTTTAAATCACTGCTTCTTGTTTGTACAGCTTTCCCAGAGTCCTCTTTCCCCAGATTGTTTATAGTTGGAAGGCCTTTGCTTATTGCTCATCATAATCGCTTGCATCTTTACTTGGCCACACTGAACCTCCTGCCCTCACCCCTGGCTCCACTTCCTATTACTGACTCCACTTTCTTTATGGATCTCTTTATGTGTTTAGCTTTCTTTCTGTTCACAACATGTTGGCAGTTACCAGGATCACAGACATGCTTCCAGGATTAACTCTTACTTGCAGAAGGATCTCTTTTCCTAAGACCCTTTTAGAGGAAAAGATCTCTTTTCCTCTAGCTTACCATCAGTCTTTACCTCTGCAGCAGGGGCAGATGACCTCAGTTTGCTCCTGATTAAGGACAACAGCCTCTGGTTTTGGCCTGTCAGGTGACCATGGTGGCATTAATCCCTGGGAATCAAGCCCCCATGCCTGGCCTGCCTATGACCTAAGGGCATCATGAGCTGTGGCACTGCTTTTCACCATGAACCCTTCCCTCTCACCTCCTCCCTCCCTGCCTCCAGCCATGGCAGTTTGCCTGAATAGTTTTTCGAACCCATTTGTATTTTTTTCCTGGAAGCCCTTTTGAATCACTGATACATGTTTCCACTTTTCCTTCACACTGGTGTAAAGGCTGGCAGTGTCACATTCTTGGCATGTGTAAAAACCATCTCCTGAATTTCTCTCCTAGGAAATCTATACAGCATCCATCCTTACATTACTTGCTTGACCACAGTATTTTCCTAATCTCTATGCTTCCTTGGCTTACTTGAAGTATTTGCTTCTGATTCCAATCTTAACAATGACCTACTACTCCCACATTTGTTTAGTTTCATATTTAGTTTCAAGCACAAGTTCTCCAGCTCCTTATATTTACAATTCCTCAGTAATTTTCCCATCTTATCCATTTAGCTCACCTACACATTATAGGTATTTTAATGAAGACACCAATGCTAACTCAGCATTTATTTTATATATTCAGGTAATGTGCAGTAAAGCGTGTTGCTGGTCTGCATTCTCCATATAACATATTTTCATTTTCTGCCAATTGCTAATTGAGTAGCACTTGCCCTGGCACTACTATTTTCATTCCTTACAAGTATCTAAGTTGCTAACCAAGTTGCTTTTCTGTAGTAGCAGGTAATTTATTTTTGTCCATGGAGATAAACACGTAGCACTCTTCTTCATGCTGTTTCATCATTTAAAAATACTAATTATTATCTTAGAAATCCTGAGAGCTTTGCCTGATTCCTCCCCAAGTTCCTTACGAAATCCTCTAAATGTAAAAACTGATTTTATACATTTAAGAAAGGAGGAACATTTACACATCTCTGGTGAGGGAGGGTCACTTACTAAGATTACCTTGAAAAATGAAATCATGTAGCATGTATTTATATTCTGTCTTTCCTCAGAAAGTGCTTTTGAACCTTATAATGGCCATAACAAGTAGGAGAAAGGGCCTCATATATCACTGAAACATATAACCCCTGACATAAAAACAAGGCACTTCTGAACATCTGATCCTCATAAGCTTCCTCTTTAATGAACAGAGAGGTAAAATGAACACACAGAACTACCCTGCTGTCAGTATCTCACTAGTTTCCAAAGAAGGTGATCTGAGCTCCAGAGGTACCCAAGGATCTTGTATCATTCCCCCAGGTTAAAAAACAAGGAGTTGTAACATTGTGATGCCATCTTTGTCTATCTGGACAGCACAGACAGCCTGAGTTCTATAACTCATATGATGTTGGTGCAAAGAAGGGAAAATGATCTCTAAAAAGAAGAAAAGGTGCTTCTACAAATCCTGCCATATGTCTCTGGGTCAGTTAATTCCTGTCTGCACTCTGAGATAGAACTGTATCTCAGCCTTACAAAAGGAAAAAAAT